>NC_061508.1:117812033-117884999 GCF_022539505.1 Lolium rigidum | reverse complement strand
ATATAAAACATGATGACAACAACTACTAACATGTGAAACTCGAACATACTAGATGCATTAATCAACATGAGTAGCAGCAGCACAATCAGTAAAGCATCCATCGCTAAACAGATCGAGATATGTAGCACGTACCGATCTGGTGGAGGTGGCGGTGGAGGTGTAGCAGATGATGTCGCAGCAGTAATCAACAACGTTGTTGACGGCAGGGACGACGGGTCGAAGTAGACGGCGTTGAAGACGACGGTAGGCAGCACCGCCCGACTTGGACGGAAGGCGACCCGTGATGAAAGAGCTTGAGCAAGCCGCGCGAGCGCTTCTTAAAACCCACTCCGCCCTCTCCCGCACAGATCGCAAGAACGAGTGGTTCCGGAGACGCCTGCTCTCCCGTTCGCCGATGCACGCTCGGCGCGCGGGATGGAGTAGGCTACGATGGCGGCGTAAGCGGAGAGAGAGTGGAAACCTTAACTCGTGTATTAGATGTGATTCTCGCGGTGAGTCGGGCAGGAGATTATATAGGCTCGTAGAAACCCTAGGCAATGTGGGCCACGCCCACGTCGCACGAACGTTTCGAGTCGGTTACAGATAGCCCACGATCCGGGAGCGACCCGAACCGACTAACTGCGACGCGTCCGTCTAGGACTCTGTTCGTTTTCCTGAGCTGCAAAAAGTAAGGAAAGTCTCGGCTCGAGGCTCAATCCACTCACCACGAGCGCGGCGCGCGCGCCGCGTCGCGTCGCGTCACGTCGTGACGTGTCGAGACGAGCGAGCGAGGAGGAGGAGTGCGCGCGTATAGCACTCCTTTTCTCACTCACTTACTAGTGGTGGAACAACCCACCTTATAAGGTGGTCTAACTTCCTCCCAACTTTCCATGTGGGACTAAACTTCCCACCTCTTGCCACTTCCTAGTGAGCTGCCACCAACTTGGGCTCAAACTCACAAGGCTGCCACTAAGCTGGGCTTTGAGATTTATAGGGAAAATCTGAAATCTGTATGGGCCACCAAATGTGGGCCCAATATTTCAACAATCCCCCACCAGATCTCAAATACCCATTTAGAGATTTACCAATACTCACTCGCTTGTTTATATACCAGGTGTTTCAGCGGAGACTCGTTAAGTTGAACTTCCGCCTAGAACCTTAAGCTACATCCATTCACACTTGAACAATGGACTAAGCCTTGAATTGCAAGTTTTGCATGAACGAGGGTTTCACTCAAAGTCATGACCGAGTACATGGCTGCCGGCAGCCTACCCCGCGGGTGAAGCATATGCGTCATACTTCGTGGTCTCTTCATGAGTTTACTAGAGATCACCCAAAATCTCATAGATTGCGACGTTTAACAATCGGACTCATATAGGTGTGTTATTTCGGGAATGCTCCGTAGGACAGCATCTTTGCTAAAATAGCCAACATAAACACATTAAGGCTTGTTGCCAACCCGCCTTACAAAGCAATTGAGAGTTATGCATCTTCACATAGAGAGGGTTACATAATACTCTCCTCAATTAAACCACTAGTTTGTTCTTCCTGATGTCCTAATTCACGGGATCTCCGATCACAAAGGTTGGGTTACCACTATGGCGTAACATCAACGGGTCTCAAACCCATCTCCCTCGATGCACTTTCTATCACATTACGTGATAGTTCCTTTGTAAAGGGATCTGCCAGGTTTTTGTCTGTTTGAATATATGTAACAGTTATTACTCCGGAGTTTCGCAATTTCCTGACAGACTTCAAACGTCTCTTGACGTGTCTTGATGACTTCGCGTTATCCTTAGAATTGTTCACTTTGACAATTACAGTTTGATTGTCACAATTCAAAAGGATTGCCGGAACGGGTTTTTCAACCACAGGCAAGTCCATCAAGAGCTCACGCAACCATTCTGATTCAACAGTGGTTGTGTCCAAAGCAGTAAGTTCTGCTTCCATAGTTGACCTCGTCAATATGGTTTGCTTGCAAGATCTCCATGACACTGCGCCACCTCCAAAGGTAAATACATACCCGCTAGTGGCGTAGAGATCAGCTACATCAGAGATCCAATTTGAATCACTATATCCTTCAAGCACAGCTGGGTGCCCTGAATAGTGAATCCCATAACTCATTGTACCACATAGGTAGCGCATAGCCCTATCAAGTGCATGCCAATGATCGATACTCGGGTTTGACATGAACATACTCAACTTGCTAACAAGCAAAAGAGATGTCCGGTCTAGTCGCGCTCGCTAAGTACATGAGTGAGCCAACGATCCGAGAATATCTCAATTGATCTACGGCAATCCTCCAGCTCTTGCGCAATGTCACACTCGGGATCATAAGGTGTTGGAGAAGACTTGCTATCAATATAGCCGAACCGGCTCAAGATCTTCTCAACATAATGGGATTGCGTTAGAGTAATCCCACTCTCGTTCTTAATAAGCTTGATGTTCGTGAATCACATCGTCTTCTCCCGTGTCTTTCATATCAAAGCACTTTGACAAGAAAGACTTGACCTCGTGTATTACTTTCATGTTTGTACCAAATATCGAATATCATCCACATACAAACACAGTATAACACCTTCGCCCCCACCATGGCGATAGTAAACGCACTTGTCGGCCTCATTGACAACAAAGCCTACGAAGTTAAAGTTCGTCAAACTTCTCATGCCATTGCTTAGGTGCTTGTTTCGGGCCATATAAAGATTTCAGCAACTTGCACACCTTTCTTTCTTCACCTTTTACTACAAACCCATCAGGCTGATCCATATAGATTTCCTCTTCCAACTCTCCATTAAGAAAAGCTGTCTTTACGTCCATTTGATGAACGATAAGACCATAAGAGGCAGCCATGGACAGTAGTACTCGAATGGTGGTAAGTCTAGCGACAGGTGAATAGGTGTCGAAGTAATCTTCGCCTTCTCTCGTGTGTAGCCTTTAGCTACAAGCCGCGCCTTGTACTTCTCAATAGTACCATCGAGTCTTAGCTTCTTCTTAAACACCCATTTGCGGCCCACGAGGCTTGCATCCATGGGGTCGTTCGATAGCTCCCAAGTTCCATTAGAAAGAATCGAGTCCATCTCATTATGGACAGCTTCTTTCCGACCATCCGCATCCGGAGATGCATATGCCTCTGCAATGGACGTGGGAGTATCATCCACAAGGTACACAATGAAATCATCACCAAAGGATTTTTCAATCCTCCGTCTCTTGCTCCGTTTAGGAGCTTCATTGTCATCCTTCTCGATAACATTCTCATGTGATTGTTCAAAATACTCATTAGATGTACTAGACTTAGGAATTATCTCGAGTAGAAATTCTAGCAATGCTATGCATATCTTTCATAGGAAACATATTCTCAAAAAATGTTGCATCACGAGATTCCATAATAGTATCAACATGCATATCAGGTACCTCGGATTGAACTACTAAAAATCTATATCCTACACTCCGAGAAGCATAACCTAGAAAGATACAATCCACTGTCTTTGGTCCGAGTTTGCGTTTCTTAGTGATTGGAATATTGACTTTCGCCAAACATCCCCATGTGCGCAAATACGAAAGTGATGGTTTTCTTCCAGCCCACTCCTCGTAAGGGGTTTTATCTTTATTCTTGTTAGGAACTCTATTCGGGACATGACATGAAGTCAATAAAGCCTCCCCCACCATGCCTTTGATAAACCAGCAGTGGCTAACATGGAATTCACCAAGTCAGTCAGCGTGCGGTTTTTCCTCTCGGCAACCCCGTTTGATTGGGGCGAATAGGGAGGCGTCCTCTCATGAATAATTTCATGTTCCTCACAGAATTCATCAAAGATTTTAGGAAAATATTCACCACCACGATCCGACCTAAGACGCTTGATCTTTCTCTCTAGTTGATTTTCAACTTCGGCCTTATAAATTTTAAAGTAGTCTAAAGCTTCATCTTTAGTTCGCAACAAATAAACATAGCAAAATCTAGTCGCATCATCAATCAATGTCATGAAATATCTCTTTCCACCTTTTGTCAACACACCATTCATCTCGCATAGATCGGAATGTATGAGTTCTAGAGGTGCCAAGCTTCTCTCCTCGGCCGCCTTGTGAGGCTTTCGAGGTTGCTTTGATTGCACACAACTATGGTACTTAGAACCTTTGGCAATGGTGAAATTCGGAATTAAATTCAAAACGGATAGCTGAGACATTAAACAAAAATTAATGTGACATAAACGAGAATACCAAACACTGGTATCATCACTAACATTGCCACAAATATGGTTCATAGACTTATTACGGAAATCGAAGCGAAAAGCGTGAACAAGCCTCCGCACTCATAGCCTTTACCAATAAATTGTCCAAACTTGGAAACAACTACTTTATTCGACTCTAAAACAACCTTAAACCCATCTCTCGCATAGAAGGGAGCCGCTAACGAGATTCTTGTTCATGGTAGGGACATGCTGCACGTTCCTCACTGCACGATCTTCCCGAAGTGAACTTCAGATCTACCGTGCCAACACCACGAACGAAGCATGTGACCCATTCCCCATCAAGACGGAAGAATCCCGGGCGACTCGGTAAGAAGTGAACATGGAGATGTCAAGTACACACATGAACATTAGCACCTGTATCAATCCACCAACATGGAGATTGAAATACCGAAAGAACGAGTAAAGAGATTACCGTACCCATCAGCATTGCTAGCGGTCACCGTGTTGACTTGCCTCGCCTTTTTCTTGCGGTCCGCCCTCTCCGGACAGTCCTTAGAAAAGTGGCCGGCTCTCTCCACGAGTAAAGCAGCTCGGATCTGCTTTGTTTATCATCTTCTTCTTCTTGAAGGTTGTAGTCTTCATAGGCTTATTGAAGGAGGGCTTGTTGTTCCCTTTGTTCTTGCTCGTAGGGTTTCTTCCGCACCATGTAGGCGCTAGACCGACCCTCTCCTTTCTCGGTATTATCCTTAGCCCGAGCTTTCTCCTCAACATCAAGAGACGCTATCAGATTTTCAACTCGATATCTCCCTGTCTCTTGTGTTTGAGAGTTGTGGCAAAGTTTCTCCATGAAGGGGGCAACTTAGCGATGATGCATCCAGACCACAAACTTGTCGGTAAGGCACACTTAAGGAGTTCAAGCTCTTTTGCAATGCACTCGTATCTCATGAGCTTGTTCGACTACGAGAACGGTTGTTTACCACCCTGATGTCATGGAAGCTCTCCATGATGTACAGTTCACTGCCTGCATCCGTTGCACCGAATTTAGCATTCAGTGCATCCCAGAGCTCTTTACCATCTGTTATGTGCATGTACACATCACACAGACGATCATGAAGAATACTCAGAACGCATCCGACAAAGAGAGTATTATTTTCCTTGAACTTGTTCTGATCTTGGTCAGATATAGTTCCTTCAGGTAAACCATCACTAACTTTGAACACTTTCAGATGAGTAAGCCAGAGCGTGGCCTTAACCTGCCACCTCTTAAAGTGCACACCGAGTAAACTTATCCGGCCTCGAGTGCATCAACAGAAACCAGCCATTGTTAACTCGAGAAATTGCCTACAATTAGGTTTTTGGATTGTTGGATAATTAGGCACAATTTCCATGATTAATTCCAGAATATAAAGCATGATGACAACAACTACTAACATGTGAAACTCGAACATACTAGATGCATTAATCAACATGAGTAGCAACAACACAATCAGTAAAGCATCCATCGCTAAACAGATCGAGATATGTAGCACGTACCGATCTGGTGGAGGTGGCGGTGGAGGTGTAGCAGATGATGTCGCAACAGTAATCAACAACGTTGTTGACGGCAGGGACGACGGGTCGAAGTAGACGGCGTTGAAGACGACGGTAGGCAGCACCGCCCGACTTGGACGGAAGGCGACCCGTGATGAAGAGCTTGAGCAGTCGCGCAGAGCGCTTCCCAAAAACCTAATTCGCCCTCTCCCGTGCAGGATCGCAAGGACGAGTGGTTCCGGAGACCTGCTCTCCCGTTCGCCGATGCACGTCGGCGCGCGGGATGGAGTAGGCTACGATGGCGGTGCAAGCAGAGAGAGGTGGAAACCTTAACTCGTGTATTAGATGTGATTCTGCGGTAGCCGGGCAGGAGATTATATAGGCCCAGGAAACCCTAGACAACGTGGGCCACGCCCACGTCGCACGAACGTTTCGAGTCGGTTACAGATAGCCCACGATCCGGGAGCGACCCGAACCGACTAACTGCGACGCGTCCGTCTAGGACTCTGTTCGTTTTCCTGAGCTGCAAAAAGTAAGGAAAGTCTCGGCTCGAGGCTCAATCCACTCACCACGAGCGCGGCGCGCGCGTCGTGACGTGACGTGACGTGTCGTGTCGAGACGAGCGAGCGAGGAGGAGGAGGAGCGCGCGCGTGTAGCACTCCTTTTCTCACTCACTTACTAGTGGTGGAACAACCCACCTTATAAGGTGGTCTAACTTCCTCCCAACTTTCCATGTGGGACTAAACTTCCCACCTCTTGCCACTTCCTAGTGAGCTGCCACCAACTTGGGCTCAAACTCACAAGGCTGCCACTAAGTGGGCTTTGAGATTTATAGGGAAAATCTGAAATCTATTATGGGCCACCAAATGTGGGCCCAATATTTCAACAGCTTCACCTTTCTTGAAAGGGGTGATGTGGGCTGCTAAAGCTGCCAAAATGGGGTACCAATGGAAAGTGGTGGATGGCAAGAACATTAAATTTTGGGAAGACCATTGGTTTGGATCTTGCAGCCTAGCTATTCAATATTGGGAAGTGTACTTCGTGGTTAATGAACAAAACAAAACCATTGCTGAGCTTTGGGATGGGGAAGCTTTGATAGTAACCTTTTGATACGGGCATGGAGGCCTATGTGGAGCCCAGATTCAGGACTCCACCAGCTTAATTATCTTAGTTTATGCAATGGTCATATATGGACCAATTAGGAATTTTTAATAAATCGAGTCAGTCTTGGTTTGGGCCTGTCCAACCAAGTTAGGGAGGCCCATAGTGGGGCGCCCAGCCCAATAGGGGCTGGCCGGCCACCTCTCTCTCATATAAGGAGATGCGGCGGCTAGGGTTTAGGGACAGACAAGTTTAGACTAAAGATTAGGGTTTTCCCCATTGCGTGTGTTCACGTGTATCATCCCTCCGGGGGTACGGCGCTGCAGTTTATCTATTATATCCGCTGCGAAGGTTCTTGTGTTCATCAAGGATTGTCTAGCTTAAGGTTGGTGGCGTATCGTTCATCGATCCGTTGCTTGCTGGATTCGTTCCCTCTTCTCCAGCCTGCGTTCATCGCGTTGTTGGGAGGATTTACTATCCCGTGTTCTCGCTGTGAAAGATCGGGCAACACCCGAGGAGGATCGCTCCATCGTCCGTTTGGGTCGCACGATGCGCCCAACGCGGCCAGATTTGGGTCGCGGCCATAGAAGTTGCTATTTGACTCTAAATTCACTATAAAAGCATAGAAAATCATTAAAAATATATAAATAAGTTTAAATGCTCAAGATTTATTACATAAGATTATAGTCCATGCATTCAATGACAAAGTATTATTCGAATAAAAATGTAAAATGATACAAATGGCTTAGGCATTATTTTCTTCGGGATTTTCTTCATTGTTGATGTATGCAGCATTGTTACCAACATGCGCCCACATGTGCTCAACCAAATCAGCCTAGAGCTGGTTGTGTACAGCTAGATCCCGAATTTCGTGGTGCACATGGAGGATATCCTGGATTGATGTCGGACCATCTTGACGAGTAACCAACTCTCCCTAGCCATCCCACTCATTATCAAACAGTGAATCACCCCGCTCTACCTCAACAATCATGTTATGCATGATTACACAAGAGGTCATCACCTTCCACAGAGTTTGCACACTCCAGGCTCTAGCAGGGTGTCTGATGATAGCCCAACGAGCTTGGATGATGCCAAATGCCCGCTCGACATCTTTTCGGGCTGCCTTTTGCTCTTTGGCAAACCTTGCCTCCTGCTCTGAGTTGGGACGCTGGATTGTCTTCACGAGTGTAGCCCAAGGTGGATAGATACCATCAGCAAGGTAGTACCCCTTGTTGTAGTGGTGGCCATTGATCTCAAAATCCACATCAGGAGACTAACTGTACACTAGCCTATCAAACACCGGAGAGCGTTGCAGCACATTGATGTCATTGTGTGAGTCGACCATTCCGAAGAATGAGTGTCAAATCCATGTGTCATGTGAAGCAACAGCTTCAAGAATCACGGTGCACCCCTCAGAATGGCCGATGTACGCCCCCTGCCAACCAAAGGGGGAGTTCTTCCACTCCCAGTGCATGCAGTCTATGCTGCCAAGCATCCCAGGAAACCCTTGGAAGCGTTGATTGCCAACAGACGGGATGTGTCCTCTGCATTAGGTTGTCGCAGATATTGTTCTCCGAACACACCGATCACTGCTCTGCAGAACCTGTACATCGCTTCCAAGCAGCTTGACTCGCTCATGCGCGTGCACTCATCTACGAAATCACCGGCAACACCATATGTGAGCATCCTAATAGCTGCAGTGCATTTCTGATACGAAGAGAGGCCTACCTTGACAATTGAATCCACTTTGATGCAGAAGTAGTTGTCGTAGACCTTGACGCCATCCATTATCCGGGTGAACAACGGTCTGGACATCCGAAAACGACGGCAAAACATGGCCAGCATGAACAATGCCTTGCGGTAGAAGTAGTCGTAGAAGAGTTGGTCGTGGCCGCGTTCTCTTTTGCGATCCAAGGCGGCCACGCGCCCCGGCAAGGACCCCCGGTACACGGGGATCTGCGAGACATTGTGCTCGTGGATGATCAGCGCAGCCTCCATGAGGAAGTCATCGTCGGACTCCTCGTATGACGACGTGTCGCTGAAGTGCTTGAAGAAGTAGTCGTCGTTGATGTCCATGATCTATAGATGAAATGGGACAAATTTTAGCTCGCCCATTTTATCGAACACCTTGCAGGCGGAGGCCATCCAATGCGTCCGTAGGGACCTGCAGGAAATGGCGTCCCGACCGACTTGCGGCCTAGAAACACGGTGCACGAGAGCTCACCTTTGGCGGCAACAGCGAAGCTGCTGACGGCGGGAGGTCTCGCGATGGCGAGAGGACAACAGCGTTGGCGACGGTGTCCTCCGACTCCGCTACGAGGCAGCGAAAGCACATCGCCAAAGCGCGGGGCCGCGTCCTATGCTTCCGCACCGCTTGTCGGCGTCTCGACGATGGTGGCCGGTGTCGACAACGCTCCCAAATCGCCGGTCTTGGAGTGGCGGTGGAGCGGTGGGAGATGTGTGCGAGGGGGCTGTGTTTTGGGAGGCAGACAGACGGACCAGGGGAGGACAAGGAAGGACGCGAGCGGCCAGCGATAGGAGTCTGCGGCCACGCAAACGCAGCCCAGATTTGGACCGGCTTTGGGTCGTCCCGGACGCCGCGGTCATCCGTTTTAAGGATAGGTCTGTGCGATGAGCCGGGTTTTTGTCCATTTCGACCCATCCACACGCTCGAGCGCATGATGGATCGCCGCGTTGGAGATGTCCTTAGAGTCCTCCGCACGTACGTAACTACATATTTCAATTGACTTTACATGCGCTGGCAAGAGTGTCAGGGTAAGATGGAAACTGCTTTTTTCTTGGTCAAGTTGCGAAAGTTGGCTATACTGAATGCAGATGCGTAAGCTAGTCTGACAATGTTGTGTGGTGCTCCCTCCAATTCATATTAAGAAAATACTACTCCCTCTGATCCTAAAAAAGAGTCGGGTGTACAATTTTACAAAAACATCCTCAATCTTCTTGTGTTATCAACCCGCACTCCGCAATCTGCTGCTGGCCTTCTGCTTCACGCATGTGCTTCCTGCTGCGCGCATACAGCGGAGCCACGGACACTGATTGCATGCACAAAATTGGTTGATTTTTTTTTTGAAGCAAGAGGCAAAAGCTTTGCCTTTTATATTGATATAGAAGGAGCAAACATGACACGACCTAAGCCCAACCAGAAACCAAAAAAAAGGGTAAAACAAAGCCAGCCCTAAGAGGATAACTCCGCAAGGCGTTTTGCGCCTGCCGCTCTCCATCTAGCGGCCTCTTCCTTAATCCTCTGCATGAGCGCCGAAGGCGTGGAAGCCTTGTTGTTGAAGACCCGAGCATTGCGCTCCTTCCAGATCTCCCAGCCGATAATGATGACCGCGGTCTGAAGGCCTTCCGGGGACGCCGACGGAGAGGCCGCGATGGCATGCCAGTACTGGAGGACAGTGTCCCTGCCGGTGCCCAGGTCGCTTAGCAGAGAGGGGCAGTAGAGCCAGGAAGTGGCCTACTGCCAGACTCTTCTGGAGTAGCGGCATTCGAAGAGGATGTGCCTGGCGGTCTCCGGTTGGCATCTGCAAAGCTGACAAGTCGGCTGGTGAGGCCAACCGCAGATGGCGAGACGATCGGAGAATTGGTTGATTTAGAAGGGGTTAATTAGAAAACCTAATTAGGCTATGATTTCCGACACTTTTTTAGGATCGGAGGGAGTACCATATAAGCATTAGCATGACATGGTTTGCTCTATTACTTTTGATATCTTCTTTAATATTATTTGTGGAATGCTGGAAACATAAATAATAAATAAATGTGTGACTATCTATCAGTCGACTAAGAACTAATTTTATTTTTCGTTAGATGATGTCATCAAATCTCATTTACAACTCATGTTATAATTGATGACTAGCATGAATTGAATCAAATTTAAAAACCCGGATAATTTTTCCTAGTTGCAACTTTACTTGCAACTGAAAAAACTCTGTTGCAACTTCACTTGCAACTGAAAAAACCTAGTTGCAACCCAACTTGCCACTTATATGTCACGATGCAATCAAACAGTATATGATTAATTTGAATCCCCATAAGTAAAGAAGTTGACATTACAAAGTTGTGAGTAAGGAAGAAACTTTCTTGTCGATGCCTATAGGTTTACAGGAGCAGGACGATCCACACGAAACCTACAGCAACTAGGACGAAGACGAACACAGCAAGGCAGGCGGGAAGGCCTCTTGTCCAACACATGAAGGGACCGGAAAACCAAACCAAGATGGCGCTGGGACCCAGCCCACCATGAGGTGGACTGGGGAAAATTGGAACCATACCATTAAAAGATCAGATCTTTAGAAAAATACCATCGAAAGTTTTGGACTTAGAAAAATACCACCCAAAAGCTGTTCGGTTGCTGTTTTCTACCATCACCGTTAACTTGCCGTTTCTTTGCTCAAAATAACGTTTGAAGGTATATAACATCACCATTTCCCAGCCGTTCATCTCCAATTCGAGCAGCTGTATTACATCCCAATTTCCAGCAACATTTCAACACCAAAACTTAGCAGTCGGATATAACAATACATATGAACACAACTTTCAGCACCACATTGGGATATATAAGGTGAGCCCAATAGCAATTTGGAGGCCGGCGGTAAAATTGGTCTCACACACTAGTGGAGAAGAGGCCTTTGGTCCCAAGCAAATATCCCACTGCTGAACCAAACCGGGTCCAATGCCCCCATTGGACCCGGTTCGTTTCTGCCCAGGACGACCCCACCCGTTGGCGCCTGTCCTGTAGCGGCCTTTGGACCCGGTTTGTCATACAAACCGGGACTAAAGGGTTCCCCAGGCTGACACGGCCTGCCGCGCCCTGCGGGTGGACCCTTTTATATCCGGGTCCAAAGGCCCCCCTCTGGCTATATAACCTTGCCCCTGCCCAAGTGTGAGCCACACTTAGCCATTTTTTCACTATCTTCACAAGAGGGGTGTATTGCTTTCCTCTCTTCTTCACATGCACAAGAGGTGTTCGATGAAATGCTTAAGAGGATTTGCCACTTGAGTTTACACAAATCAAGCCACACTTAACTTGCTTTTTTCTTCTTCATCGAGGTTAACGACTTTATCCTTTTCATCTACAATTGATAAAATGCATGTGTATATATACATCGTGATGTTCTGTAATGGTTTTGATCAGCTTAATTATATCATGCAGATGAATCGGCAATGGATGTACATTGACCGACGGTTTGACGAGTTCACTGCGGGCCTGGATAATTTTATGGCCGTGGCGGAGGCAAACAAACATGGTGGCTTCATGTATTGTCCATGTGTGGACTGCAAGAATATCGTAAATTACGCTCACTCGAGTCTCATTCACGGCCACCTTCCGCGATCCGGTTTCATGCCCGAGTTACTATTGTTGGACCAAGCACGGAGAAAGAGGGGTTATGATGGAAGACAATGAAGAAGAGGAAGAGGATGATGACGGTTATCCCAATTTCCCTGAATACGATGATACCGCAGAAGGCAATGAAGACAATGAAGTAGAAGATCAAGAGGCACCGGATGAGCCCGTCGATGATGATCTTGGCCGGGCCATTGCTGATGCAATGAGAGAATGTGAAACTGAAAAGGAAAGGTTGGCCTTCGACAAGATGATAGAAGATCACAACAAATTGTTATACCCAACTTGCGAAGATGGCCATAAAAAGCTAGGCAGAAAACTGGAATTGTTGCAATGGAAGGCAGAGAACGGTGTCACTGACTCAGGATTTGGAAAGTTGCTGACAATAATTAAGAGGAAGCTTCCAAGGGGTAACGAATTGCCCGCGACGACGTACGAAGCGAAGAAGATTGTCTGCCCTCTAGGATTAGATGTGCAAAAGATACATGCATGCATTAATGACCGCATCCTCTACCGCGGTGAGTACGAGAATTTGGATGCATGTCCGGTGTGCACTCGCATTGCGGTATAAGATCAGACGAGATGACCTCGGTGATGTTGAGGGCGAGCGCCCCAAGAAGAGGGTTCCCGCCAAGGTTATGTGGTATGCTCCTATAATACCACGGCTGAAACGCTTGTTCGGGAATAAAGAGCACGCTAGGTTGTTGCGATGGCACAAAGAAGACCGTAAGAAAGACGTGATGTTGAGGCACCCTCGCTGATGGATCCCAATGGAGAAAAATCGATAGAGAGTTCCCAAACTTTGCACGGGATGCAAGGAACTTAAGGTTTGGTCTAAGTACAGATGGCATGAATCCTTTTGGAGAGCGAGCTGCAGCCATAGCACCTGGCTCGTGACTCTTTGTATATATAACCTTCCTCCTTGGTTGTGCATGAAGCGGAAGTTCATTATGATGCCGGTGCTCATACAAGGCCCGAAGCAACCCGGGAACGACATTGATGTGTACCTGAAGCCATTAGTCGAAGAACTTCTACAGCTGTGGTCCCTAGCAGGTGTACGTGTGTGGGACGAGCACAAGCAGGAGGAATTTGACCTAAGAGCGATGCTTTTCGTAACCATCAATGACCGGCCTGCTCTTGGTAACATTTCAGGACAGTCAAACAAGGGATACAATGCATGCACACACCTGTTTACATGAGCTCGAAGGTGATTATTTGGAAAAAGGTCGGAAGGTCGTGTACCAGGGCATCGTCGATTTCTTAGGATTACCCATCCCGTAAGAAAGAAAGGCAAGCATTACGACGGTGAGGCTGATCACCGGAGGAAGCCTCCCCATCGTGATGGTGTTGATATATTTGGTATGGTCAAGGATCTAGATGTAATATTTGGAAAGGGTCCCGGCGGACGGTCCGTTCCGAATGACGCTGTCGGACACGCGCCCATGTGGAAGACGAAATCTATTTTTTGGGAGCTAGAATATTGGAAAGTCTTAGAAGTCCGCTCTTCAATCGATGTGATGCACGTGACGAAGAATCTTTGCGTGAACCTGCTAGGCTTTCGGGCGTGTACGGGAAGACAAAAGATACACCGAAGCACGGGAGGACCAAGCAACGTTGGAAAGACCCCAAAAATCTGCATGAGAGAGTTAAAGGACGTCATTTATCCAGCTACGCTCTTACAAAAGCGAGAGAAGGAAATATTTTTTGAATGTCTTAGCAGTATCAAGGTCCCGTCCGGCTTCTCCTCCAATATAAAGGGAATAATAAATATGGAGAAGAAAACATTCCAGAACCTCGAAGTCTCATGACCGTCACGTGATAATGACACGGTTGCTTCCGATTGCATTGAGGGGGCTTCTACCGGAAAATGTTCGACTTGCCCATTGTGAAGCTATGTGCATTCCTCAATGCAATTTATCGAAGGTAATAAACCCGTGAAATTCTACGCGAGGTTGCGGAATGATGTGGTCCAATGTCTCGTTAGTTTTGAGCTGGTGTTCCCACCATCCTTCTTCAATATTATGACACATCTCCTCGTTCACTCGGTCGATGAGATTTCCATTCTCGGTCCTGTGTTTCTACACAATATGTTCCCCTTCGAGAGGTTCATGGGAGTCTTGAAGAAATATGTTCATAACCGTGCTAGGCCGGAAGGAAGCATCTCCAAGGGCTATGGAACAGAGGAGGTCATTGAATTCGTGTTGACTTTATTCACGACCTTAAGCCGATTGGTGTTCCGAATCGCGGCATGAAGGGAGACTAAGTGGAAAAGGCACGCTAGGAAGGAAATCAATGATATGTAGGGACGGGATTTCTTTGACTCAAGCACACTACACAGTTCTACAAAGTTCCACCATGGTGGCTCCGTATATCGGTGAGCACAAGAACTTTCTACGCTCCCAGAACCCGGGGCAGTCGAACGATTGGATTAGACGTGAACACATGTCGACTTCATCGTGGAGCCATATCATGATCCAGAGACGGCATCGATGATCGAACGGGCGGCTAGAGCTCAGGGAGCATCAGTTGAGTACGAAGATTACTATCCAACGGCTCAAGTGGTAAACACGTATAGATACGGAAAAGATCTCGTCAAACCTGGCGAGCTCGCGCGTCTAGGGACTCGGATGCGAAGGTTGCATGAATGGTACCGAAAGCCTGTCGAAGAAGTGAAAGCTACATCACGGTGTATCTTAGAGATGAGCATTACTTCCGGGGAAGACGAGATAAACCTTGAGTTAGAAGAACTGTTTCAGCTTATTCAATCAAGACGCCCTCGACAAAGTCTGTTATCGTTGCTACTCGCTTCGTAAGTGATTTATTTGTGTAATTAAGTTTGTAGCTCATTCATTTGCACTAACAATTATCCTTATTATATTCTTTGTGTACGCTATACATTTAATTATGCAGAATGAAGAAGCTGGAATACAAAAGAGGCAAGCTCCTACCGCTGGGGTTCATAGACCCAAACACAGTTCATGAAGTTACGGTTCGACGAGTACTCCCAAGGACGGAGAGGACAACATCGTAATGTTTTTAGAGAAGCAAGCGAGACAAAGAGGATA
Organism: Lolium rigidum; assembly: GCF_022539505.1. Classification (NCBI taxonomy): domain Eukaryota; kingdom Viridiplantae; phylum Streptophyta; class Magnoliopsida; order Poales; family Poaceae; genus Lolium; species Lolium rigidum. Next base: position 117,869,775 of record NC_061508.1, on the reverse strand, counting down.
TATTCTTTCCCTACAACTTCAAGTGAGTGTTATATATAACATACATTATGCTTGTGCACCTTCCACTTTATTCTCGTAATCATTGAGCTATGCTTGTGCAGTTTCCACTTTATTCTCCTAATCATTGATCTTCACCTTGGAGTCGTAAACGTCATGGACTCGAAACGTAAAGAATATGCGGAATGGGCGGACATGGCTGCCATCCTCCGTAGGTAGTTTCAATCAATTTCGTATTGGCATCTTCATCTCGCTCTAATTCGAAGATATCATCAACTAATCAATTACTCATTTACTCATTATTTTTTGCCTGGCAGGGCTTGGAAACGGTTCATCAATACTGTTCGGGTGAATGGAAACCGGAGCTTACATTTAGAGATTACCCTGTAAGTAGTACTATATATATAGCTATGTCCGTGAAACTTTATATATGATATTTACTTTCAATACGATGCTTGATTATTAGTTTGATCGAACTATTTTTTCGTAAAGTGTATGAGGCAGGGAACAAGGGAATAACTTATGTGGATACTATGTCGCACCTTCATGCGTGACATGTCCTGTCCCAAGGGTGGGGATGCCCAAATACACCACACTCGTGTACGATAACAAATTTTCACAATTAATCTTAATTAGTACCATCTATTGTATTGAGTTCCATTCATATATTGATCTCCTTTTTAAATATAGATGAGACGCCTGCGGGACACTCTCATAACAGCGGATCAAATAAAAGCAATTCAAGAGGAAATCGCGGGATTCTTTATTACCGAGGTCCTTACCCCAGGTGGAGAGCACTATCGGCGGATCGTGACGGGGACGAAATCCGTCGAGGACATGTTGTATTGTAAATATGCATGCATTACGTGTACTGTTGACGATGTCGTGTACTGTTGACGATGTCTATATATATTCATGACGATTTTTTGTGGTTTCTTGAATGATATATGCATTGCTGAAACTCTGCCGTGGCAGAGAAACGCCCTGTTTCTCTGCCGCGGCAGAGAAACGCTGGTACAGCCTAAACCTGTGCCGCGGCAGAGAAATAGCAATTCTCCGCCGCGGCAGAGGAACCTAGGCCCGGTTCGTACCACGAACCGGGACCAAAGGCCTTCCACCGCGAGCTCCCTGGCCGCACCACGTGTCGAGGCCTTTAGGCCCGGTTTATCTTTGAACCGGGACTAAAGGGTACCCCCTTTAGTCCCGCCTAGTTGGTCCCGGTTCGGGAACCGGGTCTAAAGGCCCAAATGGACCGGGCCTATTGCCCCGTTTTCCACTAGTGACACCGGCACGCCAATAAAATCGTCGGCAATCCTGTGCCGGCTCCTTCACGCGGGGTGTCGAACGGGCGCGGCGGCACCTCGCGCCACGTCGGACTTCGTCCATGGGCCCAAAGCGGCGCACGCAGATGCCGCCGGAGGAGCGCCGCCACCTGGAGTGGGCACCGACTAGCCTGGAGTTGCGTCGCGTCTTCCAACAGGAGCGCGATGTCGAGGTCGCCAGGTCCGCTGGCCTTGACGTTGGGCGGTTCAACCGCACTGGCCGCCGGACCTGGTGGTGCGGCCGCGACATCGATGGGACGATCGCGGTGTACGGATACCAGCCGCGGATTCACGGTGTCGACCCACCTCGCTAGCCGCTCTTTTTCCTGCAGGCGCAGCGCATGACGGCTGCGCCTGCGCGCGTACCGACACGGGCGACGTCGAGCGATTCTCGATCCGGTTCGTCCCGGTCCGGCGGCCGGTGCCGTACACGCGGCCTTCCGGCATCGTCGTCATCCACGATGGCCCACGAGGCAGCTCCTCCGCACTGGTGAGGAAGGACGGCGCCAGTGAAGAAGGAGGCGCCAGGCTCACTTCCACGAGGGCGCCTCGACCTTCGCCGCCCCAAAGAAGAAACTGTGCACCCGCTGTCACCGCCGGCGAAGAAGTGGTAGGAAATGGAGCTCGAAGCCCAGACTACCGCGGCCACGATGACCCGGAGGACACGCCAGAGCAGCACGGAGCAACACCTGCTCCGTTTGGAAGGCGGGGATGTGGTCCGCCAAGGACTCCGGCAACTTTGTCGACCTCGTCACCGCTCCTTCTCCACCACCGGCGCCAAAAGAGGAGGAGGACTGGGAGTTCTTCGATGACAATGGTGACAGCCTTCAACTGCCTTCAACCGCTAGTTTATTTTTTGTATTCGCCGTCTGTTGTACAAAGTCGCTAGAAATCGAATAAAATCCACCGTCTTTTGCGTTTTCAAATTTTTCATTTTTATTGGGGTCTCCGTTTGAGGTGTGCCGGTGGAGATGCTCTAACAAAAGCAAATTAGCAGCCCCACAACTAGACATATATAACACATCTTAGACACAAAGTTCAACAAAAGTAACAGCTAATTGTTCGTACTTTGTCCACGGCATGACGGTTCCATCCTCAAAGATCTGGAGTACTCAGCAAAACTAACAGCAGAAGATGCGCATCGCTTAGTGGTCTCCGTTCGTCCTGGGCAGGGTGAGTTGAGTTCGTGTGGGCTGCGTGTGTTGTGTGCTGAGATGGATTTAGTCTTTCTTTCCCGTATGTAACTTGACCGGTTTGTTTCAGTTGACGTGCAGCTAACGGTGGTGGTAGAAAGTAGTAACGGGGCTAGATTTGGATGGTAGTTCTCTAAGTCCAAAACTTTCGGTGGTATTTTTCTAAAGATCAGATCTTTTAATGGTATGAATCTAATTTTCCCGGTGGACTGCGGCTGAGGTAGAGGGGCGGAGGCGGCGTCTCGATGCCGTCTGCCGCCTGGGATTCGCTTCTCGGAGGAACGGCAACGGTAGCGCGACAGACAGGGCACAGGGGCGACAGGAGGAGCCACGGGTCGACGCAGGAGGAGTGGAACGCGTGGCCGCATGGGGGCAGCGCGCGCCACCGCTCGCCGCCGCGCGACGCTTCGAGGCACACGACGCAGGTCGAGGTTCGGTCGTACGGGGACGACTCGAAGCTGGGGAGGCGGCTGATTTGTTCGGACGCGAGGCTGACGTTGCGCGGCCGCGGCCACGGCGGCGGATGGTCGTCGGGCGACAAGGCGAGGTACCGCCTGCCGTGCCGGCGGAGGTCGCGCGTGGCGAGGACGAGAGGCATCATGACGAGGAACGCGCCGAAGGCGAAGAGAACGGCGGCCGTCACGCAGCACTGCACGCCCATGGAGATGACGCGCTCGAAGACGCCGGCGGAGCTCGCGGGCCGGCAGCGACGCTTGGCGCCCTCCTCCCCGTGGCCGTGGGGAGGCTCCAGCATGGCCGTTGAAGAGGAGGCCGAGGGCCCGCCGGCGGCGGCGGGCGGGACCATTCGCGCCACCGCGGGACGGGAGGCCGGGATGGAGGAAAGTATCCGGTGGGGAGGGCTGGTATTTTTGGGAAGCAACTGGAAGTCGGAGAGGGACGTGATATACACGCCGTCGTTGCCCGATCGATATATGCGTGAAGTCGACACCTTCACCTTCGCTATCGCCGTACTGATCCACCACATCAATCTTCGACGACGCAGTCACACATCTCACTGTCTAAACTGCCTCCACATCTCCGGTGTTGTCCACCGGCAATGAACCTCTTACTAAAGTCCCACCCATTGACGGCACCTACTGCTCATTGACGTGCATATTTGTATGGGTATCTGACTTTTCTTTCTATCAGTGATGATGATGAACAGAACCTGACAAGACCTGTAGTTCAGTCGAAGCGTAGGAATGCCTTTGGGATCCTTTTGATTTTTAAAACTGGATGATTCTTTTTGTTGATGTTTCGTTTTCGGTGGATATCAGTTTCCACACGTGCCTGTAAATAAGATTCTTTAGGCCTTGTTTGGTACTAGAGTTTTAGTGGGAATTGGCGGGGATAATCCGCAGCAAACTTTAAATCCCCACTTATCCCCAATGCATGTTTGGTGCTAGAGTATGAGCGAGTTTAATCCCCACTTATCCCCAGTTTTCCCCAAATATTTGGGTAATTTTTTCAATCCCCAATACTCTACCCCTACCTAGTGGATTGGGGATGGAGTTTTGTGGGGATTGAGTGACAACAATAATTCACCCAATACTCTAGAGTATTATCCCCACTAATCCCCACTGCACCACTAGTACCAAACAAGACCTTAGTGTTAGCTTGGGTTGTTGTTCGTTCAAACACTAGCATTAGGATGGCGCTTTTTTCCTTTCTGTTTTTTTATGCTTCCTGTAAAAGCTATCTGCACATGGTTCGCCGGTAATGAAATTGGATCACTCTATTGGATCACTCGGAAAAAAAAAAGTCGAAGCGTAGTAGGATCATGGTTACTATATCGGTGAAGAGAGTAAAATCTAAAATAAACTTTAAGCCATTAACTAATCTCGGGAATCAGCGCCATGCACATATGCACTATTCCCAATTTAAGGTGATATTTTGACGTGGTGACGATCGCAGCAGGAGTGTGGTATTTTTTTTATTTTTTTTGAGCAAAAGCAACTGGAGTGGGTGCATCGGGTTGCCAGGTGTGTCTACTAGGCTCGGGCATATACCAAGCTATACCTCGGGATGGGCCGTTTTTCGGACTTGGCCAGAACTGCACAGTACTAAAAACCTATGCCCGACGCCCGAGCCTGGGTTCAGAAAAGATCAATTGGCAAAACAAAAAACTGGAGAGAAAAAACCAGCAGAATCAAATAAAAAACCAGTTGAAAATGAGAAAGCTGAAGAAAAAACGAAGGAAAACCAATTTCGTCGCTAATGGGCCGGCCCAACTCGATCCCGCTCTGAGCGGAGAATAGGGATTGCGCGAGCCGGGCCTGACGTTGAGGCTGAAAAAATACACCGGGCCTGTCCAAATAGAGGAAAAAAGACCGATGGGCTTTAGGCCCCGGCCTAGGTCTGCTATTAGCCCACCAATGTGTGAACCCCAACCCTGACAACGCCCAAAGTATGGGCTGAAAAACTCGGCCCGAGCCTGGCTCGATGGCATGGGCCGACCTGTCCTGGCTAGGTCGTCCACGACTCTCTTCCTCAACTCCATTCATTCCCGATCCCCGGGCTGCTCAACGCTGTCAAACTCCCACCATTCTTTCTAGTTGTAAAAACAAAATCCACCATTCTGATAAGATTAAAAGTATCATCTATCATGTATTCTCTTATCATCAAAACAAGAATCGTTTATAAATTTCAATATAGTCCAAATGACTGCAAAAATACCTAAAGTCATTAGCTTCTTATCAGCCTTTTTTAAGTTGTTCAGCCAAGGCCCAAACAACTCACAAAAATTACTCTAAAATTAAACGTGCGTTGAAAAAACACACCATATAAGTCTTGCCACAAAACATCCAAAACAAATGATCATTTGTTTCAATTTGGCTACAAGATTGACACCTCACATTTCCAGCAGGGCCCCTTCTAACCAAATTGTCTTTTGTTAAAATGCTTTTCTTCATAAATAACTAATGAAACACTTTGATTTTCTGGGGTATTTTTGTTTTTCACAAAAAAAATGTGTGGGAAACCAATATCATTTCTAACCAACTCCCTATACATTGACTTGACAATAAATACATCGTCTTTAGTCAAAGTCCATATTAAGCTATATTTCACCAAACTGAGCACTATGTCTTTTCAAGTCTTTTTAATGTTATTACACAGTTCCATAGTATCTTCCCAAAGTGTCATGCGAAATCTGACAGAATCACATCCTTTGTGGAAGACATCAGCAACTGAGATCGAAGCATAAATTATTCAGTTGAGGATAAGCCAAATCAAGTGTACTATCAATGATCCACAAATCTTCCCAAAATCATTACTATTTTCATTGCCAACTTTATTTTACTACATAACTCATGAAAACATTTTGGTCATGCTCAAAATGCCCACCTATCAATGAGAATCGACATGCCTATACTTAATCCATGATTAGAATTTATTCGTCACATACTTATTCAGAATAATGGTTTGCCACAAACCCTGTTCCATTCCCAATTTCTAAAGCTATTTAGATAAGAGAGATATATTCATCAACTCTATATTAAGTATATCTTGCCCTCCTTGATCTCTAGGTTGGCAGACAATCTCAATTAACCCAGTGATATTTTATTTTACCTTCTTTTTCGCGGCAAACCATCCTAGATCTATAGAAGTCAACCCTCTTTCTAACCCCAACAGGGATTTTTAAGACATCATAAAAATAGGCATATTAGTTCACTGGACTGCACCAACGTAACCATGCCTCCAATGTTTAGAAAATTTCGTGCCATCCATCGCATCTTCCAACAATTTTATTATCAGCAAAATCCTAATCTTTGTTTCTTAACCTTTTATTATTCACATGCATACCAAGATATCTCATTTGCAAATGTCCAAATTGACAAGTTATTTTCTCTGTATTCCTCACTCTTATCATTGTCCTTTCCAAAAAGATACAATTCACTTTCAAGAAATTAATTTTTAAACATGGCATTTGCTCCAAAGCGCACAAAATGAGTTTTTCTTTTTGCTCTTTCCATGCCGTCAAGAAGGAGAAAATGATGTAATATGCGTACTTCATCATGTTCAACCCATTTTCCAACTCCTCAGTAAATACACCTTTAACGCTTCCATTTATTCTCATAATTATAGTGAAAGCATCGCCTAAGACATCGAAAAGCAAAGGTGACAGGGAATCACCTTGTCCCAATCCTTTGTAAGTTTGTAAAAATATATATGGACCAAGTTTCATAATCCAATCACACCAACATTAGCCAAACCTTTCATTTTCGTCATTTTATATACAAATGACCACTTTATGTTGTTGTAGGCTTTCTCGAAATCTAGTTTAAAAAGCATAACACTTTGTAATCTAAAGTGGATTGAATTTAAAGCCTCGTGCAAAATAAGGACACCTTCTATTATATAGCTAACCTTCACCAAAGCGGTTTTGCAATGGAGAATTGGTCGGGGAACTACTTAGTCTATTCATCAAAAGTTTAGTGAAAATTAGAACTAACATTAAGGAGGCATATGTGCCTAAATTTTTTATTTGTTTTGAATCTTTGGTTTTCAGAATTAAGGTGACAATTTCAATCTTGATACATTAAATGTTCCAACATGGAAATCGCCAAGCATTTCTTTCGGATCCTCTTAATAATTTTCCAGCAATGTTGATAAAATTTAGTCGTGAAACCATCAGGCCCAGGGCCTTATTATGTTCCATTTTGAAATAAAAAATTCAATTCCTCTATTGAGATATGAGAAAGGCTGAATTAATCATCAGCATCTTTCCTACTAATTTGTGTTGCATGACCAGCTTTCAATTTAATTGTAGATTCATCCGGTCTACCAAAGAGATTTTTGTAATAATCAGTAATATTTTTAAAAATCTTCTTGTCACTCAATCACAACTCCATCAGGTATGTGATGGATAATGCTTTATGATTCTATTTTTCCTAGGTATATTTTGTTGATCTAAACTTCTAATTGTATCATGTCAAGCAATGTACTTGGTTACATGTTTGGTTAATTGGAGGAATGATGGTTGGGAGCCACTCTTGGAAAATGTCAGAGCATTTTGCCCTGAAAATGACATCCCAATCCTAAGTATGGACACAATGGTAATTAAATGGGTCAAAACGAGAAAAGGGGAAGATATCATGTCACCATTGATCAGTTTTATCGGGTGGACACCTTCTAAAATGACATATATTCTATATTCTATTACCACTGAGTTTTATGGTCGCTTTAATGAGGTATCTTCAGACTTACTTCAGAACTTCTATTGTCTTAACCCAAGAGACTCATTTGCTAGATTCAATGTGAATAAGCTTGCTCGGCTTATTGAGATTGATCATGAAGACTTCTCTAATCATGAGCGTGATCACATGTCGCTTGATCTATTCATTATTTATACAAGGAGAATTGGAGATTTCAGGGATTGTCTTGATGTTGCAAGCTTCACTAAGAAGATGGTTGAATTTGAAAAGTACATCATGTTTTCTACAGTTTACCGCCTCATTGAGTTGGCATTAATTTTACCGATAGCGACAGCACCAGTTGAAAGTGCTTTCTCAGCTACGAAGCTCATCAAAACCAAGTTACGTAACAAAATGTCTGATGGGTGGCTTAATGACTTAATGGTGTGCTACACCGAGTGAGGGATATTTAGAAGTCCTGATCGTGGTGACATTAAGAAAGATTTTCAAAATAAAGGTAGAGCTTTGGCATTGCCTGAGACTTGTAGACGGCATTAAAGCTTCATTGTCGTCCGTATGTTTGTAGGTTCTCCTTATATAAAAAGTGTATGTTAGTACTATTTTTCATTGTACTAAATGATTATGCTTAGGAGAATATAAAGTGTTAATGTGCCTAGAAAACTTGGATATTTTTTGCATAAGTTCTTTGCTTTAGATTTCGCCGCACTCAATTTTTTTTCGTCCTCGGTCACACTGGTTCATCATGTTATGGAATGCGTCTAGTATGCTCATGAAAAATTGAATCTGTTACACGTCATGTTTCCTATAGTTTACCACCTCATTGAGTTGGCATTACTTTTTGCTGGTAGCGACGACACCAGTTGAAAGGGCTTTCTCAGTTATGAAGATCATCACAACCGAATTACGTAACAAAATGTCTGATGGGTGGTTTAATGACTTAATGGTGTGCTACACCGAGTGAGGGATATTTAAAAGTCCTGATCTTGGTGACATTAAGAAATATTTTCAAAAGAAGGGTAGAGCTTTGCCATTGGCTGAGACTTGTAGACAGCATTAAAGCTTCATTGTCGATATGTTTGTAGGTTCTCCTTATATAAGAAAATGTATGGTAGTAGTATTTTTTATTGTACTAAATGATTATGCTTAGGAGAATATAAAGTGTTAGAGCATCTCCACCGGCGTCCCCCAAATAGGCGCCGGCAGGGGTGCCGGCACCTCCGTTTGGGGGGCACCGGCACAGCATCCTCCATTTGGGGGAGCTGCTCCCACACCGGCGCCCCCAAACAGGCGGCCCTGATAGATAATTTGAATTCGAAATCTCAAACATAACCATAGAAATTCGAATAAGTCTACGAATAAAAAGTTTGTGCCAACACACGGCCACCAAATACGAATAGGTTTTGCAATAAGAAGTTCGGGCCAACACACGTCCATCAGATCGCCGTTTCCGATGCAAAAAAGGGCTTTCCAAGCCGATGATCACATGATCACACGAAGGAGGTCACGGGCGGTGCAACCTCGACGGCTTCCTCATCGGCAGGCGGCTGCAGCTCCGTCGCTGCAACAGGATCCACGGTCGCCGGGGGGGGGGATGAACGTCGAGGGTGCCGGGGCAGACATGAACGGGAACGGTGCCGGGGGAGACATAAACGGGGACGGTGCCGGGGTAGACATGAACGTGGACGGTGCCGGGGGAGACGTCGACGCTGCTCGCGCCGCCATCACCTCTTGGCCGATGCGCTCGCGGTACATCTCGTGCCACGCCCCGCGCCAAGGGGTCCATTGATGTCTACGGGTGCTTCTATTCTTGTAGACAGTGTTGGGCCTCCAAGAGCAGAGGTTTGTAGAACAGCAGCAAGTTTCCCTTAAGTGGATCACCCAAGGTTTATCGAACTCAGGGAGGAAGAGGTCAAAGATATCCCTCTCATGCAACCCCGCAACCACAAAGCAAGAAGTCTCTTGTGTCCCCAACACACCTAATAGGTGCACTAGTTCGGCGAAGAGATAGTGAAATACAAGTGGTATGAATGAATATGAGCAGTAGTACGGCGCCGGAAAAGTGCTTGCTCGGCGTGCGATTGATGGTAGTAATATTGCAGGGAAGTAAACATGCGACAGAACAGTAAACAAGCAGCGATAGCGATATTTAGGAACAAGGCCTAGGGATCATAGTTTCACTAGTGGACACTCTCAACATTGATCACATAACAGAATAAATAGATAGATGCTAGACTCTACACCCTCTTGTTGGATGATGAACACCACTAAGCGTGTAGGATTACACGAACCCTCAATGCCGAAGTTAACAAGCTCCACAATATTCAATGTTCATATTTAAATAACCTTAGAGTGCATGACAGATCAACATAACCAAACCAAGTACTAACATAGCATGCACACTGTCACCTTCACACTACGAAAGGAGGAATAGATCACATCAATACTATCATAGCAATAGTTAACTTCATAATCTACAAGAGATCACAATCATAGCCTACGCCAAGTACTACACGATGCACACACTTGTCACCATTACACCGTGCGGGAGGAATAAACTACTTTAATAACATCACTAGAGTAGCACACGGATAAATTGTGATACAAAACACATTGCAATCATAAAGAGATATAAATAAGCACTTCACTATGCCATTCATAACAGTGAATAATTATTCTGTGAAATATAGCCTAAGAGACCCACACGGTGCACACACTGTCACCTTTACACACGTGGGACAAGGAGTCTCCGGAGATCACATAAGTAAAATCCACTCGACTAGCATAATGACATCTAGATTACAAGCATCATCATATGAATCTCAATCATGTAAGGCAGCTCATGAGATTATTGTATTGAAGTACATAGGAGAGAGATTAACCACATAGCTACCGGTACAACCCCGAGCCTCGATGGAGAACTACTCCCTCCTCATGGGAGACAGCAGCGTTGATGAAGATGGCGGTGGTGTTGATGGAGAAGCCTTCCGGGGGCACTTCCCCGTCCCGGCGGCGTGCTGGAACAGAGACTCCTGTGCCCCAGATCTTGGCTTCACGATGGCGGCGGCTCTGAAAGGTTTCTCGTACCGTGGCTTTTCCGTCTCGATGTTTTAGGTTAGGGACCTTTATATAGGCGAAGAGGCGGAGTCACCATAAGGCGGCGCGGCCAGGGCCTGGGCCGCGCCGGCCTATCATCTGGGGGGCCTGTGTCCCCTCTCTGGCGACTCTCGGGTGTTCTGGATGCTTCCGGAGATTCTAAGATGCTGGGCGTTGATTTCGTCCGATTCCGAGAATATTTCCTTACTAGGATTTCTGAAACCAAAAACAACAGAAAACGACAGCGGCCCTTCGGCATCTTGTCAATAGGTTAGTTCCGGAAAACGCATAATAATGACATAAAGTATGCATAAAACATGTAGATATCATCAATAATGTGGCATGGAACATAAGAAATTATCGATACGTCGGAGACGTATCAGCAACCCCAAGCTTAGTTTCTGCTCGTCCCGAGCAGGTAAACGATAACAAAGATAATTTCTGGAGTGACATGCCATCATAACCTTGATCATACTATTGTAAGCATATGTAATGAATGCAGAGATCAAAACAATGGTAATGACATGAGTAAACAAATGAATCATAAAGCAAAGACTTTTCATGAATAGTACTTCAAGACAAGCATCAATAAGTCTTGCATAAGAGTTAACTCATAAAGCAATAAATCAAAGTAAAGGTATTGAAGCAACACAAAGGAAGATTAAGTTTCAGCGGTTGCTTTCAACTTATTACATGTATATCTCATGGATATTGTCAATGTAAAGTAATATAACAAGTGCAATATGCAAGTATGTAGGAATCAATGCACAGTTCACACAAGTGTTTGCTTCTTGAGGTGGAGAGAGATAGGTGAACTGACTCAACATAAAAGTAAAAGAAAGGTCCTTCAAAGAGGAAAGCATCGATTGCCATATTTGTGCTAGAGCTTTGGTTTTGAAAACATGAAACAATTTTGTCAACGGTAGTAATAAAGCATATGAGTTATGTAAATTATATCTTACAAGTTGCAAGCCTCATGCATAGTGTACTAATAGTGCCCGCACCTTGTCCTAATTAGCTTGGGTTAACACTGATTATCATTGCATAACATATGTTTCAACCAAGTGTCACAAAGGGGTACCTCTATGCCGCTGTACAAGGGTCTAAGGAGAAAGTTCGCATTGGATTTCTCGCTTTTGATCATTCTTCAACTTAGACACCCATACCGGGACAACATAGACAACGGATAATGGACTCCTCTTTTAATGCTTAAGCATTCAACAACGAGATAATATTCTCATAAGAGATTGAGGTTTTATGTCCAAAGCTGAAACTTCCACCATGATTCATGGCTTTAGTTAGCGGCCCAATGTTCTTCTCTAACAAGTATGCATACTCAAACCATTTGATTGTGAAAACCGCCCTTACTTCGGACAAGACGAACATGCATAGCAACTCACATGATATTCAACAAAGGTAAAAAGTTGATGGCGTCCCCAGGAACATGGTTATCGCACAACAAGCAACTTAATAAGAGATAAAGTGCATAAGTACATATTCAATACCACAATAGTTTTTAAGGCAATTTGTCCCATGAGCTATATATTGCAAAGGCGAATGATGAAAATTTAAAGGTAGCACTCAAGCAATTTACTTTGGAATGGCGGAGAAATACCATGTAGTAGGTAGGTATGGTGGACACAAATGGCATAGTGGTTGGCTCAAGGATTTTGGATGCATGAGAAGTATTCCCTCTCGATACAAGGTTTAGGCTAGCAAGGTTATTTGAAACAAACACAAGGATGAACCGGTGCAGCAAAACTCACATAAAAGACATATTGTAAACATTATAAGACTCTACACCGTCTTCCTTGTTGTTCAAACTCTTTACTAGAAATTATCTAGACCTTAGAGAGACCAATTATGCAAACCAAATTTTAGCAAGCTCTATGTATTTCTTCATTAATGGGTGCAAAGTATATGATGCAAGAGCTTAAACATGAGCACAACAATTGCCAAGTATCAAATTATTCAAGACATTTTAGAATTACTACATGTAGCATTTCCCATTTCCAACCATATAACAATTAAGGAAGCAATTTCAACCTTCGCCATGAACATTAAAAGCTAAGAACACATGTGTTCATATGAACCAGCGGAGCGTGTCTCTCTCCCACACAAGGATGAACTTATTCAAAAAAAACAAAAAACAAAAAAGCAAACAGACGCTCCAAGTAAAGTACATAAGTTGTGACCGAATAAAAATATAGTTTCAAGAGAAGAAACCTGATAAGTTGTCGATGAAGAAGGGGATGCCTTGGGCATCCCCAAGCTTAGACGCTTGAGTCTTCTTGAAATATGCGGGGATGAACCACCGGGGCATCCCCAAGCTTAGACTCTTCACTCTTCTTGATCATAGTATATCATCCTCCTCTCTTGACCCTTGAAAACTTCCTCCACACCAAACTCAAAGCAAACTCATTAGAGGGTTAGTGCATAATCAAAAACTCACATGTTCGAGAGGTGACACAATCATTCTTAACACTTCGGACATTGCCCAAAGCTACTGGAAGGTAATGGAACAAACAAATCCACCCAACACGGCGAAAGAAGCAATGCGAAATAAAAGGCAGAATCTGTCAAAACAGAACAGTCCGTAAAGACGAATTTTAAAATGGCACCAGACTTGCTCAGATGAAAATGCCCAAATTGAATGAAAGTTGCGTACATATCTGAGGATCACTCACGTAAATTGGCATAATTTTCTGAGTTACCTACAGAGAATTAGTCCCAGATTCGTGACAGCAAGAAATCTGTTTCTGCGCAGTAATCCAAATCTAGTATGAACCTTACTATCAAAGACTTTACTTGGCACAACAATGCAACAAAACTAAGATAAGGAGAGGTTGCTACAGTAGTAACAACTTCCAAGACACAAATATATAAAAAAAGTACTGTAGCAAAATAAACACATGGGTTATCTCCCAAGAAGTGCTTTCTTTATAGCCATTAAGATGGGCTCAGTAATTTCAATGATGCACTCCCAAGAAATAAGAGTTGAAGCAAAAGAGAGCATCAAAAAGAAAATTCAAAACACATTTAAGTCTAACATGCTTCCTATGCATAGGAATCTTGTAAATAAACAAGTTCATGAAGAGCAAAGTAACAAGCATAGGAAGATAAAACCAATGTAACTTCAAAAATTTCAGCACATAGAGAGGTGTTTTAGTAACATGAAAATTTTTACAACCATATTTTCCTCTCTCATAATAATTTTCAGAGACATCATGAACAAACTCAACAATATAAGTATCACATAAAGCATTCTTATCATGAGTCTCATGCATAAAATTATTACTACTCCCAACATAAGCATAGTCATTCTTATTAATTGTAGTGGGAGCAAATTCAACAAAGTAGCTATCATTATTATTCTCATAAAGTGTAGGAGGCATAGTATTATCATAATCAAATTTATCCTCCATAACTGGCGGTACTAAAAGTACTATCATTATAATCATCATATATGGGAGGCATATCATAATCAACATAAACTTTCTCCTCAATACCCGGAGGGCTAAAGAGATCATTTTCATCAAAACCGACCTCCCTAAGCTTAAATTATTCCATAGCATTAGCAACAATGGTGTTCAAAGCATTCATACTAATAACATTCCCATTAGCATGCATCAGTTCCATGGGTTTTTTAATTTTCTCTTCAAACACATCATGTCCTAATTCAAGATAAAGTTCATAAAGATCTCTCATTTTGTTGTTGTCTTCCATTAAGCCTTACTAGTATAAAACAAGAAACCAAAAGATGCAATTGCAGGATCTAAAGGAAACAGCTTCGAGCACACGCACAACGGCAACAGAAAAGTACTTAGTTACCTGGGACCGGAGTATGAGTGCCTTTTACCTTTCCTCCCCGGCAACGGCGCCGGAAAAGTGCTTGATGTCTACGGGTGCTTCTATTCTTGTAGACAGGTGTTGGGCCTCCAAGAGCGGAGGTTTGTAGAACGAGTAGCAAGTTTCCCTTAAGTGGATCACCCAAGGTTTATCGAACTCAGGGAGGAAGAGGTCAAAGATATCCCTCTCATGCAACCCTGCAACCACAAAGCAAGAAGTCTCTTGTGTCCCCAACACACCTAATAGGTGCACTAGTTCGGCGAAGAGATAGTGAAATGCAAGTGGTATGAATGAATATGAGCAGTAGTACGGCGCCAGAAAAGTGCTTGCTGGCGTGCAGTTGATGGTAGTAATATTGCAGGAAGTAAACATGCAGCAGAACAGTAAACAAGCAGCGATAGCATTATTTAGGAACAAGGCCTAGGGATCATAGTTTCACTAGTGGACACTCTCAACATTGATCACATAACAGAATAAATAGATAGATGCTAGACTCTACACCCTCTTGTTGGATGATGAACACCACTAACTGTGTAGGATTACACGAACCCTCAATGCCGGAGTTAACAAGCTCCACAATATTCAATGTTCATATTTAAATAACCTTAGAGTGCATGACAGATCAACATAACCAAACCAAGTACTAACATAGCATGCACACTTGTCACCTTCACACTACGAAAGGAGGAATAGATCACATCAATACTATCATAGCAATAGTTAACTTCATAATCTACAAGAGATCACAATCATAGCCTACGCCAAGTACTACACGATGCACACACTGTCACCATTACACCGTGCGGGAGGAATAAACTACTTTAATAACATCACTAGAGTAGCACACAGATAAATTGTGATACAAAACACATTGCAATCATAAAGAGATATAAATAAGCACTTCACTATGCCATTCATAACGAGTGAATAAGTATTCGTGAAATATAGGCTAAGAGACCCACACGGTGCACACACTTGTCACCTTTACACACGTGGGACAAGGAGTCTCCGGAGATCACATAAGTAAAATCCACTCGACTAGCATAATGACATCTAGATTACAAGCATCATCATATGAATCTCAATCATGTAAGGCAGCTCATGAGATTATTGTATTGAAGTACATAGGAGAGAGATTAACCACATAGCTACCGGTACAGCCCCGAGCCTCGATGGAGAACTACTCCCTCCTCATGGGAGACAGCAGCGTTGATGAAGATGGCGGTGGTGTTGATGGAGAAGCCTTCCGGGGGCAATTCCCCGTCCGGCGGCGTGCCGGAACAGAGACTCCTGTCCCCCAGATCTTGGCTTCGCGATGGCGGCGGCTCTGGAAGGTTTCTCGTACCGTGGCTTTTCCGTCTCGATGTTTTAGGTCAGGGACCTTTATATAGGCGAAGAGGCGGAGTCGGAGGGGCGACGAGGCGGTGTCACCATAAGATGGCGCAGCCAGGGCCTGGGCCGCGCCGGCCTATCATCTGGGGGGCCTGTGTCCCCTCTCTGGCGACTCTCGGGTGTTCTGGATGCTTCCGGGGATTCTAAGATGCTGGGCGTTGATTTCGTCCGATTCCGAGAATATTTCCTTACTAGGATTTCTGAAACCAAAAACAGCGAGAACAAGAACTGGCCCTTCGGCATCTTGTCAATAGGTTAGTTCCGGAAAACGCATAATCATGACATAAAGTATGCATAAAACATGTAGATATCATCAATAATGTGGCATGGAACATAAGAAATTATCGATACGTCGGAGACGTATCATCCATCTTCTCCATGTCGGCCATCAAGATTTCGATTCTTGAGACATTTTGGCTAACGAGAGTTGCGTCGCTTCGTTGGTGGCCTTCATGGCAGCGGCCTGAGCTTCCATCTTCGCCGCCTCCACCCTCTCCCTCTCCAACTCGATCTTGGCGTCTTGCTTGTCGAAAATGGCCTTCCACACGACGGCGGCTCTATCGACAACTTCCTTGTTCTCCACCGAGAAGGAGGTGATCATCTTCTCGATGGAGGCGTCCATGGCTGCCAAAATCGGCGCCGCATTCCTGTCGGCATTGGCCTTCTTGTTTCCAATGGGGCGCCCGGTGGAGGCGCCGGCTAGATCGACCGGCCCATCTTCCCCGTCCTTCAAGAGCGTGGATAGGAGGTCGTCCCATTTGTTGCAACCTTGGAGCTTGTTGTAGCAATGCATAAACGGGAAGTCCTTGTCGTCGTTCATGTGCTTGTACATGTCGAGGGCATTGCGCATCTAACAACATATGATGCAAAACAGTGCAACAACATTGATCATCAATTCATATGCACCAACATTAATCATCACTTCATATGTTTCATCAATTCATATGCACCAACATTGATCATCAATTTATATGCATCATCAATTCATATGCAACAACATTGATCAACAATTCATATGCAAATAAGATAGAGATCATACCCAATCGACCATCGTCTTGCCGCTCTCCTTCCGTGCCTTGATCTTCTCGTAGTAGTCGTGGAACTTGCTACACGCCGCCTTGATCAAGTTCCAACGGTGAGAGAGGGCGCCCTCGTTCCGATTCATCTCCATTGTGGCGTAATCACCATAGTTCTTCTTCTCGTTGAAACAATCGAGAATGCGCTTGTAGTACTTGCCCCCGGTTTGGTTTGCGCCGGTGATGGGGCAAAAACTCATTTGCTTCCACGCCTCGATGAGGCATTCATCCTCCAAGGACCTCCACCTCGGACCACGAGTGCTGGTGGACCGCCCGCGCGTCCTCCTCACGCTGGCACCGGTCTCGGTGTCGATCAGCTCCTCCTGGACTTCCTCCTCACCTTCGTCCTCGTCGTCCTCTTCTTCGTAGTCGTCGACCGGGGGTTCGTAGGCATGGCCGCGTATGATGTCGTTCAGGATCTCCTCCTCGCCGGCAAACTACGCATAAAGTTACAAACTATTAGTCGCCGCCGGTGTCTACGATGTACACAAAACATAAAAAGTAAGGAAACGCACCTCGTCCTGGCCCATGGACACGCCGGACGAGCTGCCGAACACCTGGTAGGTGTGCCTGCCGTCGTCGGGGAAGAGGTGGCGGGGAAGGCCGGTGTCGTCCGTCACGTGGCCGTGGACGGTGCGGCGCAGGTCAGGCGAATCATTCAGGTCGGGGAAGTGGAAGGCGCCGCTGCCCCGACCCGTTGAATCCGGCGAGAACGGGGCGTTGTTGTCGACGGTCATGTCGTTGTCGCAGAACTCGGGGGTGTAGTGAGCGCGGCCATCCATCTGCGACAGCCGCATCTGCGAGATCGACGGCGCGTCCGCGGTGTACCCCGCGTAGTAACCCGGCGACGACAGGGAGCTCGAGATGCTGTTCAGGCCGCCGCCCAAGCTCAGGCACGCTTCCGCAGAGGCCGCCTCTTTCTTTGCATCGAGGGCGGCGATGCGGCGCCTCCTGCGGTAGGCCGTGATGAAGGCGCGGCGGTCCATCTCCGTCTCCCACTCCTCCTGCGACATGGTCGCCGGCTTCACCTTCGGCGCGACGGTGTGCGTCTTCGGCAGCGCCTTCGGCGGCGGCTTCGCAGCCTTCACCGGAGCCCTTCTCTTCGGTGGCATGGCGCGGCAGCGAGGGTTTTTCGGGTGGTGGCTGGATGGGAGATGGAGCGGTGATACGTCTCAAACGTATCTATAATTTCTTATGTTCCATGCTAGTTTTATGACAATACCTACATGTTTTGTTCACACTTTATATCGTTTTTATGCGTTTTTCGGAACTAACCTATTGACGAGATGCCGAAGTGCCAGTTCCTATTTTCTGTTGTTTTTGGTTTCAGAAATCCTAGTAAGGAAATATTCTCGGAATCAGACGAAATCAATGCCCAGCATCCTATTTTTCCACGAAGCTTCCAGAACAACCGAGAGCCACGATATGGAAAACCTTCCAGAGACGCCGCCGCCGCCAATCCCATCTCGGGGGATTCAGGAGATCACCTCCGGCACCCTGCCGGAGAGGGGAATCATCTCCTGGAGGACACTTCATCGCCATGTGTTATCACCAGATTTTGGCCAAATCAGAAGATGGGCCGTGATTGAGATGGGCATGGAAGATATGCACATGAAGCGTTTATGAATCGGCCTCGTGCGATAATTTGGGTTAGATTGCCCGTGTATCTGTACATTATGGTAGATCGCATCTTAGTTTAGAATTAAGAGATAGAGTTTGGTCGTATACGACTAGGTTTATTCCAAAGATAGAAAGTCCCCGGACTATAAATATGTACCTAGGGTTATTGAGAAAAGAGGACGATCACGTTCACAACAAACACAATCTGAGCGCATCGCCACCCCTTGTTTCGAGGGTTTCTTCCGGGTAAGCATCATGCTGCCTAGATCGCATCTTGCGATCTAGGCAGTACAGGTTTATTCGTTATCTGGTGTTGCTCGTACTGAAGCCTTATTGATGGCGAGTAACACCTTTATCGTGGATGTTTTGGGGCTTGCATCGATGCTTTTCTGATATATTTGCTTAGCTATGCTACCCCTCAATATCTGGCTGCCTTTACACCTATCTTAGGTGTAAGGGCAGCATCTTGCTTCGTCTTTATTTAGTAGATTTGATCTGTTATAGTTGTTCCTTGTTCTTCAAGGATTAGTTTGATATCCGTATGGTTAGGCCTTGCAAACGGGTTGAACGATCCAGTAGCGCGTAAGGTATGGTTTGCCGATCCTAGAAGGGATGTTCCGGGAATCGACTCCGTGTTGGTTTTTAGGGTCAATTTTCTGTTATCTTACGTATCTACCAGGCTCAACTACGTGTAGGATGTTCCGGTTATGCGGTGAAAGCCCTAAACTATCGTAGATCGATTTAACTTAGTATTGATAAAGCAGGATACCCATGTTATTGCAGATCCGATGTGGACCATGGGTCAATCGGCTCTTTGAGCCGATTAGCAGGGTAACCTGAGAGCCGATCGAGGCTCATTTAATGTTTACGTGTCTGCCATGCAGGAAGCTAATCGAAGCAATCCAACACCTTCCTGACCAGGTATAGGTCAGGTGGCACGCCCTTGCAACCGTCAGGACGTGTGCCGGAGCATTGCGGGCCGTCGCCCGAGGGACCAGGGCCCACCAGCAGTCCTAGGAGCCTCCCGGCTCTCCGTGTTGCTCGTCGCTGCTCGCCGGTGGGTTTTGGCAGGCAACACATTCTGGCACGCCCGGTGGGACCTTCTGCAGCAACCACGTCAACATCTGCAGCTGAGATGTCGGACGAACCAGTGAAGTACGAAGATCTGCCTGAAGATCACAAGAAGAAGTATGATGAGCTTAAAGCTCTCTTCGAAGCCGATCTCATCGGCTCTTTCGAAAGGACCCGTACACATGGCATTAGGTTTAAAGGATTCACACCCGAAGGCGTTCTCGATGGAGTAGATCTGTCTCTCCCTTCGGAGGAACGCACCAGAGCTCTGCGCCAGGAAGTTAATTATATGGTGGCTCATTCTCTACACCGTCATTCTGAGAGCCTGGTGAGCACTTTGGAGCGTATTGCGGTGCGCGTGGTTCAGGAAATTATGAAGCATCAGTACTCCCCGTCAGGGCCTGCCCTAGGAACTCACCAGGGAGAGGTACCGTTCCACACCAGACCGCAACTGCCATTCACGCTTGCGGCTCCAGAGCAACAGGGTTCACCGGCATACGTCGTCTACAAGGTTGGAGGCGATCCTGGCGATTGCCAATTCCTCGTATGAGCCGCCTAAAGAGATCCCACATGGATACGTGTGCACATACGTGCTCGGACCGCAATAACGGGGCGCGCACGAACCAGATTACAGCGAGGAGGGATTGTCTGGAGCGAGAGGGATTTCTGGAGCGACGACGATAAACGGGCGTGGCTAGCTAAATATGCCACCGAACGAGTCATGAAAGCTCAACCCCTGCAGCTCATACCATGGAACAAATCGGTACAATCTTGAGAGACCAGTTCGGTATCCCGCCAAAGAGGAGAACAATCGGCTATTCCAAGCCGTATCCCAACGAATATGATCCGATTCCGTCGCCGCCCAAGTATCGGCTCCCCGAGTTCTCAAAGTTCGGTGGATCGAAGGGTCTAGCTCAATTGAGCATGTGAGCCGATATTTAGCACGAGCTTGGGCATGATTTCGAGCATCGGACCCGTTACGTGTAAGGTTCTTTGCACGAGTCTCTCACAGGACCAGCTTTTGGGTGGTACACCTCATTGCCACCGATTCGGTCCGGACATGGAAGCAAGCTGGAGGAGAAGTTTCATGTACAATATCACTCGAAGCTACCGAGGTCGGCATTGCCGATCCGACGCGAGTGCGGCGAAGCGGGAGAGACGGTGTCTGATTACATTCAGCGTTTCAGGACTGTCAAGAACCGATGTTATTCGGTTCGTTTAACTGAGAAAGAAGCAGTCGATCTGGCAGTGGTAGGCCTCGCAGCGCCGATCAAAGATCTGGCTTCCCAAGTGGACTACAATTCACTGGCGCACATGGTCCAGAAACTGACATTGTATGAGCAGCGCCACCCAGAATTGTACCAAGATAAGTTCAAGCGCCCGATAGGCCTGGTCGAGGCAGAAGAAGTTGAAGACTTTGCAGAAGATCAGGAAGTCGCCGTGGCTGAATGGGCTCGGTGGGTAGTACCCGTGTTCTGTAAATGGGTGAAACAACCAGGGCCTGCAAAAGGGTTTGACTTTGATATAAGCAAAGCTGAGCAGATATTCGATTTACTGCTTAAGGAAAAACAGCTGAAGTTACCCGAAGGCCATAAAATCCCTACGGTGCAAGAAATGAACGGGAGACCGTACTGCAAATGGCATCACTCGTTCACCCATGTCACCAACGACTGCAAAGAATTGCGTCGGCAGATCCAGATGGCGATAGAACAAGGCCGTTTGATCCTCGGTCAGTTTGCCATGAAAGTGGACACACATCCGTTTCCTGGCGTCAACATGGTGGAACTCAGTCACTCCGCGAGGCGTCAGCCAGGTTTCTTTTTTGATGTTAACATGGCAGGGCCTGTAGACTGCCACGGCAAGGATAAAGAAGAGATCGTTCACTCCCGTGGCAAGGATAAGGAGGAGGCCGATCCACGCGACCGGCCCCGATATGATGATAGACGGTACCTCACCGAGGAACAAGTGAGAAGCGTGCGGTACCAACGACCACTCTCCGCGCATCTCCTTAACAAATATGAGCGTCAGTACGACCGACGCCAGCGGTACGACATGGATGATGAAAGATATCGTCGGTCTGATGCAGAAAAATGAAAATATCGTCGATATGATAGAGACGACGAAGGATATGAGCACCGCGCCAAGGGGAAGTCAAGAGAGCAGGAAGACATGGACAGACACTGGGATTGTCCTTTCTTTAAGCACTGCTGGGACTCAGGAATGAGCCGATTGCCTACAATCGACAACTGCCCGGAATGTAGACAGCAGAGGAAGGGAACAAGTGAGGTTTCAGTGTTCAAGCGTCTAGGGCCTCTCCCATCTCAGAACAGACGAGCTGAGTCATCTCGAGATGAAGATTTTGAGGAGTCAGAAGATGAAGAAGAAGAAGATAGATACCACCGACCAAGGTGGTGCCCTGACGGACTCAGTCATTCCCAAAAACGTAGGGTTCAGAGGCTACGTAACTTGGAGGAAGCCAAGGCGCAGTACCTGTACACGTTGAGGAAAGCGCAGCCCGATCTGGCCGTGAAAATTTAGCAAACTCTGGAGACGGAGACGCGCCCACCGAAGAAAGAATGGCGCCCCAAGCAGACAAAAGCCGATGCAAAGGCATCAGCTGACACAAATATGTTGTTCATACTTCCATCGGAGTTTTGTGCTCCAAGGATCGAAGAAGTGTCAGTAGCACAATTTGACTGCGGTCCACGGCCGGTTATCTTTGAGAAGCCACGAGAGAAGAGCTACAGGCATTTGAAAGCCCTGTACCTACGAGGTTATATCAATGGGCAGCCTGTCAGCAAGATGTTGGTTGACACGGGAGCGGCAGTCAATATAATGCCATACTCGATGCTACGGCGTTTGGGACGCTCTAACGCAGATCTGATCAAGACCAACGTCACGCTAAGCGATTTCAACGGCCAAGCATCAAAAGCGCAGGGTGTGCTGAACGTGGATCTAACCGTAGGCCGAAAAACCATCCCTACGTCATTCTTCATCGTCGACAGCAAAAGCACTTACGATGTTCTGCTAGGGAGGGATTGGATTCACGCCAACTGCTGCATTACATCCACAATGCACCAATGCCTGATACAGTGGGATGGAGATGAAGTGGAGGTCGTTCATGCAGATGACTCGATCGAGATCTCATTAGCTGGCATGAATATTTGGGATGCAGACGACCAAGAGCTGATCTCTGGAGTCAGTTTGGACGGCTGTGAGCGCATTGAAGCTTCAAAAAACGGGGTGAGGCTGGTCTTATCCACCGGCCTGACAGAGTAGCAAGACTAAAGTCAATAGATGTACGTGGCAAGGCCGATCCCTGCGATCGGCCCCAAAAATAAAAAGCAATGATCTCACCTCAAGCATGTCATGTAATCGTCGTAGAGCACAAATAAGTTGTAAACCCTCATTGAGCAATGCAATGAAAAAGGAGGCCGATTCCAGCAATCGGCCCAAATTATCCTCACCATATGTTTTGCCTGTGTTCAGCATCGATCTAGCAGGCGACGGAAAGCTAGGATATGGGTTTACATCGGTCGATGAGCTAGAAGAGATTGACATTGGTCCTGGGGATAAGCCACGACCAACATTTATCAGCAAAAAGTTAGATCCGCAGCTGAGGGGCCTGATGATAGCTTTGTTGAAAGAGTACCCAGATTGCTTTGCATGGGATTACACAGAGATGCCTGGGTTAGACAGGAGCATCATTGAGCATCGGCTCCCTCTGAAGAAAGGATTTCGGTCGTTCCAGCAGCGAGCACGACAGATGAAGGCCGAAATTTTAGAAGAAGTCAAGAAAGAGATCGAGAAAATGTTGAATGTCGGGTTCATCAGGCCATGCAGGTATGCTGAGTGGATTTCTAGTATCGTACCTGTAGAGAAAAAAGACGGCCGATGGCGCGTC
Source organism: Lolium rigidum (assembly GCF_022539505.1). NCBI lineage: Eukaryota > Viridiplantae > Streptophyta > Magnoliopsida > Poales > Poaceae > Lolium > Lolium rigidum. Next base: position 117,846,102 of record NC_061508.1, on the reverse strand, counting down.
GCCATAGATTTTCGGGATCTCAATAGAGCCACTCCAAAGGATGAGTACCCAATGCCGGTAGCAGAGACATTGATCAATGCAGCTGCTGGTCATAAGGTTTTGAGTTTCATGGATGGCAATGCCGGTTACAACCAAATTTTCATGGCTCCAGAAGACATACATAAGACTGCATTCAGAGTACCAGGCTCGGTGGGCTTGTTTGAGTATGTAATCATGACATTTGGACTGAAAAATGCCGGCGCAACGTACCAAAGAGCCATGAATTACATCTTTCATGATCTGATCGGCAAGTTGGTGGAGATTTACATTGATGACGTGGTAGTCAAGTCTGTTTCAGTGGAAGGACACTTGGAGGATTTTTGACACGTCCTGGACCGAACTAGAAAATTCGGACTAAGAATGAATCCAAAGAAGTGTGCTTTTGGTGTGACGGCCGGTCAATTCTTGGGTTTCTTGGTTCATGAACGCGGAATTGAGATCGGCCTGAAAAGTCAGGAGGCAGTGCGAACAATGAAGCCACCTACCACGAAGAAGGAACTCCAGTGTCTCATCGGCAAAATCAACTTCGTCAGAAGGTTCATCTCCAATCTGTCAGGGCGAATCGAGCCGTTCATGGGATTTGTCAAAATTAAATCTGATGAGGAGTTTCGCTGGGGGGAAGAGCAACAACGAGCGTTTGACGAGATTAAAGAGTACCTAACGAAGCCACCCATGTTGGTGCCGCCCCAGCAAGATAGGCCATTCTACATTTACTTGTCAGTAGCTGACACTTCCATCGCCTCAATGGTGGTGCAAGTTTATGATGGTCTGGAGAAAGTGGTTTTCTACCTCAGCAGAAGGATGTTGGATGCAGAGACGAGGTACCCTGAGATCGAGAAGTTGTGCCTCTGCTTATTTTTCACCTGCACCAAGCTTCATCACATCTTGCTGTCGGTGGAAATTGTCGTCATATGCAAATCAGATGTCATCAAACATATGCTGTCGGCTCCTGTGTTAAAAGGCCGACTCGATAAATGGATGATTGCATTATCGGAATTTGATATCCGGTATCAGCCTGCTAAAGCAGTCAAGGGACAGGCGTTGGCCGATCTTATTGTTGAACGAATCAACACTGATATAGCAGCACTGTCCGTGCATGCATGGGCCATGTTTTTCGATGGATCGGTTTGTGATGATGGTTGCGGCATCGGCATTCTACTCGTGTCGCCTCGGGGGTGTTGCGGTCAGAAACCCACCGGCGGGCAGCGACTGGCAACACCGTAGAGCCGGGAACAACTCAGGGCTGCGGCTGGCCCCAGTCCCTCAGAGCGACAGCCCGCAAAGCCTTCTGGTCACACGTCCGATGCTGTCGCAAGGGCGTGCCACCTGACCTATACCTGGTCGGGAAGGTGTTGGATGATGCCTCGCTTAGTTTCCTGCATGGCATACACGTAAATGTTAAATACGAGCCTCGATCGGCTCTCGGGTTATCCCGTGAATCGGCTCAAAGAGCCGATCCACCCATGATTCGTACGAGGTGTACGAATATATGGTGGTCCTCGCTTGATCAAGATAAAGCTAAAGCGATCTACGACGATTTAGGGTTTTCACCGCATAATCGGATCATCCTACTCACGATTGGGCCTCGCGCTCGCGTACGGTGATCGTAAGCCGATCCTAGACAGGGCCTAAAAACCAACACGAGGTTGATCCCCGGAACATCCTCGTCTAGGGCTAGCAAACTACACCCTACACGCCGCTGGATCCTCCAACCCTTTGTAAGGCCTAACTACTCGCGGATATTAAACTAATCCTTGAAGAACAAGGAGCAACCGTAACGGATCGGATCTACTAAACAATGATCAAGCGGGGTGCCGCCCCTACACCTAAGATAGGTGTAAGGGCGGCTAGATGTATAAGGGTTGCACTACGACGAGCATATGATACGAAGAACAATGCTAACCCTAACACATCTAAGATAACTACGTTGCTCGCCATCAAAAAGGCTTCAGCACGAGCAACGCATGAACAACGTAATAAGCTTGTGTTGCCTAGATCGCAAGATGCGATCTAGGCAGCATGGTGCTTACCGGAAGAAACCCTCGAGACGAAGGAGTTGGCGATGCGCCGAGATTGATTTGTGTTGAACGTTGGTTGTTGTTTATTTCATAAACCCTAGATACATATTTATAGTCCGGGGGACTTTCTAATTCAGGTGTGCACCTAACCGTGCACGGGTAAAACTCTAACTCCTAACCGACACGTATCTACTATAGTACAGATACACGGGCAATTAGCCCAAACTTGGTACACAAGGCCGATTCATGTATTTCTTCTACGTGTCTTCTTTAAACCCATCTCCAATCGCGGCCCACCTCTGATCCGGTCAAATTCTGGTGATAACACATGCCCCCCTGGTTTTGGAAATGACATTTCCAAAATCATTACGCTTTTCTTTCGTCGAGTCATGTCGTGGCAGAGCAGGACTGCCGCAGTATCCTTCATTACGATGCCTTGCCTCTTCCACTTCTCCGCGTGGCCTGCGAAATTTTCTGTTGGGCACAACTTCCTCGGAAACTGCTGTGGCATTGAATCTCCCTCATATCCCCTTTATTTAACCGTTCTACAAAGTTCTCTTCTTCATCCCCTCCGCATTAGCACCCAAAAAACCCTCCTGCGCCACCATGTCTTCTTCCTCCTCATCCTCCTCCGGTCTCTCCTATGGGTCCTCCTCCTCCCGCGAGACGCCGGAGGACATCCGCGCCCCGAAGAATGGGACCGGGAAGACCACGCCTCCTCCATCCGGTCCGAGGACGACCAGTCCTTGACCAGCGGGGATGAAGATCTCCGAGTTCCTCGCCGACGGGGAGCTCGGAGTCGGAAGCGAGGATGACCGGTTCCCCTGGGACGGCTGCCCCTCCTCTGAAGAAGAGGAGGAGGAAGACGACGATGACTCCCTCGAGGGCTACCCGCCAGCGAAACGCCTCCGCATGTGGTGGGACGACGACAGCAGCGACGATGAAGAGGAGGATGAAGCTCCCGTAGAAGGCTACGGGAGCAACGACGAGGAGCCCATCGGCAGTAGTGCCGATGAGAGCTCCGAGGATGACGACGAGGGCAGCGATGGCCCGTAGATTAGGATCTACTAGTATAGGCCTAGTAGTAGCAGATTGGTCAATAGACCCTTCTTTTGTTCTTCCTTCTTTGAGTAATCGGCTCTTTCTTTGTAAGAAATCCTGTTCATTAATGAAGAAGTTTCCCCAATTTGATTTTGCCGATTTCTTTTAAACCGATTCTCAATGAGCCGATGGCAACGCATCGGTCTCTCATAATCCGCCCTTCATCTCTTCGACCACGGGGTGACTGCAATCTTGGTCAAAACTCAATAAGCCGATGTCAGCGCATCAAGCCTTCATGATCTATCCTTTATCCTTTCGATCAATGAGTTTGAGTTCCGCCGGATCACCACCCTTGACGAAAATCGCGGCGCAGGACTAGCCGATGGCCACCCAATCGGCTTTCAAAAACAGAGCATCCACCGGGCCAGCCTGCCCCCGAGTCTCAGTCAAAGCGAAACAGAGACGAGGGCACGCCATTCAAACAAATGGACCTGGGCTAGATCATGTCTGAGAGAACTATCATGCAGAGCCAGCCAGAGCCGATCACCCCTCCTCCATTTGAAAGTCGATATTGCAGATGATCACACAACGGCTCAGAAGTAGAACTCCTCTGACACAGAGCTGGAAATCCTTGTGTTTCGCCGAGATTTTTTTTTACGGGCCGATTTTTCTATCGGCCCCCAATATCTCACTGCACATGTATCGCACATGCTCATCTGATGAGGTGTCCCCCCGAGCCGATTCTGCCAGGTAACTGCTGAAATCGGCTTATGTGATTAGCCAAGGTTTTACTGCGCATGTTCATCCGATTAGGTGCCCCCCCGAGCCGATTCTGTCAGGGAACTGCTGAAATCGGCTCTGTGTTTAGCCAAGGCGCTATGTGTGAACATCGGCTTGATTAGGACCAGTGTGGACTTCTTCTAGCTCATTAGCCGATGTAACTCCATTTCCATTAGATTGGCGTTGAACCCAGGCAGAATGGAAGGTGAGGATAATTTTGGCCGATTGCTGGAATCGGCCTCCACGTTGCTTGCTCGATGAAGGTTTCGTAACGTTCCTCCATAGATCCTTGGGGCCGATCACCTAGATCGGCATCGCCACGTTCGTCCATCGATGTTTGCTTTTGTTACACGGTCAGGCCGGTGGATAAAACCAGCCTACCCCGTTCTTTGTCACGTCGATGCGCTCGCAGTCGTCCAAATTGATGCCTGAGAGTGGCTCTTGACCTGATGTCTCCCAAACGTTCATGCCAGCCGTCGAAATCTCAGCTGAATCATCTGCGTGGACAACTTCTACTTCATCTCCATCCCACTGTATTAGGCATTGGTGCATCGTGGATGGAATGCAACAGTTGGCGTGGATCCAATCTCTCCCTAGTAGGACAGCATAGGAGCTTTTGCTCGTCGACAATAAAGAACGTCGTAGGGACAGTTTTCCTTCCTACGGTCGGATCCACATTCGGAACACCTTGTGCGTCGGATGCTTGGCCGTTGAAATCGCTCGGTGTTACATTGGTCTTGATCGGATCCGAGCTGGAGCGTCCCAACCGACGTAGCATGGAGTATGGCATAATGTTAATCGCCGCTCCGGTGTCCACCAACATCTTGTTGACGAGGCTGCCCATTGATGTATCCTCGCAAATACGGAGCCTTCGGATGCTCGTAACTTCTTTCTCGTGGCTTCTCAAAGATGACCGGCCGTGGGCCGCGATCCGGTTGTGCCACGGGTGCTTCATCTAATCCTGGAGCGCTAAACTCCGTTGGAAGGATGAAGACCATGTTTGTGCCAGCCGATGTCTCATCATCGGCTTTCTTTTGTCTGGGGCGCCACTCTTTTCTTTGTGGCCGACCTTCTTCGTCCAGGGTTCGCTGAATTTTGGCGGCCAGATCAGGCCGTGCCTTCCTCAATGTGTGCAGGTATAACCTTTCAGCTTCCTCCAACCCACGCAGACGCTGAACCCTTCGCTTCTGGGAACGGCTGAGCCCATCAGGGCACCACCTTGGCCGATGATACTTGTCTTCTTCTTCATCATCGTCCTCTAGTTCCTCGAGATCTTCCACCCGAGTGGACTTAGCATGCTTGTTCCGAGGCGGGAGAGGCCCTAGACGTTTGAACACGGACACGTTAGCTGCATCCTTATTCTTTTGTTTACATTCTAGGAAATTGCCGATTGTAGGCAATCGGCTCATTCCTGAATCCCAACAGTGTCTGAAGAAGGGGCAGTCCCAGTGCCTATCCACGTCGTCTTGCTCCCTCGACTTTTCCTTGGCGTGGCGCTCATATCGCTCCTCGTCGTGATCATGCCGACGACGTCTCCTGTCGTCCCTAGCCAGACGATCTTTCTCATCATCGTCGTTGTATCGCCGGCGTTGGTCGTGTTGACCCACACACTTGTTGAGGAGGTGATCAGAGAGAGGTCGCTGATATCTTATGTTCTTTACTTCTCCCTCTGTGACGTAGCGCTTGCCGTCGTGGCGGAGCCGATCGCGTGGAGCGGCTTCCTCTGTGTCTTTGCTATGAGAGCAGCTGCCCTCATCTCCGTCCTTACCGAGTGGTGCCCGGGTTCCACCATGTTGATATTGCACGAGAAATCTGGCTGGCACCCTCCATGGTAAGTATACTCCACCATATTAACGGCGGGGAAGGGGTGTGTGTCGACCTTCATGGCGTACTTGGTTGAAAATTAGCCGCCCTTTTTCTATCGCCATTTGGATCTGCCGACGCCACACCCTGCAGTCGTTGGTGGTGTGGGTGAACGTGTTATGCCACTTGCAGTATGGCTTTCCGTTCAGCTCCTGCACCGTGGGGATCTTGTGGCCTTCGGGTACCTTTAGCTGCTTCTCCGTGAGTAAGAGGTCAAAAATCTGCTCAGCCTTGGTCACGTCGAAGTCGAACCCTTTTGGAGGGCCTTGTGGCTTAACCCACTTGCAGGACACGGGGCTTGCCGCCCGAGCCCATTCAGCCACTACTACCTCTTGATCTCCCGCAACACCTTCATCCTCGTCTGCCTCAACCAGGACCACCGCACGCTTGAATTTGTCCTGGTAAACATCTGGGTGGCGTTGTTCATATGTCGACAGCCTACGCACCATGTGCGCCAATGAAGGGTAGTCCGCTTGGGAGGCCACGTCCTTGATCGATGATGAGAGACCCACCACCGCCAACTCGACTCGCTTCTTTTTCACTTACGTGAACCGAATAGCATCGGTTCCTCACGGTCCTGAAGCGCTGGATGTATTCGACACTTGTTTCCCCGCGCTCCGTCGTACTTGTGCTAGATCGGCAATGCCAGCCTCGGAAGCCTCCGAGTGATACTTGCTCATGGAACTCGCTCTTCCAACCGCTTCCAAGTCCGGATTGAGTTCGGTGGCGGTGATGTGTACCACCCGAAAGCCGATCCTGTGAGGGATTGTGCGAAGAACCTCACACGCAGCTCGTCCGATGCTTGAGATCGTGCCCAGCTGTGCCAAATATCGGCTCACATGCTCGATGGAGCTGGAACCATCTGATCCACTAAACTTTGTGAAGTACGGGAGCCGATATTTGGGTGGTAGCGGGATCAATTCGTACTCGTTGGGGTACGGCTTGGTATAGCCGAATGTCCTTTTCGGCATCATGCCGAACTGATCTTTCAGAATCGTACGAATCTGATCCGCGGTGATGGCTGAAGGTGTCGAACCCTGAAGATTCGCCAGGGTGGCATACTTAGCCAGCCATGCTTTCTTTTCCAGTTCTGAGCCAACTGCAGGAGCTGAGCTCTGGAGGTTTGTCGGAGTGGCGTACTTAGCTAACCACGTTTGCTTCTCAAGATCTGCTCCCGACGTTCCTCCTGCTGTTCCGAGACCCCTGCTGTTGCAGCTGGTTCGAGAGTGCCCAGTGCACTGCGAGTCCGGCACGTATGCGCACGTGTATCCGTGCGGGATCTCCTTGGGCGCCTCAGGTAGGAATTGGTAGTCACTAGGGTCACCACCAATCTTGTAGACGACGTATGCCGATGAGTTCAGCACTTCTGGTGCTGCCAACGCGAATGGCAGCGGTGGACGGGACTGGAGTGGCATCTCTCCTTTGTAAGTCCCCAGAGCTGGTCCCGACGGAGAATACCGATGGCTCATGATTTCCTGGATCACGCGCGAGCGACACGCTCCAAAGTGTTCACCGGGCTCTCGAGTGGCGGTGCAGCGAATGAGCCACCATGAAGTTGATCTCCTGACGCGGCGACTCGGTGCGTTCTTCGACGAGGGCGGACAGGTCCACTCCATCGAGCGCGCCTTCGGTGAGAACCCCTTCCACCCGATGCCGTGGGAGCGGGTTCGTGGAAAGAGCCGATGAGGTCGGCTTCGAGGACTGCCTTGATCTCGTCATGCTTCTTCTTGAGCTCGTCAGTCAGATCCTCGTACTTGACCGGAGTGCTTTCCGCCATCTCGGATGTAGATGGCGATGCGGTGGATGTCGAAGATTGTCCCACCGGGCGTGCCGAATGTGTTGCGGTCGAAACCCACCGGCGGGGCAGCGGCCGGCAACACCGTAGAGCCGGGAACAACTCGGGGCTGCGGCTGGCCCCGGTCCCTCGGAGCGACGGCCCGCAAAGCCTTCGGTCACACGTCCGATGCTGTCGCAAGGGCGTGCCACCTGACCTATACCCGGTCGGGAAGGTGTTGGATGATGCCTCGCTTAGTTTCTGCATGGCATACACGTAAACGTTAAATACGAGCCTCGATCGGCTCTCGGGTTATCCCGTGAATCGGCTCAAAGAGCCGATCCACCCATGATTCGTACGAGGTGTACGAATATATGGTGGTTCCGCTTGATCAAGATAAAGCTAAAGCGATCTACGACGATTTAGGGTTTTCACCGCATAATCGGATCATCCTACTCACGATTGGGCCTCGCGCTCGCGTACGGTGATCGTAAGCCGATCCTAGACAGGGCCTAAAAACCAACACGAGGTTGATCCCCGGAACATCCTGTCTAGGGCTAGCAAACTACACCCTACACGCCGCTGGATCCTCCAACCCTTTGTAAGGCCTAACTACTGCGGATATTAAACTAATCCTTGAAGAACAAGGAGCAACCGTAACGGATCGGATCTACTAAACAATGATCAAGCGGGGTGCCGCCCCTACACCTAAGATAGGTGTAAGGGCGGCTAGATGTATAAGGGTTGCACTACGACATCATATGATACGAAGAACAATGCTAACCCTAACACATCTAAGATAACTACGTTGCTCGCCATCAAAAAGGCTTCAGCACGAGCAACGCATGAACAACGTAATAAGCTTGTCGCTGCCTAGATCGCAAGATGCGATCTAGGCAGCATGGTGCTTACCGGAAGAAACCCTCGAGACGAAGGAGTTGGCGATGCGCCGAGATTGATTTGTGTTGAACGTTGGTTGTTGTTTATTTCATAAACCCTAGATACATATTTATAGTCCGGGGACTTTCTAATTCAGGTGTGCACCTAACCGTGCACGGGTAAAACTCTAACTCCTAACCGACACGTATCTACTATAGTACAGATACACGGGCAATTAGCCCAAACTTGGTACACAAGGCCGATTCATGTATTTCTTCTACGTGTCTTCTTTAAACCCATCTCCAATCGCGGCCCACCTCTGATCCGGTCAAATTCTGGTGATAACAGGGGGGCAACATATTCCTTCTCCATTAGGCTACCTACCCATTGCACCAATAATGTCGCTGAGTATGAAGCAATATGCAAGGGAATGGAGTTGCTATTGGAAGCCGGGGTAGAAGCAGTGGAACTCTTTGGAGACTCCAAATTGGTGATTTCCCAACTCACGGAGGAATACAAATGTGAGAGCGAGTCACTCTTCCCATTATGGATGCAATGCCGTGAGCTGATGGCACAGTTCAGGTACATAAACTTCAATTGGATCCCAAGGTCGCAAAATACCGAGGAAAACGATCTCGCACAGATGGCGTCAGGATACAAGGACGTAGCGGGTGAAGCCGATGTTCAGGTACAGTTCATGGAACCAGATGACTGGAGAGCCGATATCTTCAATTACTTGAAAGATTCGGCTCGGGGGGCACCTAAACGGATAAGATACAAGGCCATGAAGTATGTCCTTATTGGGGATGACATGTTCTACAGGACTTTGGAAGGGTTACTTCTCAAATGTTTGGGACCAGCCGAGTCAAATCGGCTCTTACATGAGGTACACAAAGGCGTCTGTGGAACTCACCAATCGGCTCATAAGATGAAATGGTTGATCAGGCGATCGGGGTTTTATTGGCCCACCATGCTTGAGGATTGTTTTAAGTACTATAAAGGGTGTCAAGCATGTCAGAAGTTTGGGAGCATCCAGATGGTACCCGCATCAGCGATGAACCCCATCATCAAGCCTTGGCCATTTCGAGGTTGGGGTATGGATGAAAAATCAATCCTCCATCAAGCAAAGGCCATGTGTGGGTTCTGGCCATTACAGATTATTTCACTAAATGGGTGGAGGCCGTCCCTATGAAGTCAGTGGCATCGTCAGATGTTATCAATTTCGTGAAAGAACATGTCATTCATAGATTCGGGGTTCCCCAGACTATCACGACCGATGGAGGTTCGGTCTTCATTTCTCGCGAATTTAGAAAGTTCTGTGAGGACATGGGAATCAAGCTGATCCAATCGTCTCCATACTATGCTCAAGCAAATGGGCAAGCTGAAGCGTCCAATAAGAGCCTTATCAAGTTGATTAAGAGGAATATCGACGAGTACCCTAGACGTTGGCATGAGGTTTTGTCAGAGGCTTTGTGGGCTTATCGCATGTCATGTCATGGAGCGATAAAAACCTCGCCATACCATCTGGTCTATGGACAAGAAGCCGTGTTCCCCTGGGAAATCACGGCTGGGTCGAGACGGATTACGTTTCAGAATGATTTAACAACTGAAGAATATGCAGCCCTGATGAGTGACAGCATTGAGGATGTGACGGAACTCAGATTATGGTCGCTTGAGAAGATTAAGGAGAACAAAGCCAAGGTGGCTCGCGCGTATAATAAGAAAGTGAGACCAAAGGAGTTCCACGTTGGTGATCTGGTATGGGAAGCTGTGTTGCCATTGGGAACCAAGGATGCAGTGTATGGTAAATGGTCTCCAAATTGACACGGGCCGTACAGGGTCGACCAAGTTTTAAAGGGTAACGCATACATGCTCCAGGAGTTGAGCGGCGTGAAGTTCCCAGTGGCTGTCAATGGTCAGCATCTCAAGAAGTATTTCCCAAGTATGTGGGATGATGGGCAGTGAAATATGGGGGCCGATGCATGAAATCGGCCAGTAAATTTTTTTGCAAAGTACAGCCGATGCACAGACATCGACTTTAGAATAAAAAGCCGATGCGCAGCCATCGACTCTAGAGGTACAAACTATTACAAGCAAGTATCAAGTTACTGTTTGAATTTGGGGAATGTCTGCTTGGACCTGTCTAATTAGGTAACTGAGTTTGGCCTTGATTGCGTTTTATGGCGAAAGACCGATGCGTTGCCATCGGTTCTTGGTGCGTGGACTTACTTTGATAATCAGAAGAATCAAATTGAACAATCGGAGAAATCAAATTGGGAAACATTCTTCCTTGATAAGAGGATTTTTTACAAGTAAGAGCCGATTGCTCTCAAAAGGATGATCTACCACCTAAATTATTTCTACTAGTCCTACTCTAGTGATCCCTAATCTAAGGGCCGTCGCTGCCCTCGTCGTCGCCGTCCGCGCCGCTATCGGCGCTGCTGCCGGCGACGTCTTCGTCGCTGCTGCTGAAGCCCTTGGCAGGGACTTCGTCTTCATCTTCATCGTCGTTGTCGTCGTCCGACCCGGCGCGGAAGCGTTTCACCGGCGGGTACTCGTCGGAGGAGGTGTCCTCCTCCGCTTCCTCGTCCTCCTCGTCGGAGGAGAGGCCCGCATCCCAAGAGAAGGCGTCGTCGTCGCTTGCCTCCTCCAAGGCCCCGTCCACGAGGAAGTGGAGGTCATCCTCCCCGTCGGTCAAGGAATCGTCGTCCTCGGACTCGACGGAGAAGTCCCAGTCCCTCTCGTCCCACCACTCCGGGGCGCGGGCCTCGTACGCCCTTATCGGGTCGTACTCCGGCATCGGCTCGCTGGAGGAGGAGGACTGGAAAGAGAGACCGGAGGAGGCAGAGGAGGAGGAGTCCATGGCAGAGGAAAGGGGTTTTTTCGAGTGCTAATGCAGAGGAACAGAGGATGAGGAGGCGATGTGGAGGCGAACTGCTCGGATGAGGTTAAATAAAGGGGATACAGTGGAAGTTGATTCAATGCTGTGGCAGTTTCGAGGATGCGGTGCCAAAACTGTCAAATCGTGCAGTGCGGAGAAGTTGAGAAGGCAAGACATCATGATGAAAAGGCACTGTAGCGGTTCTGCTCTGCAACGCATGACCCGATGGAAAACAGAGTGGTTTTGGAATTATTATTGCCAAAACCAGGGGGGCATGTGTTATCACCAGATTTTGGCCAAATCAGAAGATGGGCCGTGATTGAGATGGGCTTGGAAGATATGCACATGAAGCGTTTATGAATCGGCCTCGTGCGAGAATTTGGGCTAGATTGCCCGTGTATCTGTACATTATGGTAGATCGCATCTTAGTTTAGATTTAAGAGATAGAGTTTGGTCGTATACGACTAGGTTTATTCCAAAGATAGAAAGTCCCCGGACTATAAATATGTACCTAGGGTTATTGAGAAAAGAGGACGATCACGTTCACAACAAACACAATCCAGGCGCATCGCCACCCCTTGTTTCGAGGGTTTCTTCCGGGTAAGCATCATGTTGCCTAGATCGCATCTTGCGATCTAGGCAGTACAGGTTTATTCGTTATCTGGTGTTGCTCGTACTGAAGCCTTGTTCATGGCGAGTAACACCTTTATCGTGGATGTTTTGGGGCTTGCATCGATGTTTTTCTGATATATTTGCTTAGCTATGCTGCCCCTCAATATCTGGCTGCCTTTACACCTATCTTAGGTGTAAGGGCAGCATCTTGCTTCGTCTTTATTTAGTAGATTTGATCTGTTATAGTTGTTCCTTGTTCTTCAAGGATTAGTTTGATATCCGTATGGTTAGGCCTTGCAAACGGGTTGAACGATCCAGTAGCGCGTAAGGTATGGTTTGTCGATCCTAGAAGGGATGTTCGGGAATCGACTCCGTGTTGGTTTTTAGGCCTCTTTTAGGGTTAGTTTTCTGTTATCTTACGTATCTGCCAGGCTCAACTACGTGTAGGATGTTCCGGTTATGCGGTGAAAGCCCTAAACTGTCGTAGATCGATGTAACTTAGTATCGATAAAGCAGGATACCCATGTTATTGCAGATCCGATATGGACCATGGGTCAATCGGCTCTTTGAGCAGATTAGCAGGGTAACCTGAGAGCCGATCGAGGCTCATTTAATGTTTACGTGTCTGCCATGCAGGAAGCTAATCGAAGCAATCCAACACCTTCCTGACCAGGTATAGGTCAGGTGGCACGCCCTTGCAACCGTCAGGACGTGTGCCGGAGCATTGCGGGCCGTCGCCCGAGGGACCAGGGCCCACCAGCAGTCCTGGGAGCCTCCCGGCTCTCCGTGTTGCTCGTCGCTGCTCGCCGGTGGGTTTTGGCAGGCAACACCATGATCGCCTCCGGATCGATGTGTGAGTAGTTCACCCCTGGACTACGGGTCCATAGCAGTAGCTAGATGGTCGTCTTCTCCTAATTGTGCTATCATGCTCGATCTTGTGAGCTGCCTATCATGATCAAGATCATTTATTTGTAATCCTACATGTTGTGTTTGTTGGGATCCGATGGATATTGAATACTATGTCAAGTTGATTATCAATCTATCATATATGTTATTTATGTTCTTGCATGCTCTCCGTTGCTAGTAGAGGCTCTGGCCAAGTTGATACTTGTGACTCCAAGAGGGAGTATTTATGCTCGATAGTGGGTTCATGCCTCCATTAAATCTGGGACGAGTGACGAGAAAGTTCTAAGGTTGTGGATGTGCTCGTTGCCACTAGGGATAAAACATCGATGCTTTGTCTAAGGATATTTGTGTTGATTACGTTACGCACCATACTTAATGCAATTGTCTGTTGCTTGCAACTTAATACCGGAAGAGGTTCGGATGATAACCTGAAAGTGGACTTTTTAGGCATAGATGCATGCTGGATGGCGGTCGATGTACTTTGTCGTAATGCTCTGATTAAATCTCATAGTACTCATCATGATATATGTATGTGCATTGTTATGCCTTCTTTATTTGTCAATTGCCCAACTGTAATTCATTCACCCAACATGCTATTTATCTTATGGGAGAGACACCGCTAGTGAACTGTGGACCCCGGTCCTATTCTTTACATCTGAAATACAATCTACTGCAATTGTTCTTTACTGTTCTTCGCAAACAAACATCATCATCCACACTATACATCTAATCCTTTGTTTACAGCAAGCCGGTGAGATTGACAACCTCGCTGTTACGTTGGGGCAAAGTTCTGTGATTGTGTTGTGCGGGTTCCACGTTGGCGCCGGAATCCCTGGTGTTGCGCCGCACTACACTCCTCCGCCATCAACCTTCAACGTGCTTCTTGACTCCTACTTTGGTTCGATTAAACCTTGGTTTCTTGCGGGGAAACTTGGTACTGTGCGCATCACACCTTCCTCTTGGGGTTCCCAACGGACGTGTCAACTACACGCATCAAGCAAATTTCTAGCGCCGTTGCCGGGGAGATCAAGACACGCTGCAAGGGGAGTCTCCACTTCCAATCTCTTTACTTTGTTTTTTCTTGCTTTACTTTATTTACTACTTTGTTTGCTGCACTTAAACAAAACACAAAAAAATTTAGTTGCTAGTTTTACTTTATTTACTATCTTGTTTGCGTTCTCTATATTAAAAACACAAAAAAAAATAGTTACTTGCATTTACTTTATTTAGTTTGCTTTATTTACTACTATTAAAATGAATACTTCTGAAAACACTAAGTTGTGTGACTTCACTAGTTAGGCTTAATGGAAGACAACAACAAAATGAGAGATCTTTATGAACTTTATCTTCAATTAGGACATGATGTGTTTGAAGAGAAAATTAAAAAACCCATGGAACTTATGCATGCTAATGGGAATGTTATTAGTATGAATGCTTTGAACACCATTGTTGCTAATGCTATGGAAGAATTTAAGCTTGGGGAGGTCGGTTTTGATGAAAATGATCTCTTTAGTCCTCCGAGTATTGAGGAGAAAGTTTATGTTGATTATGATATGCCTCCTGTTTATGATGATTATAATGATAGTGGTCTTTTGGTGCCGCCTACTATGGAGAGTAAATGTTATTATGATTATACTATGCCTCCTACACTTGATGAGAATAATAATGATAGTTACTTTGTTGAATTTGCTCCCACTACAACTAATAAAATTGATTATGCTTATGTGGAGAGTAATGATACTTTGATGCATGTGAATAAGAATGCTTTATGTGATAATTATATTGTTGAGTTTGTTCATAATCCCACTGAAAGTTATTATGAGAGAGGGAAACATGGTTATATGCATCTTAATAATATTAAGTTTCCCCTCTTTATGTTGAGAATTGAGAAGTTACTCTTGTTTTATCTTGCTATGCTTGTCACTTTGTTCTTCATGAATTTATTTGTGTACAAGATTCCTTTTCATAGGAAGTGGGTTAGACTTAAATGTGTTTCTTATTTGCTTTTTGATGCTCTCCTTTGCTTTAACTCTTATTTCTTGCGCAAGCATCATTAAAATTACTGAGCCCATCTTAATGGCTATAAAGAAACCACTTCTTGGGAGATAACCCATGTCTTTATTTTGTTACTGTTTTGTTGTGTCTTGGAAGTTGTTACTACTGTAGCAACCTCTCCTTATCTTTATTTTATTGCATTGTTGTGCCAAGTAAAGTCTTTGATAGTAAAGTCAATACTAGATTTGGATTACTGCGCAGAAACAGATTTCTTGCTGTCACGAATCTGGGCAGAATTCTCTGTAGGTAACTCAGAAAAATCTGCAAATTTACGTGCGTGATCCTCAGATATGTACGCAACTTTCATTCAATTTGAGCATTTTCATCTGAGCAAGTTAAGTGCCTCTGTAAAATTCGTCTTGACGGACTGTTACGTTTTGACAGATTCTGCCTTTTATTTCGCATTGCCTGTTTTGCTATGTTTGATGGATTTCTTTGTTCCATTAACTTTCAGTAGCTTTGTGCAATGTCCAGAAGTGTTAAGAATGATTATGTCACCTCTGAATATGTGAATTTTCAAATATGCACTAACCCTCTAATGAGTTTGTTTTGAGTTTGGTGTGGAGGAAGTTTTCAAGGGTCAAGAGAGGAGGATGATATACTATGATCAAGAAGAGTGAAAAGTCTAAGCTTGGGGATGCCCCCGTGGTTCATCCCTGCATATTTCAAGAAGACTCAAGCATCTAAGCTTGGGGATGCCCAAGGCATCCCCTTCTTCATCGACAATTTATCAGGTTTCTTCTCTTGAAACTATATTTTTATTCGGTCACATCTTATGCACTTTACTTGGAGCGTCTGTGTGCTTTTATTTTCGTTTTGTTATCTTAGTTGTTTGAATAAGTTCATCCTTGTGTGGGAGAGACACGCTCCGTTGGTTCGTATGAACACATGTGTTCTTAGCTTTTAATGTTCATGGCGAAGGTTGAAAGCTGCTTCGTTCATTGCTATATGGTTGGAAACGGAAAATGCTTCATGTGGTAATTTGTATAATGTCTTGAATAATTTGATACTTGGCAATTGTTGTGCTCATATAGATCATGTTTAAGCTCTTGCATCATATACTTTGTACCCATTAATGAAGAACTACATAGAGCTTGTTAAAATTTGGTTTGCATGATTGGTCTCTCTAAGTCTAGATATTTTCTGGTTGAGGTGTTTGAACAACAAGGGAGACGATGTAAAGTCTTATAATGCTTACAATATATTCATATGTGAGTCTTGCTGCATTGTTTTATACTTGGGTTTGCTTCAAACAACCTTGCTAGCCTAGCCTTGTACTGAGAGGGAACTATTCTCGTGCATCCAAATCCTTGAGCCAAAAACTATGCCATTTGTGTCCACCATACCTACCTACTACATGGTATTTCTCTGCCATTCCAAGCAAATACTTCATGTGCTACCTTTAAACAATTCAAAAGCTATTATCTCTTATTTGTGTCAATGTTTTATAGCTCATGAGGAAGTATGTGGTGTTTTATCTTTCGATCTTGTCATTTACTTTTGACAGACTTTCACAATGGACTAGTGGCATATCCGCTTATCCAATAATTTTGCAAAAAGAGTCGGCAACGGGGTTCCCAGCCCCAATTAATTAACTTTCATTAATAATTCTCTTCACATGTTTTGCTCTGATTCATCAGTAAGCAACTTAATTTTGCAAATAGACACTCCTCCATGGTATGAGATTGTTGGAAGGCACCCGAGGATTCGGTTAGCCATGGCTTGTGAAAGAAAAAGGTTGGGAGGAGTGTCATCTAAAAAATAAAAAAATAAAAACTAAACTAAAGTACATGTGTAAACAAAGAGAAGAGGGATGATCTACCTTGCTGGTAGAGATAACGTCCTTCATGGGAGCCGCTCTTGAAAGTCTGGTTGACGAGGTAGTTAGAGTACCCATTACCATTCGTTGACAACAGCAAACACCTCTCAAAACTTTACTTTTATGTTCTCTATTTGATTTCAAAACTTGAAAGCTCTAGCACATGATTTAATCCCTGCTTCCCTCTGCGAAGGGCCTTTCTTTTACTTTATGTTGAGTCAGTTTACATACTTCTTTCTATCTTAGAAGCAAACACTTGTGTCAAATGTGTGCATTGATTCTTACATGTTTACCTATTGCACTTGTTATATTGCTTTGTGTTGACAATTATCCATGAGATATACATGTTACAAGTTGAAAGCAATTGCTGAAACTTAATCATCCTTTGTGTTGCTTCAATGCCTTTTACTAAGAATTTATTGCTTATGAGTTAACTGTTATGCAAGACTTATTGATGCTTGTCTTGAAAGTATTATTCATGAAAAGTCTTTGCTATATGATTCAGTTGTTTACTCATTGTCTTCATCATTGCTTTGAATCGCTGCATTCATCTTATATGCTTTACAATAATGTTGATCAAGATTATGTTGGTAGCATGTCACTTAAGAAATTATCATTGTTATCGTTTACCTACTCGAGGGCGAGTAGGAACTAAGCTTGGGGATGCTTGATACGTCTCAAACGTATCTATAATTTCTTATGTTCCATGCTAGTTTTATGACAGTACCTACATGTTTTGTTCACACTTTATATCGTTTTTATGCGTTTTTCGGAACTAACCTATTGACGAGATGCCGAAGTGCCAGTTCCTGTTTTCTGTTGTTTTTGGTTTCAGAAATCCTAGTAAGGAAATATTCTCGGAATCGAAATCAATGCCCAGCATCCTATTTTTCCACGAAGCTTCCAGAACAACCGAGAGCCACGATACGGAAAACCTTCCAGAGACGCCGCCGCCGCCAATCCCATCTCGGGGGATTCAGGAGATCGCCTCCGACACCCTGCCGGAGAGGGGAATCATCTCCCGGAGGACTCTTCATCGCCATGATCGCCTCCGGATCGATGTGTGAGTAGTTCACCCCTGGACTACGGGTCCATAGCAGTAGCTAGATGGTCGTCTTCTCCTAATTGTGCTATCATGCTCGATCTTGTGAGCTGCCTATCATGATCAAGATCGTTTATTTGTAATCCTACATGTTGTGTTTGTTGGGATCCGATGGATATTGAATACTATGTCAAGTTGATTATCAATCTATCATATATGTTATTTATGTTCTTGCATGCTCTCCGTTGCTAGTAGAGGCTCTGGCCAAGTTGATACTTGTGACTCCAAGAGGGAGTATTTATGCTCGATAGTGGGTTCATGCCTCCATTAAATGCTGGGACAGTGATGAGAAAGTTCTAAGGTTGTGGATGTGTTGTTGCCACTAGGGATAAAACATCGATGCTTTGTCTAAGGATATTTGTGTTGATTACATTACGCACCATACTTAATGCAATTGCTCGTTGCTTGCAACTTAATACCGGAAGGGTTCGGATGATAACCTGAAAGTGGACTTTTTAGGCATAGATGCATGCTGGATGGCGGTCTATGTACTTTGTCGTAATGCCCTGATTAAATCTCATAGTACTCATCATGATATATGTATGTGCATTGTTATGCCTTCTTTATTTGTCAATTGCCCAACTCGTAATTCGTTCACCCAACATGCTATTTATCTTATGGGAGAGACACCGCTAGTGAACTGTGGACCCCGGTCCTATTCTTTACATCTGAAATACAATCTATCGCAATTGTTCTTTACTCGTTCTTCGCAAACAAACATCATCATCCACACTATACATCTAATCCTTTGTTTACGAGCAAGTCGGTGAGATTGACAACCTCGCTCGTTACGTTGGGGCAAAGTTCTGTGATTGTGTTGTGCAGGTTCCACGTTGGCGCCGGAATCCCCGGTGTTGCGCCGCACTACACTCCTCCGCCATCAACCTTCAACGTGCTTCTTGACTCCTACTGGTTCGATTAAACCTTGGTTTCTTACTGAGGGAAACTTGCTACTGTGCGCATCACACCTTCCTCTTGGGGTTCCCAACGGACGTGTCAACTACACGCATCAAGCGGCTGGCGGGAGAAATGAGCGGCGGAGTAGACGGGGTTTTGGGGGAGAAGATGTATATTTTGTTGTTGTGTGGCTAACACGCGGCTCCCACGCCCAAAATTTTCAGCCCCGCGAGGCGCCGGTGCGCCCGATTCGCGCCCTTGACGAAGAGGCCGGCACGGGGTTGCCGACGCTTCTATTGGGCTCCAAAAATCGCCGGCGCCGTTTAGGGCGCGCCGATGCGAGCCCATTTTCGCCCCGTCCCCAAATTGCTATCGGGGCCGCTATCAGGGACGCCGGTGGAGATGCTGCCTAGGAAACTTTGATATTTTTTGCATCAGTTCTTTGCTTTAGATTTCGCCGCACTCAAATTTTTTTCGTCCTCCGTCACTGGTTCATCATGTTATGGAATGCGTCTAGTATGCTCATGATATAGTAGATGTAGATGTCATGTTTTAAGTTATGGAATGAATCGTGCAATGCAATTATTGCCTGATTATACAACAAGTGTTGGTGATGCCGTGAAGCTGAAGATGCGTATCTTGGTGACGATGCGGCGAGTGACACGAAATCACCGGACCGGGACACTGGAGTGGTGAACCGCCGTCGCCTCGAGCGAGCACTACCCATTTGGTTCGTGAAGACGGCGACAAGGAAGCTTGGGTAGGCGCACACGTCACACATGCCTACCATAGAAGCTTCTTCTTCTGGAAACCTTGCCGATCCACACACAGCTTCGAGACGATATCAAACTTGCTCGCCCTCTCGTGTAATCTCTGCGCTTCGGCCACACCCCGCTTCAGGAAACAACAAATAATGTGTCAGGTGACGTGTCACCACGCGTAACATGCGGATGCAGGCTACTAGACGCATGTGTGTGTACGGTAACCCCACGCTCCTTATCACGTCCTAGCCACTCGATCCATGGCGGTTTCTTGTCCGTACCTCCTCCTACCTAGCTAGGTCCTCTAGTTTTCTACCCTTCCTCGTGTCGTCTACCCCTGTCTGTGTGCGTCACCGGGAATGCACAGCTAGCCTCCATCGGTAGCGCCGGCCGTATATACGCGTCACAATGACGACCACCATGTCCTTACGTAGCTTGCTCAACACAGAACGACCGAGTAGCTAGCTGCTATAAGCCTATAAGCTTACATTACACACCTAGCCGGCCGTCCAGTGCGAGGTCGAGACCGGAGCTGCATGCATGCCGTTGGTTTGATGGCGGCGCCGGAGATGCACTTCTTGCTGGTGCCGCTGGTGGCGCAGGGCCACATCATCCCAATGGTGGACCTGGCGCGCCTCATCGCCGCCCGCGGGCCGCGGGTAACCGTC
Source organism: Lolium rigidum (assembly GCF_022539505.1). Lineage (NCBI taxonomy): Eukaryota > Viridiplantae > Streptophyta > Magnoliopsida > Poales > Poaceae > Lolium > Lolium rigidum. Next base: position 117,826,007 of record NC_061508.1, on the reverse strand, counting down.
CTCACCACGCCCGTCAACGCCGCGCGCAACAGGCCCGCCGTCGACGCCGCCGCTAACGCGGGCCTCGCCGTCGAGCTCGTCGAGCTCCCGTTCCCCGGCCCTACGCTCGGGCTGCCGGAGGGCCTCGAGAACGCGGACCAGCTGGTCGACAGGACCATGTACCCCAAGTTCTTCCACGCCATCTGGAAGATGGCCGAGCCGCTGGAGGAGTACCTCCGGGCGCTGCCGCGCCGCCCGGACTGCCTCGTCGCCGACTCCTGCAACCCGTGGACGGCGGGCGTGTGCGACGCCCTCGGCATCCCCAGGCTGGTGCTGCACTGCCCCTCCGCCTACTTCCTCCTCGCCGTGCACAACCTGTCCGTCCACGGCGTGTACGACCGCGTCGGCGACGACGAGACGGAGGAGTTCGAGGTGCCGGACTTCCCCGTGCGCGCCGTGGGGAGCAAGGCCACCTTCCGGGGCTTCTTCCAGTGGCCCGGCGTCGAGAAGGAGCAGCAGGACGTGCTCGACGCCGAGGCGACCGCCGACGGCATGCTCATAAACACGTTCCGCCGCATGGAGGGCGCCTTCGTCGACGCGTACGCTAAGGCGCTCGGCAAGAGGACGTGGGCCGTCGGCCCGACGTGCGCCGCCGCGGGCGTCACGGGCGACGCCGACGCCACGGCCGGCCGCGGCAACCGCGCCGACGTCGACGCCGGCCACATCGTCTCGTGGCTCGACGCACGGCCGCAGGCGTCCGTGCTGTACATCAGCTTCGGCAGCATCGCGCAGCTGCCGGCCAAGCAGGTCGAAGAGCTCGCGCGCGGCCTCGAGGCCTCGGGCCGGCCGTTCGTGTGGGCCATCAAGGAGGCCAAGGCCGACGCCGCCGTCAGGGCGCTGCTCGACGACGGGGGGTTCGAGGAGCGGGTCAAGGACCGGGGCCTCCTCGTCCGCGGGTGGGCGCCGCAGGTGACCATCCTCTCGCACCCGGCGGTGGGCGGCTTCCTGACCCACTGCGGCTGGAACGCGACGCTGGAGGCCATCTCCCACGGCGTGCCGGCGCTCACGTGGCCCAGCTTCGCCGACCAGTTCTCCAGCGAGCGGCTCCTCGTCGACGTGCTCCGCGTCGGCGTCAGGTCCGGCGTCAAGTTGCCCGCAATGAGCTCCACCGGGGTGGACGTCGGCGTGCAGGTGACGAGAGAGGATGTGGAGAAGGTGGTTGCTGAGCTGATGGACGATGGGATAGAGGGGGCGGCGAGGAGGTCCAGGGCCAAGGAGCTCGCTGCGGAGGCGAGGGCGGCCATGGAGGAAGGCGGGTCGTCGTACACCGATCTAGGCGACATGATCCGCTACGTCTCGGAGCTGTCGAGGACGAGGAGTCACGAGAGGAAAGCGAGCTCGACGTCCCTGCCGTCCATGGCAACGGACCTCGGAAGCAAGAACGGCCACGAAAAGATCGAAGCCGACGCTGCCTTATCAGTAAACTCCTGATTAAGCTGCCTCACGCCATTATAGCTTAGAATATTGCATTCCGTACAACACATCCAACGATCGATAGCCATGTCTACATAATCAAACAATTCATTCACGTATGCTTCAACAGACAAAGATGGATTTGCGATTGCATTGGATCAATGGGGCGTATATCTGACGGCTCCGTTACGTGCTGATCCAGTTTTTCAAAATTTGTGAAATATGTCTGCAATTTGTGAGACGTGACATGTCTGAAACTTGTGAAAAATTATTTATTGTTTAAAGTATGTTTCACATATATTTCTCACCTGCTTTTCAAACTTGTGAAACATTTTCTACTGTTTAAATTTGTTTTAATTAACTTTAGGTTCGGTTAAAAAGGGGACTAGTCTCACCAATCTCAAAGCATAATGTGTGGTGGATGGCACTCCGAAACATACCATTGCCGGTAAAAAAGAGTTTTCGGAGTATATATGCTACAAAATGAATAAATTGTTGTAGAATTTCACACTGGACCCCAGTATTAACAAATTTTTACGTGAGGATGGTGTCAACTGATAATCCGTCCCTCCGCAAGGACTGACCGTGTGGTATTGTAAAACTTGAGAAAAAAACAGATATGCTATGTTCGAGTAATTTTTTTAAGTCTCAATCGTCGAAAAAAGAAATGCTTCAATTGTATCTTTTTATCTTTTATGGTAGAAAAGTGCAATTACACTCTTCTGCCAGAAAAATGCAACACTTTTTGGACTTCAGAAATCTCAGTCGATTGAGAGCAAGCCCAGAAAAACCTTAACATTATAAAAATCAACCTGCAAATGGATGTTTCCATTTTCCAAGATTCATAATACATGTCAATGTACGTTTCACTTTTTGTTGATGTCTCGTGACAACTTGTGAAACTCGTTATGAAAACCTAGACAAAATATTCGCTTCACTCTAAGGTGCTACCAATTCACTTGTGTTGTATGAAAGACGTCATGTGTGAACCTCAAGAAACTTCCTTCTACGAAACCTCCCTAAGATGAAGTGCGAGTTGATTTTGATACAATACATGGGTCTATGTTGAAATATGTCACAACTTTACATAATATGACAAGATTATCTAATCTGTTAGCTTAAACGTGCAGGTTACAAATGTTACAATGCTCTTACCAAGTGGATAGAGTACAAGCCTATTCTCGGAACCGTAGTAGATGCAAGTCATGTTACATGAAGCAAACCTATGTCACATAAGAAATTTGAGTAGACAAGTACAATAAAATTAATAATTTTTTCATACTAAACTATATATAGCAAAAAAATATAAGATAAATTATATGAGAATGAGAATGATTTAGTTTTTTTAAGGGGAAACTGCGTGTTCATAAACAAACATAATAGGAGTATAAGGCTGCACACACACGCAGGATCCTACTAAAATAAACTAGGTGTCCTGAAACAATTGCACAACCGATCCCTACCAAATAACAAATGATAAGAATATCTTCAGGGGCCTGTTCGCACACTGCCTTCTTCACCCAACGCTCATCTCCTCCTGAGCCGGAGCACCAGGAGGAAGACAAACTGGGAGACCAACAATCCATGAAATAAAGAAGCACCGTCGCAAAAATGCTTTGAGAGCCGATGAATTTCCCCTCCGCGACCGGCGAGGCTTTCTCCATTGTGGCGCGTCGGCCGGGGATCATCCCCATGCCACCAAGGTTCCAAACCCGCAGCTTCCGTCCAACTTCGTCGGAGGAGAGCATCGGATCCGCAGTCCACATACCACAAACCTTGAACCAGGACATCTGCCTTGCCCAGAGCATCGTCGTCGCCACCAGGAACAACAGACGCAGAGCAACCTCTGTACATGACGACCTCACAGGCTTCTAGGCGACGCCGGAGTACGCGCCACCGCGACGGGGACGAAGCTGGAGGACCTTATTCAATAGCACGGTCGTCGCCACCGCCTCACCGACCATGCCAAAGCAAACCTAGCCTCGACAGACCGGAGGGCCGACAAGCAAACCTATTTCTGAGCTCTTCGACACCGCCGGAAAAGGCATCGTCGAGATGGGACTGGAACTGGAGTACTTTATTTCCTTGCAATGCCGCTGTCGCCATCAGAACCGCGCTGCCAAAAACACTAGACCTAACCCTATCTGTTGGCCTGACACGAACACCCAGGGTTCCCCCTCCTCACGTCGCCGGAGCGGCGGACGGAGGAGCGGGAACACACAGGCTCGCCGGCCGTGCAGGGAGGAAAACGGAACCGCCTCCTGTTCGCACGTGGGAAGGGGAAGGAGAGCAGTTAGGAAATCATGGTTTAGTTGATCGATGGGTATACTACTATGTAGTTTGACCATTGTTGTTTTGGTGTGAGGAATTGCTGGCATGTAGTTGACTTGGGAGTTAGAAATCTTTGTGGTGTAGCTTTTCTTCAGTTCCCCGGCAACAGCGCCAGAAAATATGCTTGATACGCGTACAGCACGCGTCCGTTGGGAACCCCAAGAGGAAGGTGTGATGCGTACGGCGGCAAGTTTTCCCTCAGAAAGAAACCAAGGTTTATCGAACCGGGAGGAGCCAAGAAGCACGTTGAATGTTGATGGCGGCGGGATGTAGTGCGGCGCAACACCGGAGATTCCGGCGCCAACGTGGAACCTGCACAACACAACCAAAGTACTTTGCCCCAACGAAACGATGAGGTTGTCAATCTCACCGGCTTGCTCGTAACAAAGGATTAGATGTATAGTGTGGATGATGATTGTTTGCGAGAAAACAAGTAAAACAAGTATTGCGATAGATTGTATTCGATATAAAAGAATGGACCGGGGTCCACGAGTTCACTAGAGGTGTCTCTCCCATAAGATAAATAGCATGTTGGGTGAACAAATTACGGTCGGGCAATTGACAAATAGAGAGAGCATGACAATGCACATACATGATATAATGAGTATTGTGTGATTTAATTGGGCATTACGACAAAGTACATAGACCGCTATCCAAGCATGCATCTATGCCTAAAAAGTCCACCTTCGAGGTTATCATCCGAATCCCTTCCGGTATTAAGTTGCAAACAACGGACAATTTCATTAAGTATGGTGCGTAATGTAATCAATAACTACATCCTCGGACATAGCATCAATGTTTTATCCCTAGTGGCAACGAGCACATCCACAACCTTAGAACTTTACTCGTCATCGTCCCGCATTTAATGGAGGCATGAACCCACTATCGAGCATAAATACTCCCTCTTGGAGTTAAGAGTAAAAACTTGGCCGAGCCTCTACTAATAACGGAGAGCATGCAAGATCATAAACAACACATAGGTAATAGATTGATAATCAACATAACATAGTATTCTCTATCCATCGGATTCCGACAAACACAACATATAGAATTACGAGATAGATGATCTTGATCATGTTAGGCAGCTCACAAGATCCGACAATGAAGCACATGAGGAGAACACAACCATCTAGCTACTGCTATGGACCCATAGTCCAGGGGGTGAACTACTCACTCATCACTCCGGAGGCGACCATGGCGGTGAAGAGTCCTCCGGGAGATGATTCCCTTCTCCGGCAGGTGCCGGAGGCGATCTCCAGAATCCCCGAGATGGGATTGGCGGCGGCGGCGTCTCGTAAGGTTTTCCGTATCGTGGCTCTCGGTGCTCGGGGGTTTCGCGACGAAGGCTTTAAGTAGGCGGAAGGGCAACGCGGGGGCCACACGAGGACCCCACACACCGGGCCGCGCGGCCAAGGGCCGGCCGCGCCGCCCTGTGGTGTCGGCGCCTCGTGGCCCCACTTCCTTTCCCCTTCGGTCTTACGGAAGCTTCGTGCAAAAATAGGACCCCGGGCGTTGATTTCGTCCAATTCGAGAATATTTCCTTTGTAGGATTTACGAAACCAAAAACAGCAGAAACGACAGAATCGGCTCTTCGGCATCTCGTTAATAGGTTAGTGCCGGAAAATGCATAAATACGACATATAATGTGTATAAAACATGTAGATATCATCAATAATGTGGCATGGAACATAAAAAATTATCGATACGTCGGAGACGTATCAGCATCCCCAAGCTTAGTTCCTGCTCGTCCCGGCGAGTGTAAACGATAACAAAGATAATTTCTGGAGTGACATGCCATCATAACCTTGATCATACTATTGTAAGCATATGTAATGAATGCGAGCGATCAAAACAATGGTAATGACATGAGTAAACAACTGAATCATAAAGCAAAGACTTTTCATGAATAGCACTTCAAGACAAGCATCAATAAGTCTTGCATAAGAGTTAACTCATAGAGCAATAAATCAAAGTAAAGGCATTGAAGCAACACAAAGGAAGATTAAGTTTCAGCGGTTGCTTTCAACTTGTAACATGTATATCTCATGGATAATTGTCAACATAGAGTAATATAACAAGTGCAATATGCAAGTATGTAGGAATCAATGCACAGTTCACACAAGTGTTTGCTTTTTGAGGTGGAGAGAGATAGGTGAACTGACTCAACATAAAAGTAAAAGAAAGGCCCTTCGCAGAGGGAAGCATTGATTGCTATATTTGTGCTAGAGCTTTGGTTTTGAAAACAAGAAACAATTTTGTCAACGGTAGTAATAAAGTGTATGTATCATGTAAATTATATCTTACAAGTTGCAAGCCTCATGCATAGTATACTAATAGTGCCCGCACCTTGTCCTAATTAGCTTGGATTATCGGGATTATCGCAATACACATGTTTTAACCAAGTGTCACAAAGGGGTACCTCCATGCTGCTTGTACAAAGGTCTAAGGAGAAAGCTCGCATTTGGATTTCTCGCTTTTGATTATTCTCAACTTAGACATCCATACGGGACAACATAGACAACGAGATAATGGACTCCTCTTTAATGCATAAGCATTTAGCAACAATTAATGTTGTCATATGAGATTGAGGATATATGTCCAAAACTGAAACTTCCACCATGATTCATGGCTTTAGTTAGCGGCCCAATGTTCTTCTCTAACAATATGCATGCTCTAACCATTAAATGAGTGGTAAATCTCCCTTACTTCAGACAAGGCGGACATGCATAGCAACTCACATGATATTCAACAAAGAGTAATTGATGGCGTCCCCAGGAACATGGTTATCGTACAACAAACAACTTAATAAGAGATAAAGTGCATAAGTACATATCCAATACCACAATAGTTTTTAAGCTATTTGTCCCATGAGCTATATATTGCAAAGGTAAAGGATGGAAATTTTAAAGGTAGCACTCAAGCAATTTACTTTGAAATGGCGGAGAAATACCATGTAGTAGGTAGGTATGGTGGACACAAATGGCATAATGGTTGGCTCAAGGATTTTGGATGCATGAGAAGTATTCCCTCTCGATACAAGGTTTAGGCTAGCAAGGTTATTTGAAACAAACACAAGGATGAACCGGTGCAGCAAAACTCACATAAAAGACATATTGAAAACATTATAAGACTCTACACCGTCTTCCTTGTTGTTCAAACTCAATACTAGAAATTATCTAGACTTTAGAGAGACCAAATATGCAAACCAAATTTAGCAAGCTCTAGGTGTTTCTTCATTAATAGGTGCAAAGTATATGATGCAAGAGCTAAAACATGAGCACAACAATTGCCAAGTATCAAATTATTCAAGACATTTTAGAATTACTACATGTAGCATTTCCCAATTCCAACCATATAACAATTTAACGAAGAAGATTCAACCTTCGCCATGAATACTATGAGTAAAGCCTAAGGACATATTTGTCCATATGCAACGACGGAGCGTGTCTCTCTCCCATACAATGAATGCTAGGATCCATTTTATTCAAACAAAACAAAAACAAAAACAAACCGACGCTCCAAGCAAAACACATAAGATGTGATGGAATAAAAATATAGTTTCAGGGGAGGAACCTGATAATGTTGTCGATGAAGAAGGGGATGCCTTGGGCATCCCCAAGCTTAGACGCTTGAGTCTTCTTAAAATATGTAGGGGTGAACGACCGGGGCATCTGATGTCTACGTTCCCCCTCCTTTCCTGTAGACAGTGTTGGGCCTCCAAGAGCAGAGGTTTGTAGAACAGCAGCAAGTTTCCCTTAAGTGGATACCCAAGGTTTATCGAACTCAGGGAGGAAGAGGTCAAAGATATCCCTCTCATGCAACCACTGCAACCACAAAGCAAGAAGTCTCTTGTGTCCCCAACACACCTAATAGGTGCACTAGTTCGGCGAAGAGATAGTGAAATACGGGTGGTATGAATAAGTAGTAGCAATGGCGGAAAAGTGCTGCGCCGGGACGATAAACAAGCGGTAGTAACGCGGCGGTAGCATTTGTCCAATGGATTATGGTTTCCCTGGACAGGCGAGCCTCGAGGAGGGTGGGAATGACCCAAAAAAGGTGTGTGTGTCCGCATGGTGTAGCACACTATCATGATGGGGTGTTGTTTGAACCAATTTTGTACCCCCGGGTGCGTCCGGCTGCAGCACATCGCGGCCGACGGCCATTAAGTCGATCTTGTGAGACATCCACGTTCAATGGATTAGGGTTTCCACAGGAAGCGAGCACTCGGATTTGTGGGAATGACCCCAAAAATCGTGTGTCCACATGGTGTGAACACTTGTCATGGTGGGGTGTTGTTTGAGACCAATTTTGTACCCCCGGGTCGCGTCGGGCTGCCCGCAACTTGCTGATGGCAATTTGTCAATGGATTAGGGTTTCCACTGGAAAGCAAGCCTCGGAGAGGGTGGGAATGACCCAAAAAATTGCTGTGTCTACATGGTGTGTACACTATCATGGTGGGGTGTTGTTTGAACAAAATTTTGTACCCCGAGATTGCGTCAGGCTACAACCCCTTTGCATCTCTGGCGAGAGACTGGCAATTAGTCAGTGTTGTAGGACTGACACGGTTAATGGATTAGGGTTTCCACTGGAAAGCGGGCCTCAGTTGTGGGGATGACCCCAAAAATGCGTGTGTCACATGGTGTGAACAACTGTCATGGTGGGGTGTTGGTTGAACCAATTTTGTACCCCACGGGTGCAGTCGAGGCTACACGCACATGCGCTGATGGCAATTTGTCAATGGATTAGGGTTTCCACACAAGGAAAGCCAGACCTCTAGGAGGGTGGGAATGGCCCAAATGATTGTGTGTGTCCACATGGTGTGTAACTACACCCATGGTGGGGTGTTGTTTGAGTTTTCAAATTATTGCACCCAGTGCGTCAGTACCTGCACGCATGTGTTTGGCCCGATTGGTTAATGTTGTGGGCAGCACGGGTCAAACGGATTAGGGTTTCCCCGGAAAGCGAGCCATGGTTGTGGGGATGACCCCCAAAAATCGTGTTGTCCACATGGTGTGTACACTATCATGGTGGGGGTGTTGTTTGAGACCAATTTTGTATCCCGGGTGCGTCGATACACCCACCTGCGCTGACGGCAATTTGTCAATGTATTACGGTTTCCAGCAGGCGAGCCTCGGAGGGTGGGAATGACCCAAAAAATTGTGTGTGTCCACATGGTGTGTACACTATCATGGTGGGGAGTTGTTTGAACCAATTTGTGCCCCGGGTGGCGTCGGCAGCTACACGCACATGAGCTGACGGCAATTGAATAGTCAATGTTGCGAGGCAACATGGTCCAATGGATTAGGGTTTCCCGGAAAGTGAGCCTCGGATTGTGGGAATGACCCCAAATCGTGTGTGTCCACATGGTGTGTACAATCACGGTGGGGTGTTGTTTGAAACAATTTTGTACCCCGGTGCGTCCGGCTACACGCACATGTGCCCGTGACAATTTATTAATGGATTAGGGTTTCCACTGGGCGGCCTCGGAGGGTGGGAATGATCCAAAATGTGTGTGTGTCCACATGGTGTGTACACTATCATGGTGGGGTGTTGTTTTGAACCAATTTTGTACCCAGGTGCGTCCATTATCCCTTTATCGTGCCTGGCGGCAATTGAGTCAATGTTGTAGACAACACGGTCGATGGATTAGGGTTTCCACAGACGAGCCTCAGTTGTGGGAATGACCCCAAAATCGTGGTGTGTCACATGGTCTGTACACTATCATGGTGGGGTGTTGTTTGAACCAATTTTGTACCCACGGTGCGTCAGGCTACACGCATACATCTGCGTGCGCGGCCGTTTATTCAATGGATTAGTGTTTTCCTGGAAAGCGAGCCTTGGAGGGGTGGGAATGACTCAAAAAATTTGTTTTTGTCCACATGGTGTGTACATAGCCAGTGACGGGTTGTTGTTTCAGCCCAATTTTTGACCACGGTGCGCTCACCTTTACCAGCACATGCGCTGATAAGCGATTAGTCAATGTTGTATACAACACGGTCAATGGATTAGGGTTTCCCTGGAAAGCGAGCCTCGGATTGTGGGAATGACCCCAAAAATCGTGTGTGTCCATATGTTGTGTACACTATCATGGTGGGGTGTTGTTTGAACCAATTTTGTACCCGTGGTGCGTCCAGGCTACACGCACACATGCGGCCCGACGGCTTAATTTAGCCCGATGGATTAGGGTTTACCGGACAGGCGAGCCTCGGAGGGTGTGGGAATGACCCAAAAATTGTGTGTGTCCACAGTGGTGTGCACTATCATGGTGGGGTGTTGTTTGAACCAATTTTGTACCCCGGTGCGTCGCGACCTACACGCACATGCGCTGACGGCAATTTGTCAATGGATTATGGTTTCCCTGGAAAGCGCTGAGCCTCGGCGGAGTGGGAATGACCCAAAAAATTGTGTGTGTCCACATGGTGTGTACACTATACATGATGGGGTGCTGTTTGAACCGAATTTTGTACCCCCGGTTGCGTCCGGCTGCACATGCGGCCCGGCGTGCCAAATAGATCAATGTTGTAGGCAGCACGGTTTCAATGGATTAGGGTTTCCCTGGACAGCGCGCCTCGGATTGTGGGAATGACCCCGAAAATCGTGTGTCCACATGGGTGTGACATGCTTGTCATGGTGGGGTGTTGTTTGAACCAATTTTGTACCGGGTGCGTCGGGCTACACGCACATGCGCTGATGGCAATTTGTCAATTGGATTAGGGTTTCCGTAGTGGAAAGCGAGCCTCATGGAGGGTTGGGAATGACCCCAAAAAAATTGTGTGTCCACATGGTGTGTACACTATCATGGTGGGGTGCTGTTTGGGTACAAATTTTGTGCCCGGGTTAGCGTCCCTGGGACCTGCACGTCCCATGCGACGGCAATTAGTCAATGTTGTAAGGCGGCACGGTTAATGGATGTAGGGTTTCCACGGAAAGCGAGCCTCGGTTGTGGGGAATGACCCCAAAAATCGTGTGTGTCCACATGGTGTGTACACTATGCGAATGGTGAGGTGTTGTTTGAACCAATTTTTGGCACCGGGTGCTGCGTCCGGCTACACCCACATGCGGCGAGCGGCAGGAATTTGTCAATGTATTAGGGGTTTCCTACTAAGCGAGCCTCGGAGGGTGGGAATGACCCAAAAAGTTGTGTGTGTCCACATGGTGTGTGCTACTATCATGGTGCGGTGTTGTTTGGACCAATTTTTGTACCTGAGGTGCGTCCGGCTGCTACGCCACGGCGACGGCAATTTGTGCAATGGATCAAGGGTTTCCACCCAGGCGAGCCTCGAAGGGTGGGAATGATGAGCCCAAAATGTTGTGTGTCCACATGGTGTGGCCCACTATCATCATGGGGTGTTGTTTGAACCTAGTTTGGCACTTCGGGGTGTGATGGCGTGTATTTCACACGTTCGTTGGGCAACCCAAAGAGGAAGGTATGATGCGCACGGCGGCAAGTTTTCCCTAGAGAAAGAAACCAAGGTTTATCGAACCAGGAGGAGCCAGAAGCACGTTGAAGGTTGATGGCGCGGGATGTAGTGCGGCGCAACACCGGAGAGATTCGCGCGCCAACGTGGAACTGCACAACACAGCCAAAGCTACTTTGCCCCAACGAAACTTGGTGAGGTTGTCAATCTCACAGACTTCACTGTAACAAAGGATTAACCGTATTGTGTGGAAGATGATTGTTTGCGGAGAAAACGGTAGAAACAAGTATTACTGGTAGGTGTATTTCGGTGAAGAGGTGGACCGGGGTCCACGATTCACTAGAGGTGTCTCTCCCATAAGACGAACGGCATGTTGGGTGAACAAATTACGGTTGGGCAATTGACAAATAAAGAGAGCATGACAATGCACATACATATCATGATGAGTATAGTGAGATTTAATTGGGCATTACGACAAAGTACATAGACCGCCATCAAACTGCATCTATGCCTAAAAAGTCCACCTTCAGGTTATCATCCGAACCCCTCCGGTATTAAGTTGCAAAGCAACAGACAATTGCATTAAGTATGGTGCGTAATGTAATCAACAACTACATCCTTAGACATAGCATCAATGTTTTATCCCTAGTGGCAACGACACAACACAACCTTAGAACTTTACATCCTTCGTCAGGTGTCAATGCAGGCATGAACCCACTATCGAGCATAAGTACTCCCTCTTGGAGTTAAAAGCATCTACTTGGCCAGAGCATCTACTAATAACGGAGAGCATGCAAGATCATAAACAACACATAAGCATAACTTTGATAATCAACATAACAAGTATTCTCTATTCATCGGATCCCAACAAACGCAACATATAGAATTACATATAGATGATCTTGATCATGATAGGCGGCTCACAAGATCAGACAATGATAGCACAATGGGGGAGAAGACAACCATCTAGCTACTGCTATGGACCCATAGTCCAGGGGTAGAACTACTCACTCATCACTCTCGGAGGCGACCATGGCGGTGTAGAGTCCTCGGGAGATGATTCCCCTCTCCGGCGGGGTGCGGAGGGCGATCTCGAGGATCCCCGAGATGGGATCGGCGGCGACGGCGTCTCGGTAATGTTTTCCGTATCGTGGCTCTCGGTGCGGGGGTTTCGTCACGGAGGCTATTAAGTAGGCGGAAGGGCAAGTCAAGAGGGCGGCACGGGGGCCCACACCACGGGACGGCGCGGCCAAGGGGGCGCGCCGCCTAGGGTTTGGCTCCCTGTGGCCCCTCTTCGCTCTCGTCTTCGGACTTACGGAAGCTTCGTGAGAAAATAGGCCTCACGGGCTTTTATTTCGTCCAATTCCGAGAATATTTCTTTACTAGGATTTGCGAAACCAAAAACAGCGAGAAAACGACAGCGGCACTTCGGCATCTTGTTAATAGGTTAGTTCCGGAAAATGCACGAATATGACATAAAGTGTGCATAAAACATGTGAATAACATCAATAATGTGGCATGGAACACAAGAAATTATCGATACGTTGAGCGATGTCAGCATCCCCAAGCTTAGTTCTGCCTCGTCCCGGTGTAGCCCCACTACCACGAAGGAACAGTGATCAGCTGGCCCACCACCGGAAAGGCAGAGGTGCGCCACCCCACCACGCACAAACGGTTGTTGGGGCGCTCATGGCGGCCGTAAACTGGACGCACGATATTTTCAATGACATCATAGCAAAACCGCCACTAGGTCAGGACAGCAGCCAACCCGTGGCAACGAGTATGTAGATCAGTGGTGTGACCTTAGTGCCTACATCAACAGCATGCCTTCTTGATAACTCATCTTGCTCTGCTGGATGGGCAAGCCTTCACACACACGGCGATCAACTTAGTGGTCCCAGTGTGAAGCAGCGCTGGTCTTCACGGGTCTTTCTCGAAGACACTCCTCAGGAGAGTAGCAATCCAGCTCAAGTCAAACTTCACTCTGATTTTGGCTAACACATTGTAAGACAATCATCGAGGCCACCAATCAGCCCGGTGACCTCCAGGCACCACTGACACCAAGCACCACCATCGGCCACCACCAGCACCCCCGATGGGGTCAGGTGAAGAAGGCAAGGAAGAGAGGACCCAAGAAGAGCGCATCTTAGACGACTGCTCCTAAAGAGGATCGAGACCGGCGACATATTTCCTACCTGGGATGGCTTGCCAGATGTCGTAAGCCCAAATCTTTCTCAGGCGTGAACCTCTGTGGACCCAGTATCACTTGGAGGCCTAATAATATCCAGAGCGTCCTTCTTGAGATCCAAATTACCCGGCGTTCTGGGGTGAGTGCGTCAGGCCCGAGAACTTCGTCGGTAGGATATCTTCTTCATAGCATTCCGAGGGCGTCTTCAGCCTATTTTTCAAACGGCTGCGATAACTTGGTCAGCGTATCCCGGCGATCAATCTTGAGATGAAGATCAGAGAAGGCCAGCCACATGGCGTGTGATCCACTACTACATGTAGCGATAACGGCTCAAAGGGTGACTCAAGGACGGACGAGGAGGTCGATGCTGCCAGAACTTCATGCTCATGTACAAAAGAGCTATTTTTTTTCATTCTGCACATCTCTTAAGTGATAAGTGTACATCCAGCTCTGGTAGTCGTAACTTATGCTTTCTTATATATTTCTTCCATTGATCTATTTCCAACATTTCCATTTTCAATTTGTATATTGACGAGGACAAATCGCAAACTCAATAATACTAGTCAGAAGTGGTCACTAGCCCGA
>NC_061508.1:117795173-117811933 GCF_022539505.1 Lolium rigidum | reverse complement strand
AAACGTATGGTGGTAGATATGCTATGGGATCCGGACAGATTGGTTCTAGCGAACTGGGATCCGGGCTATTCGGAGAACTACCAGTACAGTGTGAATCATGCGGCATACTTCCGGCTGCACCCATGCAAACTAAGTTGAGTAACCGGAAACTACGCTAGTCTACTTCTTCTTCTACAAGTCCGCCGTTGATGGCGCGGCGGTCCGGCGATGCTTCGGTGGGATGAAGGTCGCCGAACTTGACGTAAACTTCGCGCTTTGACCACCAATCGGCGGCGGGGAGAAATTCCCGATCAACCGTAGGAATCTTAGTTCGAAAGGAGGTTTGGTGCGGCGGCGATTGAAGCTTCCCGTGGAGAAAGTTCGCCGGAGTCGAGATCTGACGGGCGGCGCGGCGCGAGGAAGAAGACGAAGTGGTGAGGAGGTGAAAAGAATGGGAAGTTACCGCGCGTGGGGGTATTTATAGACCTCGCGCGGAGATTTGCGTTTCGGATCCGACGGTGGAAACTGAACAGTCTCGCCGTTGGATGTTAGACGCGTGTCTTAGGTTAAAAGCGGTAAAATGACGTGGAGGTAACTTAATCGTGTGCTCCCGAAATTTCCGGCTGAAGATTCGCATCTGAAAATTTAGCGCGGGAAATTAGGAGGTTGTGCGCGGGAAAGATGGAAACTCCGTTACATTATCGTTATTGAAGGACATGTGATTTCCGAGAAGATGATGTCGGAAACATGAAAGTTTGGAAGCTCTTCAAGATTCTCTTCAGATCCGAGTTAACTAAAGTTGGAGGAATTATGAATCTCGGAGAACTTCGGGGGCTACTGTTGTGGGTATACTTTATGGGTATATCAACGACATGGCCTGGATCCGGCAAGCCCGGGTGGCCCACAGACGGTGATGATGGCATGTGGCCCATCGGGCGGCCCAGTTGCTGTTGATCATTAAGGATGAAGTCCAGCCCAGGAACGAGGAGCCGGATCTCAACCGACCTACGAAAGAGGCCGGATCCGTGGAGGCCCATAAAGTATCCGGATCCAGCACGACCAAGAGGGAAGGCGGATCCTTGACGTACACGGCAAGATACTGTACCGTAGTTAGGCAACTTGTATTCCGGCTAGGACTCTCCATGTAAACCCTAGATCCGTGCGTCTATATAAGCCGGATCCCGGGAGCCCTAGAGGCACAACCACAACCATTGTAACAACGCGCAAGCGCCCAGATAATTCCAGACAAGCAGCAGTAGGCCATGTCATCGTGCAGGTGTTCCGAAGCTGGGTAACTCACGTACCACCGTCCCGTGTGCACTCCGCCCTATTGCCCCTACTTCTTCTCCCCCTCGTGAGGATCCCCCTCCGAGGTATCGTCGATTAGGCAACGACAGCCAGCTTATGGAGAGATATGTGGTGGAAAATAAGAACCTACATATGGCTTTCATCGACTTAGAGAAGGCTTATTACAAGATACCAAGAATAGTCATGTGGTGGGCACTAGAGAAACACAAAGTCCCATCAAAGTATATTTCCATCATCAAGGATATGTACACGAATGTTGTGAAAAGTGTTCATGCAGGAGATACTGAGACCGATACCTTCCAAATAACTACAGGACTACATCAAGGTTCAACTTTGAGCTGATACATTGTTGACTTGGTGATGGATAACATCACTGAGGATATACAAGAAGATATTCCTTGATGTATGTTTGTTTCTAATGATGTGGTACTAGTACTTTTGAGTAACCTTAGGTTAGAGGTAACGCAAATGCATACACGTACCTTTGCAATAAGTTCTTTTAAATTGAGGATCCGAAGCTCCCGATTTCAAAACTGATAAAACAACCAACATTATGTTCATGTCAGGTTCATTCCCGTCAATGATCTCCTCCTGTTCCTCTACTTGCAGTCTCAACTTAACCACACAACCAAAATTACATGGTTCTGCTAGTCACAGACCGGCAACCCATCGGCTGGAAAATAGAAATACCTCTCAAACTTTCTTAACTTGCAAACCCAACAGCTAGAAACCAACGATTTTTTAAACAACATGTAGAAGTTTTTTCCCTTGCACAAACAGATGGCTTCACGTACTCAACCATTTTTCAGCCTCCTCCTCCAAGTCACCCATTCCTAGCTTCCGCCGAAGGCCTCGGAGGCCACCTTAGAGAGCAGAACATCTGCGAAAACATGAGCCCCACAGTCGCTTGCTCTCTGCAAATAACCCTAACGAGTCATCCAGTACGATTACTTTACAACCCATACTACTAGGACAATTGGGAAAGACTATCAAAAACAGCCATGTTCCAAGTATTTCACATAGTCCATATCAACGCAGCTACCCTACAGTTACAACATTTCTAACTTTACCATGAAATCTCTAAGTCCATGGACTAATATCAAAAAAATTGAGGAACATTAATCAAATTAAACGTACATTTTATGAATCCCCACAAGTATCTAGCCACTGCACATTCAAAAAAGAAGAGAATGATGTATTATTTCTTTAGACTCACAAAACATGCAGCTAAACGTTATCCTTAGAGAA
The DNA here is from genome assembly GCF_022539505.1 of Lolium rigidum. Taxonomy (NCBI): domain Eukaryota; kingdom Viridiplantae; phylum Streptophyta; class Magnoliopsida; order Poales; family Poaceae; genus Lolium; species Lolium rigidum. The sequence goes on along the minus strand of NC_061508.1, from coordinate 117,809,398 downwards.
TATATATATACTACTCCGTATCATGTTGTTAGCCACAGAATAGATAGATATGTCAAAGCTGGACAAAATAGAGCTTTCTTAGCGTTCCACGTCTCTTTTATTGTTCACATGAACAGTAAACCGTCCATGAACAGTGCATTCTAGTGATTGCACTATTAGATCTCCATCAAGCTGCCAAAACATAATCCATGCACAGTCCGCTAAAGCGTTCGCTTTAGTGATTTTTGCCATTGGTTTTGAACAGTGCACGTTACAATAATTTTACCGGTGGTTTTGTACTAGCAAATTTCCAGTAGAAATCTACAACTCAACCCGTAATTTTTCTACGGTAATTACTCAATAGTTATTCTTCGAGGATGATGCACAATTCTGTACCGGTAATTTTGCAACAGTATTTCTTTGAAATTTTGTTGTTGATATTATTTACAGTAGTTTCTTCGAACAATATGAACAATAATTTTCTTGTACAACGCGCTATATTAGTTTTCTAACAATAATTTGTCGGTACATACCTTCGTCTAAAGCACTAATGTGGGGTAAATGCTCAACAAGAATTGTTCGATGCTGCATAGTTCTCCGACGGTAATTTCGCAACAATATTTTTCTAATGGCGCACAAGCAGTAATTATTCGTTTGTAATTATTTGCCAAGGGCTTTTTAAGACCTCAACCATTCACATGGGGTAACTATCCAATAGTAATTATATAGTGGTGCGTAATTCGTCGAGGATAATTTGTCAATAGTATTCTCCTATTTTATTTGGAAAAATATTAATATGTACTTTGGAAAAACACTCCATATTTCGTCATCTCTTTTGTTCAAAGAGAAAACTACCGCCTTCTTCTACGGAAACTTCAGAAAAAGATGCTTTAACATTCGTCTCCTTTTTTATCGTACAAAAATGTTACTGCTTTATGCTATGAAAATATACTTGCTCCACCGTCCACCACCTTTTTTGCCGTGAAAAATACTATAGTCTTCTTTCGTAACAATGCAGTAAAAAATATACTTACTTCACCATCTGCCTTTGGCTCCTGTTTGAGTTAAGAAAAATACTTCTGGCTTATTTTGCAGCCACTTTGAAAACAAAAATACTCCCAGTGTGCCGCCTCTTTAGATGGCTTGCCGTTTGTCATCGGTGCGCAATTTCCTCACTCCAACTGCAGTGTAGTGATACTGCCACACTACCCTCTCGGGCGGCCACATTAATTTCTGTTTGTACAACCCTATTTTTCCATTGCCTCAAAATCACCTATGAGCGCGGGAATAAAATAATTTAGAGTCATGGATCTATGGTTACACTTGTAAGTTTGTTCAACCTTGCTTCGACACCGGCACTTCTGTGGTATTTTAGCAACTCAATATTGTAGTGCTTCTATAAAATTTAACCAACAATTTAACATCCAAGGGCCACGCCGGGCCAAGCTTCTTAGTAACATTTATTTTGAGTGGGACTCGCACAAACCACATGCGTCTATGTGGCCATTTAGTTGTGACATTTTCAAAGCTAAGTACATGTGGATAGAGAAATTTCAAGATTTAGTAAGCATCCAACTAGATGAATCCTCTACATCACTCAACCCAACATAACACACGGAAGCTATAGCTGCCTCCACATATTTGCAGTGCATCCATACATATTTTTTTCTAAAACTAATGCAATTGAAATTATCATCGGTTAGGTGAGTGGTTGTACCCAGCACATGAGAGTTCAAACCTCAGATTTAACATTTATGTGTCTCATAAGGACGAAATTTATTCATTCAGTAGGAGGCGACGTCCCGTCGAAAAAGAGACGTTATACGAGCGTCTACATTGTACTGTGTTTCTGAAAAAGAAACTATCATCCAACACTCTATTTGTGAGATAGTTATTTTCAACATATTCTCCCCTTAGCAAAAAGTTTTTTTTTTTGCGGATCCCCTTAGCAAAAAGATTGGAAATACAAGCTTGCATATGTTGGCCAAAATATACCAGAGGCAGTTGGCAGCCACGGTGTGTCTTATCCCACCGGAGGCGGGAGTTGTTCTCCCAGCCCGGCGTCTTCATCCTAGCTCCGGCAATGTCCGCCGCCAGCGTGAGCCCCATCCCCATCCCCATCCCCATCACCACCATCTCCGAGCTGAAGCAGCACCACTCGCAGCTCGTCCGCCTGGGCCTCGCCTCCCACCCCGCCCACGCGCGCCGCCTCCTCGCCTTCCTCGCGCGCGACCCCGCCCGCCTCCCCTACGCCGCGCGCCTCCTCGCGCACCACCCGCACCCGCACCCGGCGCTCTTCAACCCGCTCTTCGCCTCCCTCCCGCCGCGCCACGCCGCCGCCTTCCTCGCCCTCATGCTCTCCCTGCCCCTCCACCCCGACCACTTCACCCTGCCGCAGCTCCTCCCCGCCGCGCCGCTCCCGCTCGCCGCCCAGCTCCACGCGCTCCTCCTCAAGCTCAACTTCCACTCCCACACGCACTCCTTCAACGCGCTCCTCGCTGCCTACCTCGCCAACGGCCGAGCCGACCTCGCCTCCCGCCTCTTCGGCGCCAGCTCCCTCTCGCCAGCCCTCGACGTCGTGTCCTGGACTACCATGGTGGGCGGTCTATGCAGGCTCGGCCTCGTGGACGACGCGCGGGAGCTGTTCGACGCAATGCCCGACAGGAATCTAGTTTCCTGGAACTCGATGATCACGGGGTACATCAAGGCCGGGCGGTTCTTGGACGCCCTGGAGGTGTTTGACCGAATGCGTGCCCTCGGGCTAGAGGGGAATGGGTTTGTCGCGACGAGCGCGGTGGTGGCGTGCACTGGGGCTGGCGCGCTGGCCCGCGGGAGGGAGGTGCACCGGTGGGTGGAGCAGAGCGGCATAAAGATGGATGAGAAGCTAGCGACAGCGGTGGTCGACATGTACTGCAAGTGCGGGTCTGTTGATGAGGCGTGGCGTCTGTTCCAAGCGCTGCCGGCGAAGGGGCTCACGTCGTGGAACTGTATGATCGGTGGATTAGCGGTGCACGGGAGGTGCAGGGACGCCATTGAGCTGTTCCACCAGATGGAGAGGGAGAAGGTGGCGCCGGACGATGTCACGCTGGTGAATCTGCTCACCGCCTGCGCGCACACCGGGATGGTCAGCGATGGTCGCCACTATTTCAACTACATTGTGCAGAGATACGGCATTGAGCCCAAGATGGAGCATTACGGCTGTATGGTCGACCTGTTCGGGAGGGCCGGGCTGCTGGACGAAGCCAAGAAGGTGATCGACGACATGCCAATGGAGCCGGACATCGGTGTCCTTGGAGCACTTTTCGGAGCATGCAAGATTCACAGGAATGTTGATTTAGGCGAGGCAATTGGATGGCGTGTGATTGATCTTGATCCCCAGAACAGTGGACGGTACGTACTACTGGCCAACCTCCTGGCCAGCGCTGGTCGGTGGGCTGACGTGGCAAAGGTCCGTCAGTTGATGGACAAGAGAAATGTGAGCAAGGAGGCAGGGCGGTCCACGATCGAAATCGAGGGCAAAGTCTGCGAGTTCCAGTGCGGGAGCCTGTGCCATCCCCAGGAGAAGGACATATTCGCCGTGGCCAAGGACATGATGAGGAAGATCAGGCTAGAGGGCTACGTGGCGGACACAAGCGACGTCCTGCACGACATCACAGACGAAGTGAAAGAAACATCGCTCCTCTACCACAGTGAGAAGCTGGCCATAGCCTTTGGGCTGCTGTGCACGAGGCCTGGGGACACGATGCGCATCACAAAGAACCTGCGAGTTTGTCGAGACTGCCATGAGGCGACAAAGTTCATATCTCGCGCATTTGAGCGTGAGATCATAGTGAGGGACAGGAACCGGTTCCATCATTTTAGGGATGGTATGTGTTCGTGTAAAGATTATTGGTAAGTAGACTAGATGCAGAAACTATCGGGCTGGAAGTAGATACATATGATCCTCCCTCAAAGTCATTTGCACTGAGACCATCTCAAAGAAAACTGAACAAAACACCTTGAACTTCTAATGACATGTCTGACGGGGTTGGTGCCTGCGACTAAAAGGATGCATTAGAGAAATATTCCCATGAGAGACAATTGGTGCAAAAGTAGTCTGGACTTGTACTCAGACAAAAGGAGCCAAAGAAAGAACCCTGAATGGGCCAATTGACAGGTATGCATGCTCACCTAATCAACATTTGTGTGCAAATACTCATTTCGGTTCTATCGGATTTGTCGTTGTGGGAAGCTCTCAAAACTTTGACTACAAATATCTTTAGATTATTGCATACTAAGGCCAGCAGTCTGGCGACCCCAACGAGGACGATAAGTGCAAGCTACTTGAAAACATGGACAGAAGGTGTTGTATGCCGTGATGGGTATGGCATGTTCAGTGGTGCTTCTGCACGAACTATCCATGGTGTAACGAATGCAACAATCCTGGAGGAGATGGTGTGCTCAGAAGCATTGGCGCTGGCAGGGGACCTGTGGCTCAGGAAGCGCTTCGCACTGTTTGGAGAGAGGTAACTAACTGTCGAAAGCGTTGGTGAGATTACAGACCAGCAGAACAATGGTGCTAGACTCCTAGGAGTGCTATTCCTATGACAGGGAGCTACTAGGATGGAAGGGGCCGGCTGCATTTGGAAAAGCTGGGCTCCTCTGAAATGTAACTCTTTTGCCTTGCTAGCCTGGCCTGCAGCATCGACTATGGACATCACACAGGCGCGTCAGACATGGACTCCCAAGATACTACGTCGGCGTGTTTTACCGCGATCCACATCCTCATGGGCTGTGTATATGCAAAGATAAGGTCGGTTCAGCTGCTTCTGATTGCCGGCAGTCAACGTTTCAGTACAATATGGTGGATCTCAGCTAGAAGAGGATTCAGAAAGAGCAAAGGTGTTTTGACACCCTGACAATTCTAGTGTGCTGAAGACTCTGGAAATTCCAGAATCTGCCAGCCAATAATCAGTGCAAGGACTTTGGAAGGTGGCATGCTTAGGAGGGTCCAATGCCTTTGAGAGAGTAGTCCATTAGTAGCTCACTAGTTCACAACCTTTAGCTTGTCATGACACTAGTTTTGAAAAGAACGGTGAATTTGTATTTGTCTCATAAATAATTTACATCTAAGTTCTACAGAGTACTCTCAAAAAAACAAATCTAAGTTCTACAGAGTATATATATTTGTTAAAAAAACATGTAGTTCGGTAAGAGACTCCCATATGATCAGTTCTTATTATATAATACTACCTCTAACTATAAAAGAATGTCGCAAGTTTATTTAAATTTTGATGTACCTAGACACTTTTTAAGTTATTATTATATAGTACCTGTAACTATAAAAGAATGTCGCAAGTTTGTTTAAATTTAGATGTATCTAAAAACTTTTTAGTGTATAAATATATCCAAACTTAGATAAATCTTCCACATACTTTTATGATGGGAGAGTATTTTTTTGCGAATGATAAGTTATTTATATAACCAAAACAGATGCGCTGACCAGACTACGCTACACCTTATCTTGAATCTACCGATCGATAAAGACTCAAACCACAACGATGCCACCCATCCCACTTTCGGCACTTGAAGGCGAGAACCACCGCTTTTAAGATAGTAAGCCTTTGGGCACTAGGAGTAAGAACCACCGCTTTTAAGAAAGGAAAGCTACAACTTTCACTTCATTTTCTTTCGCTCTCGTTCTTCTTACATCTTTGTCTTTTGAAATATTGTTCTGTATGTCCCCAATAATGCACTCTCTGGCCACATTCCATTGGGGACCATCCAATAGATAGCAATAAATCATGTTGGGAGAGGTTCATATAGGAAACGTCTGGAAATTCTACACGGAGTAGGAGATTCAATTAAGAGAGATTCCAAAGCTACAATTTCACCTCTCACGGTCCCATCAGTAGGTTCATAACACGATCCATTTGCGAATGATAAGTTATATTATGTTCATAAAACAGCAGTTCCATTATCTGGACGCACTTTGCCTAACTCACTGAATGGGTAAGTCCAATCCAATCTCTTTGACAAATCGGGTGTCATATTAGATAGTACTATCATATTCTATATATATGGGGGTGGGAGTTAACTTGCCGTTCCACTCCAGACAAAACGACACAGGGCTCAGAGCTGTGGACGCAAATTCCACGATCCCAAAACCCAGGCAACGGCAAGTACAAACCAAACCATCAAACAAGTACCATACAAAGTGCACGGTGGAGTTGGAATACAAAGCTCATGAAACGAAACGCAGACCTCATATAATTGGCTCAAAGAAACATAGTTCAGTTATATATTTCCATAACACCGCAAAAACTGTGTCCATCATAAGCACAAACAGACACTAAACAGAAGACACCCAAACTGCAGTATACTAAGTAGAAGTGATTTCTCCATCCAACATCAACACCTTCGGTCCAACCAATCTCAAGCTATCTTGGCCCTCGAGAAGTCCATCTCCGGGTGCTGCAATGAAAGTAAGTTCAATCAGAGACACCAGGGTAAATGGGAACGCAAGCTATGCCTATGGTAGAGGATGAACTGCTACTACTTACCTGAGCCATGAATTTCTTGAGCATATCATCCTTCTGCATTTCGTCACTTGTTGGGAGACCCATCTGCTTCTGACGTTGGTCAAACTGCGAAGCAGAGAGAGGAAGTTGATTAGAGTCTGAAGAAATTGTAAGGATTGTGTAGTCTTACGAATCAGATTGCGCATATCGCTTACCATCATCTTCTCCACGGTTTGTCTAGTCTCAGGATCCAAGTCAGAAAGCTTGCTGCTCTCTGGTTCCACCTTTTGGGTATCGACTTCAGGGTCACCCTTGATCACAGATTTCCACCACTCCATTTGATTATGCTTTGTCAGCAATATAGACAGATATTTTCCATCCTCTGAAGAAATTATCACAAGGAAATAATGTTTTTATCAACAAGGGGCTTAAGGTGGGACACTTCACAAAATGTACTAATTGGTTTGTTATTTATACCTATGCTCCAGAAGCAATCGTCAACTTTAACTGGTTTGTGAAGGTCACCCTGGTAACAAAGCAATACAACCCATCAGCAAAAAGATTTCACGCATAAGTATACGACAAATTGCTCTATAGTTGCTACTACTTACATCAATGATTGGAGGCTGGCCCTTCAACCCAACCTTCAGATGATCCTTCTTAATCTCACAGACAACAAACCTTGACTTTGTTCCTTCAGGAACAGGAACAGAGAGGTTAACCTCTGGCAACTGCTGAGTCCAGGAATACTTCTCCAGATCAAGCCCATTGCCAGCATTTGGTTCTGCAAGACCAATGAGAACCATTAGTTAATATATCTCAAAGTAAATAATTAAAATAGAGTAATAGCTGGAGTCTGGAACCATCAGTTAATTTTGAAGTACAAAACTGAAACAGAGTGAAAACTGGAGTCTGGAGCAGGGGTTTTCATGAGCACATGAAAGGAGAAATTACAAATAATACCTACTACATTTAGCAAGTCAAGAGCAACATGGTATGGCATAGACCCAAGTATGCGCAACTGAAACAATTGTTGAAAACACTATGGTTTAAGTGTTTCCAGACTGCAATGGGCTATGGAATTCTGCTGTAAATCATTACACAAACTGAGTCGGTTTTGGCCTTTAAGGGAAAAATTTGATGGATGAAACGGAACTTTATCCTAAGCACGATGAATGAGGGTAAATTTATCAAAGGAACTGAACAGGTGTAAGAAAATCCTATCCAGGATGTCATCATCAATAGATGCAACTGTGCAACAGAAACAGATGATTAGCTAGGGTAAAAGAACAATTTTATTTTGTAGCTACTATATCTTTTGGCTCCAAAACCTACTAGCACCTCAGATTTGAATCAGGCATGTGAGCAATATTCCCAAACTACAAAAATCAGGGTAGAACTTAAGTATTGCTGCTCCAGTTTATCTCAGATTCTAAATTGGAATTATAAATTGAAGCAGGCATCCAAGCACCACCTCACTCAGGTTTAGCATCAATCTGAAATTATATGCCACCTAATTACTGGGGAAAATTGAGGCTCTAATCAACGAAGCTACCACGCAACTAGTGAATAATCAGGTTTTAAAGCATATATATAGACGACCTACGATCTATAAACCCTAGACGAAGCAGAAGATACCAAAACGCTCCGAGCTAACAAGATCAACATTAATAATCGTAACATTATCAAGCACCGGAATACCAAAGCCGAGAAGCAATACTAGCAATAATCGAAGGACAACGACAAGAGGGTGCTTACTTTTCGCTTTGCTCTCCTCCTTCTCCACCTCCTTGCTGCCGTCCTTCTCCCCCGAGCTCCCTGCCCCCTTCTCTTCTGCCGCCGCTGCCTTGGCCGCCCTCTCCTTCTCGGCGGCCGCCTTCCTCTCCAACTCCTCCGCCTTCCGCTTGGCGTCCCGCGCCTTCCTCTCCTCCGCCTCCACCTGCGCCCTGCAAGCCGAGGCCATCGCGGTGACCTTGCTGACCGCGGAGGGGTCCCGGAAGAGGTCGGAGCGGCGGTGCGCGACGTCGATGGCCGCGTGGAGGAACGGGAGCGCGCCGCCCTTCCGCTCGAGCACCTTCTCGAGGACCTCTAGGTCCACGTCGACCGCCGCGGGGGCGGGGGCCGGGGCCGCTGGCTGCTGCTGTGGCGGCGACGCCTCCTCCTCCTGGATGTCCGAGATGATCGCCATAGCCGCCGCTCGCTAGGGTTTCGATTCGAGGTGTGTCGTGTCGAGATCTCAGATTGGGGCGGGTTTCTGATGCGGACGACTTGACGGCTCGACCAGGCTTTTGGGGTTCGTTTAAATTGAGACCTCTGCGGCCGCCCCCGGTTGGTCTCGAAGGTTCTTGGGGAATCCGGGCCGGAGTGGACTTGGAGTCTCGCTTCAACTAGGCTGTCTACCCGAATTCATGCTTGTATCTGTTGGGTTTCCAAAAATAAGCGAGTTTGGAACTGTCACGGCAATGTCCACGACGTGCACAAAGCTTTCTGCGAAACAAAACAAAAAAGAAGAGGCCAGTTGCCAAAAAGAAAACAGAGAGGAAACCTAATATGTGGAGGTTCGTTCACATGTACTGTACTAGGAAACGAACACTTGACCGTCATGTGGATCTAGTTGTGGTGTTCGAGTTGTCTTGTCAAATAGTATGATCTATACAACATAGACAAATTTAAAGACAGAAATCAAGTTCTTCAATACCTATTCACAGCCATATTTTTAAGATTTTTGTGTAACCTAGAAAGCAAGGTACTTTTTACAACAACAAAAAAATCGCATTCATAGAAAACATCTTTATGTACCTGTAAAAAATATTCATATTTTTTAAAAATCTTCTGAATATATAATTTTCAAAAGTATCAAGTCAGCGAGCTCACCAGAGCCCAAGGTCCATATGTCCACACTAACACCATAGTTGCATTTAGAATTGGAATTATGGTTAACTAGTAGTCTACCTTTTTTGAATCGCCCATTTTTTGGTGCTAGAGTGGCGACCTTTTCATAGCAAGATATTAAAAAGTTTAGCACAACACGATATGTGTAAGCTAAGCATAAGAGAGATGACTAGCACCTTGCGCCTACGAGACTAAACGATGGTCATTTGAGTAATACCACATCGCAGCAGGAAGATAGATGCCCAATTTAATGTCAACAACCTGCAAAAAAAAATGCCAACAAGGATGATACGTGGCAACCAATTAGGTTTGGTGCTAATGCCGCATAGTGAGAGAAGAAAACAACATTGGAGAAGAGGAGATAGGTGGGAGCCCATGCAAAGGTCAATAGCGAGAAGATCCATGGTTGATTAAAAATGGGAGAGTCTTGGGCCAAGCTCTCTCATACCATCATCACTATGGGCTTCTTTCATCTTCGACCTTTTCTTGACTTTTTTCTTTAATTTCTTATTCATTGACTTGTTGACCATGAAATGATATGGACTTTGGTTGAATTTTTCTAATCGCAATGTAAGATTGCATGAGATCCTCTCCTAGGATTTACTCATACCAACAATACTAAGAAATTTAATCGTATCCATGGACCTCTTTCGGTCCCCGTGAAAGGAATTACACGACTAAGGAGGTCTTCGGTGCATGCACACGCATGCAGATGTGTGTCCCCCTTTTGATTGCAATGAAGTTATATTAGATTGAAAATTTCAAATAAACATTATAAAGTAAGGTGCGTGGTGGCGGAGCTCCATGCAAATTGTGGGGTAAACTATTTGCAGATATTTACGTACTCATCCTAGATATGTAGGCAGGTTGGCCCCTGAAAGTTTTGTCGTTGGTTTACTTACTGAAGAGACACAAACAACATGAGTAGATGCATAAGGACCTTGGATATTTTCGTCTTGAGCTCTAACACATGCCTTGATTTGAGATTACCCGTGAAAAAATAATGAAATATGCACAAATTGAAGAAACATCAAGGACTTCAAGAGGGGCATGGACTGCTCACCCTAATTGGTGAGAGTACAATATCCTTCAATGCATTGTGGCCAAGCATATGGATTTATCACCGGACCGGCAAGAAAGGAGACCAAGAGAACTAAGGGAAGGCAAGAAATCTAGAAACATAAACAAACTTAAAACCACACATGACACTATATTTGCCAAAAGTGGCGACATCCATCCGCACGAGGGGTGAAGTGAATTCCTGATACGTCTCCGACGTATCGATAATTTCTTATGTTCCATGCCACATTATTGATGATATCTACATGTTTTATACACATTATATGTCGTATTTATGCATTTTCCGGCACTAACCTATTAACGAGATGCCGAAGAGCCAGTTGCTGTTTTCTGCTATTTTTGGTTTCAGAAATCCTACAAAGGAAATATTCTCGGAATTGGACGAAATCAACGCCCATGGTCCTATTTTTGCACGAAGCTTCCAGAAGACCGAAGGGGAAAGGAAGTGGGGCCACGAGGCGCCGACACCACGAGGCGGCGCGGCCGGCCCTTGGCCGCGCGGCCCTGGTGTGTGGGGTCCTCGTGTGGCCCCCGCGTTGCCCTTCCGCCTACTTAAAGCCTTCGTCGCGAAACCCCCGAGTACCGAGAGCCACGATACGGAAAACCTTACTGAGACGCCGCCGCCGCCAATCCCATCTCGGGGGATTCTGGAGATCGCCTCCGGCACCCTTCCGGAGAGAGGAATCATCTCCCGGAGGACTCTTCACCGCCATGGTCGCCTCCGGAGTGATGAGTGAGTAGTTCACCCCTGGACTATGGGTCCATAGCAGTAGCTAGATGGTTGTCTTCTCCTCATGTGCTTCATTGTCGGATCTTGTGAGCTGCCTAACATGATCAAGATCATCTATCTGTAATTCTTTATATTGTGTTTGTCGGAATCCGATGGATAGAGAATACTATGTTATGTTGATTATCAATCTATTACCTATGTGTTGTTTATGATCTTGCATGCTCTCCGTTATTAGTAGAGGCTCTGGCCAAGTTTTTACTCTTAACACCAAGAGGGAGTATTTATGCTCGATAGTGGGTTCATGCCTCCATTAAATCCGGGACAGGTGACGTAAAGTTCTAAGGTTGTGGATGTGCTTGTTGCCACTAGGGATAAAACATTGATGCTATGTCCGAGGATGTAGTTATTGATTACATTACGCACCATACTTAATGCAATTGTTTATTGTTTGCAACTTAATACTGGAAGGGGTTCGGATGATAACCTGAAGGTGGACTTTTTAGGCATAGATGCATGCTGGATAGCGGTCTATGTACTTTGTCGTAATGCCCAATTAAATCTCACAATACTCATTATATCATGTATGTGCATTGTCATGCTCTCTCTATTTGTCAATTGCCCGATCGTAATTTGTTCACCCAACATGCTATTTATCTTATGGGAGAGACACCTCTAGTGAACTGTGGACCCCGGTCCATTCTTTTATATCGAATACAATCTACTGCAATACTTGTTTTACTGTTTTCTGCAAACAATCATCATCCACACTATACATCTAATCCTTTGTTACAGCAAGCCGGTGAGATTGACTAACTCACTGTTTCGTTGGGGCAAAGTACTTTGGTTGTGTTGTGCAGGTTCCATGTTGGCGCCGGAATCTCTGGTGTTGCGCCGCACTACATCCCGCCGCCATCAACCTTCAACGTGCTTCTTGGCTCCTCCCTGGTTCGATAAACCTTGGTTTCTTTCTGAGGGAAAACTTGCCACCGTACGCATCACACCTTCCTCTTGGGGTTCCCAACGGACGCGTGTTGTACGCGTATCAAGCATATTTTCTGGCGCCGTTGCCGGGGAACTGAAGAAAAACTACACCACAAAGATTTCTAACTCCCACGTCAACTACACGCCAGCATATTTTCTGGCGCCGTTGCCGGGGAGATCAAGACACGCTGCAAGGGGAGTCTCCACAATCCAATCTCTTTACTTTGTTTTTGTCTTGCTTTATTTTATTTACTACTTTGTTTGCTGCACTTATATCAAAACACAAAAAAATTAGTTGCTAGCTTTACTTTATTTACTGTCTTGCACTCTATAGTGAAAACACAAAAAAAAATTAGTTACTTGCATTTACTTTATTTAGTTTGCTTTATTTACTACTGCTAAAATGAGTAATCCTGAAGTTGAAGTTCGTTCGTTTAAGCAACAAGGTGGAGAAAGTTTTTAAGATGCTTGGTATAGAATTAGTGATTCTCATCATAGGTGCACTAAGAAACACTCCACTATTATCCTACTTAGGAACTTTTATGTTGGTATATCTAGTTGGAATAGGTATGTTCTTGATACTCTTTCGGGGGTAATTTCCTAGGTACTCCTGCTTTAGAAGCTAGTTGCATCATTGAGAGTCTAGTTGGAATACCACCTGTTAATGAAACTAAAATTGAAATCTCTCTTGAGGATGTTATGAAAAAATTGGAAACCATAGAGAAAATTTTTCCAAGTATTGAAACTAAATTGGAAATGTTACTTGATAAAACTGATGAACTTGATAAATCCTTAGGAGGAATTGATGAAAGAATTAGTATCCTAGGAACTTGTGTTGTCCATGATAATCAAATCAATAGGATTGGCGAACTTGAAAAAGCTATGGGAACCTTGGGTTCAACCTTTTCATCTATAAAGTTTAGAGAAAAAGCTTATGTGGGTAAGGAGCAAAAGTTTATGCATGTCTCTAAAGTGCCTAAACCAAAAAAATATTATTATAGGCCTAAAATTGACAAAGCCCTTAGTACACCTACAGATGGGGGAGCTTATGATATCGATGCTCCATCTCTTGATAATACTTGATATACACTTTCGCGCCTAGTCGAAAGGCGTTAAAGAAAGCGCTTATGGGAGACAACCCATGTTTTTACTACAGTATTTTTGTTTTATATTTGAGTCTTGGAAGTTGTTTAATACTGTAGCAACCTCTCCTTATCTTAGTTTTGTGCATTGTTGTGCCAAGTAAAGTCGTTGATAGTAAGGTTCATACTAGATTTGGATTACTGCGCAGAAACAGATTTCTTTGCTGTCACGAATTTCGACCTGCCTGTCTGTAGGTAGCTCAGAAAAATATGCCAATTTACGTGCGTGATCCTCAGATATGTACGCAACTTTCATTCAATTTGAGAATTTTCATTTGATCAAGTCTAGTGCCTCAATAAAATCCATCTTTACGGACTGTTCTGTTTTGACAGATTCTGCCTTTTATTTTGCATTGCCTCTTTTGCTATGGTGGATGAATTTTTTTGTTCCATTAATGTCCAGTAGCTTTGTGCAATGTCCAGAAGTGTTAAAAATTATTGTGTCACCTCTGAACATGTGAATTTTTATTATGCACTAACCCTCTAATGAGTTGTTTCGAGTTTGGTGTGGAGGAAGTTTTCAAGGATCAAGAGAGGAGGATGATACAATATGATCAAGGAGAGTGAAAGCTCTAAGCTTGGGGATGCTGATACGTCTCCAACGTATCTATAATTTCCGATGTTCCATGCTTGTTTTATGACAATACCAACATGTTTTGTTCACACTTTATATCATTTTTATGCGTTTTCCGGAACTAACCTATTGACGAGATGCCGAGGGGCCGATTCTTCGTTTTCGCTGTTTTTGGTTTCGGAAATCCTAGTAACGAAATATTCTCGGAATCGGACGAAATCAACGCCCGGGTTCCTATTTTTCCGGAACCATCCGGAACACACGAGAAGGGCCGAGAGAAGGGGAGAGGACCACCGAGACCACACCCCGGCGCGGCCAAGGGGGCGCCCCTAGGGTCCGGGCAGCCC
>NC_061508.1:117698626-117795073 GCF_022539505.1 Lolium rigidum | reverse complement strand
CAACCATCTTCCAACTTCCTAGGTATAGAGGTTTCAAGTTTTAGTTTCTCTTCTCTAGCTTTTATGAGAGCATTTGTAATATGTTTTGTAAAGGCCAAATTTATAGCACTAGCATTGGGACTTTTAGCAAGTTTTTGTAAGAACTTTATAACTTCAGAGATGTGACAATCATCAAATTCTAAACCATTATGATCTACAGCAATGGGATCATTGTCCCCAATATTTTGAAAAATTTCAGCAGTTTTATCAATTTCAGCAGTTTTAGCAGTTTCAGGAAATTTTGCACGCTTTGCACTAGGAGTAGTAACATTGCCAACACCAATTATTTTACCATTGATAGTAGGAGGTGTAGCGACCATGTGAATCATTAACATTACTAGTGGTGGTAATATTCCAAACTTTAGCTACATTATTCTCTTTAGCTAGTTTTTCATTTTCTTCTCTTTCCCACCTAGCATGCAATTCAGCCATCAATCTAATATTATCATTAATTCGAACATGGATGGCATTTTCTGTAGTAACAATTTTAGTTTCATTATACTTATTAGGCATAACTTTCAATTTTAAAAGATCAACATCAGAGGCAAGTCTATCAACCTTAGAAGCAAGAATATCAATTTTATCAAGCTTTTCCTCAACAGATTTGTTAAAAGCAGTTTGTGTACTAATAAATTCTTTAAGCATGGCTTCAAGACCAGGGGGTACACTCCTATTATTGTTGTAAGAATTCCCATAAGAATTACCATAACTATTACCATTAGCAGCAGGATATGGCCTATAGTTGTTACCAGAATTATTCCTATAGGCATTGTTGTTGAAATTATTATTTTTAATGAAGTTCACATCAACATGTTCTTCTTGGGCAACCAATAAAGCTAAAGGAACATTATTTGGATCAACATTAGATCTACCATTCACAAGCATAGACATAATAGCATCAATCTTATCACTCAAGGAGGAGGTTTCTTCAACGAAATTTACCTTCTTACCTTGTGGAGCTCTTTCCGTGTGCCATTCAGAGTAATTTGTCATCATATCATCAAGAAGCTTTGTTGCCGCCCCCAAAGTGATGGACATAAAGGTACCTCCAGCAGCTGAATCCAATAGGTTCCGCGAAGAAAAATTCAGTCCTGCATAAAAGGTTTGGATGATCATCCAAGTAGTTAGTCCATGGGTTGGGCAATTCTTCACCAAAGATTTCATTCTCTCCCATGCTTGAGCAACATGTTCATTATATAATTGCTTAAAATTCATTATGCTACTTCTCAAAGATATAATTTTAGCGGGAGGATAATATCTACCAATAAAAGCATCCTTACATTTAGTCCATGAATCAATACTATTTCTAGGCAGAGATAGCAACCAATATTTAGCTCTTCCTCTTAAGGAGAAAGGAAACAATTTCAATTTTATAATGTCACCATCTACATCCTTATACTTTTGCATTTCACATAGTTCAAAAAAATTATTAAGATGGGCAGCAGCATCATCAGAACTAACACCAGAAAATTGCTCTCTCATAACAAGATTCAGTAAAGCCGGTTTAATTTCAAAGAATTCTGCTGTAGTAGCAGGTGGAGCAATAGGTGTGCATAGGAAATCATTATTATTTGTGCTAGTGAAGTCACACAACTTAGTATTCTCAACAGTACCCATTTTAGCACTAGTAAATAAAGCAAACTAATAAAGTAAATGCAAGTAACTAAATTTTTTTTGTGTTTTTAATATGGAGAACAAGACAATGAATAAAGTAAAGCTAGCAACTAATTTTTTTTTTGTTTTTATATAATGCAGCAAACAAAGTAATAAATAAAATAAAGCAAGACAAAAACAAAGTAAAGAGATTGGAAGTGGAAACTCCCCTTGCAGCGTGTCTTGGTCTCCCCGGCAACGGCGCCAGAAAAAATGCTTGATGCGTGTAGTTGACACGTCCGTTGGGAACCCCAAGAGGAAGGTGTGATGCGCTGATGTCTACGGGAGCTTCTATTCTTGTAGACAGTGTTGGGCCTCCAAGAGCAGAGGTTTGTAGAACAGCAGCAAGTTTCCCTTAAGTGGATCACCCAAGGTTTATCGAACTCAGGGAGGAAGAGGTCAAAGATATCCCTCTCATGCAACCCTGCAACCACAAAGCAAGAAGTCTCTTGTGTCCCCAACACACCTAATAGGTGCACTAGTTCGGCGAAGAGATAGTGAAATACAGGTGGTATGAATAAATATAAGCGAGTAGCAACGGCACCGGAAAAGTGCTTTGCCCGGGACTGGCGTGTGGTTGATGGTGGTAATATTGCGGATAGTAGAGATGCGGTAAAACAAGTAAACAAGCAGCGATAGCGATATTTAGGAACAAGGCCTAGGGATCATACTTTCACTAGTGGACACTCTCAACTTTGATCACATAACAGAATAAATAAATAGATGCTAGACTCTACACTCTCTTGTTGGATGATGAACACCACTAACTGTGTAGGATTACACGAACCCTCAATGCCGGAGTTAACAAGCTCCACAATATTCGATGTTCATGTTTAAATAACCTTAGAGTGCATGACAGATCAACATAACCAAACCAAGTACTAACATAGCATGCACACTGTCACCTTCACGCTACGAAAGGAGGCATAGATCACATCAATACCATCATAGCAATAGTTAACTTCATAATCTACAAGAGATCACAATCATAGCCTACGTACGCCAAGTACTACACAATGCACACACTGTCACCATTACACCGTGCAGGAGGAATAAACTACTTTAATAACATCACTAGAGTAGCACACAGATAAATTGTGATACAAAACACATTGCAATCATAAAGGGATATAAATAAGCACTTCACTATGCCATTCATAACAGGTGAATAAGTATTCCGTGAAATATAGCCTAAGAGACCCACACGGTGCACACACTCGTCACCTTTACACACGTGGGACAAGGAGTCTCCGGAGATCACATAAGTAAAACCCACTTGACTAGCACAATGACATCTAGATTACAAGCATCATCATATGAATCTCAATCATGTAAGGCAGCTCATGAGATTATTGTATTGAAGTACATAGGAGAGAGATGAACCACATAGCTACCGGTACAGCCCCGAGCCTCGATGGAGAACTACTCCCTCCTCATGGGAGACAGCAGCGGTGATGAAGATGGCGGTGGTGTCGATGGAGGAGCCTTCCGGGGCACTTCCCCGTCCCGACGGCGTGCCGGAACGGAGACTCCTGTCCCCCGGATCTTGGCTTCGCGATGGCGGCGGCTCCGGAAGGTTTTCTCTCGGTTTCGTCGAACGTAATAGGGTTTTCGCGACGGAGACCTTAAGTAGGCGGAAGGGCAGCCTCGGAGGGGGCCTGGTGGGCCCACACACTAGGGGGCGCGGCCCCCCTCGGCCGTGCCGGGGTGGCGTGGGGGCCCCCGGGGCTCCTCTCCGTACTTCTTCGATGCTCTGGAACCTTCCGGGAAAAATAGGATGCTGGGCGTTGATTTCGTCCGATTCCGAGAATATTTCCTTACTAGGATTTCTGGAATCAAAAACAGCAGAAAACAGCAACTGGCCCTTCGGCATCTCGTCAATAGGTTAGTTCCGGAAAACGCATAAATATGACATAAAGTATGCATAAAACATGTAGATATCATCAATAATGTGGCATGGAACATAAGAAATTATCGATACGTCGGAGACGTATCAGCATCCCCAAGCTTAGTTCCTGCTCGTCCCGAGCAGGTAAACGATAACAAAGATAATTTCTGGAGTGACATGCCATCATAATCTTGATCATACTATTGTAAACACATGTAATGAATGCAGCGATCAAAACAATGGTAATGACATGAGTAAACAAATGAATCATAAAGCAAAGACTTTTCATGAATAGTACTTTCAAGACAAGCATCAATAAGTCTTGCATAAGAGTTAACTCGTAAAGCAATAAATTCATAGTAAAGGCATTGAAGCAACACAATGGAAGATTAAGTTTCAGCGGTTGCTTTCAACTTGTAACATGTATATCTCAATGATAGTTTGTCAATGCAAAGCAATATAACAAGTGCAATATGCAAGTATGTAGGAATCAATGCACAGTTCACACAAGTGTTTGCTTCTTGAGGTGGAGAGAAATAGGTGAACTAACTCAACAATAAAAGTAAAAGAAGGGCCCTTCGCGAGGGGAAGCATTGATTGCTATATTTGTGCTAGAGCTTTGGTTTTGAAAACATTTAGAGAGCATAAAAGTAAAATTTTGAGAGGTGTTTGTTGTTGTCAACGAATGGTAGTGGGCACTCTAACCCCCTTGCCAGAGAAACCTTCAAATAGCGGCTCCCATGAATTATTTTTATTTTTGTGTGGCACTCCTTCCAACCTTTCTTTCACAAACCATGGCTAACCGAATCCTCGGGTGCCTGCCAACAATCTCATACCATGAAGGAGTGCCTTTTTATTTTAGTTTTATTATGATGACACTCCTCCCCACCTTTGCTTTCTCAAGCCATGGCTAACCGAATCCTTCGGGTGCCGTCCAACAATCACATACCATGGAGGAGTGTCTATTTTTGTTAATTAATTTGGGACTGGGAATCCCATTGCCAGCTCTTTTTTGCAAAATTATTGGATAAGCGGATGAAGCCACTAGTCCATTGGTGAAAGTTGCCCAACAAGATTGAAAGATAAAAACCACATACTTCCTCATGAGCTATAATACATTGACACAAATCAGAGGTGATAAATTTTGAATTGTTTAAAGGTAGCACTCAAGCAATTTACTCTGGAATGGCGGAGAAATACCATGTAGTAGGTAGGTATGGTGGACACAAATGGCATAGTGGTTGGCTCAAGGTTTTGGATGCACGAGAAGCATTCCCTCTCAGTACAAGGCTTAGGCTAGCAAGATTATTTGAAACAAAAACGAGGATGAACCGGTGCAGCAAAACTCACATAAAAGACATATTGTAAACATTATAAGACTCTACACCGTCTTCCTTGTTGTTCAAACTCAATACTAGAAATTATCTAGACTTTAGAGAAACCAATTATGCAAACCAAATTTTAGCAAGCTCTATGTATTTCTTCATTAATAGGTGCAAAGTATATGATGCAAGAGCTTAAACATGAGCACAACAATTGCCAAGTATCAAATTATTCAATACATTCTACCAATTACTACATGTAGCATTTTCCGTTTCCAACCATATAACAATTAACGAAGCAGTTTCAACCTTCGCCATGAAAAATAAAAGCTAAGAACACATGTGTTCATATGAACCAGCGAAGCGTGTCTCTCTCCCACACAAGCATTTATTCAAACAAAAACAAAAACAAAAACACACAGACGCTCCAAGTAAAGTACATAAGATGTGGCCGAATAAAAATATAGTTTCAGGGGAGGAACCTGATAATGTTGTCGATGAAGAAGGGGATGCCTTGGGCATCCCCAAGCTTAGATGCTTGAGTCTTCTTGAAATATGCAGGGGTGAACCACCGGGGCATCCCCAAGCTTAGACTTTTCACTCTTCTTGATCATAGTATATCATCCTCCTCTCTTGACCCTTGAAAACTTCCTCCACACCAAACTCGAAACAACTCATTAGAGGGTTAGTGCATAATAAAAATTCACATGTTCAGAGGTGACATAATCATTCTTAACACTTCTGGACATTGCACAAAGCTACTGGACATTAATGAAGCAAAGAAATTCATCCATCATAGCAAAAGAGGCAATGCGAAATAAAAGGCAGAATCTATCAAAACAGAACAGTCCGTAAAGAAGAATTTTAAAGAGGCACCAGACTTTCTCAGATGAAAATGCTCAAATTGAATGAAAGTTGCGTACATATCTGAGGATCACTCACGTAAATTGGCATAATTTTCTGAGTTATCTACAGAGAATTAGGCCCAGATTCGTGACAGACAAGAAATCTGTTTCTGCACGAGTAATCCAAATCTAGTATGAACCTTACTATCAAAAACTTTACTTGGCACAACTAGGCACAAAACTAAGATAAGGAGAGGTTGCTACAGTAGTAACAACTTCCAAGACTCAAATATAAAACAAAGTTACTGTAGTAAAATAAGCACATGGGTTATCTCCCAAGAAGTTCTTTCTTTATAGCCATTAAGATGGGCTCAACAGTTTTAATGATGCACCCGCAAGAGATAGTATTTGAAGCAAAAGAGAGCATCAAGAGACAAATTCAAAACACATTTAAGCCTAACATGCTTCCTATGAAAAGGAATCTTGTAAATAAACAAGTTCATGAGGAGCAAAGTAACAAGCATAGGAAGATAGAACAAGTGTAGCTTAAAAAATTTCAGCACATAGAGAGGCATTTTAGTAACATGAAAATTTCTACAACCATATTTTCCTGTCTCATAATAACTTTCAGTAGCATCATGAGCAAACTCAACAATATAACTATCACATAAAGCATTCTTATCATGAGTCTCATGCATAAAATTATTACTACTCCCAACATAAGCATAGTTATTCTTATTAATTGTAGTAGGAGCAAATTCAACAAAGTAGCTATCATTATTATTCTCATCATCAAATATAGGAGGCATATTGTAATCATAATCAAATTTATCCTCCATAGCAGGCGGTAACAAAAGAATACTATCATTATAATCATCATATATAGGAGGCAAAGTATCATCAAAGTAAATTTTCTCCTCAATGCTTGGGGGACTAAAAAGATCATGCTCATCAAAACCAGCTTCCCCAAGCTTAGAACTTTCTATATCATTAGCAACAATGGTATTCAAAGTGTTCATACTAATATGTTCCATGGGTTTTTTAATTTTCGCATCAAACCATCCATGTCTTAAATCAGGAAATAGAATAAGAAGCTCATTGTTGTCCATTATGCCAAACTAGTGTAAACAAGAAACAAAAAGATGCAATTGCAGGATCTAAAGGAAATAGCTTCGAGCACACACACAATGGCGCCAGAAAAGTACTTTACCTAGGACCGGAGTATGAGTGCCTTTTACCTTTCCTCCCCGGCAACGGCGCCAGGAAAAGTGCTTGATGTCTACGGGAGCTTCTATTCTTGTAGACAGTGTTTGGCCTCCAAGAGCGAGAGGTTTGTAGAACAGCAGCAAGTTTCCCTTAAGTGGATCACCCAAGGTTTATCGAACTCGGGGAGGAAGAGGTCAAAGATATCCCTCTCATGCAACCCTGCAACCACAAAGCAAGAAGTCTCTTGTGTCCCCAACACACCTAATAGGTGCACTAGTTCGGCGAAGAGATAGTGAAATACGGGTGGTATGAATAAATATAAGCGGTAGCAACGGCACCGGAAAAGTGCTTTGCCCGGGATCGGCGTGTGGTTGATGGTGGTAATATTGCGGATAGTAGAGATGCGATAAAACGAGTAAACAAGCAGCGATAGCGATATTTAGGAACAAGGCCTAGGGATCATACTTTCACTAGTGGACACTCTCAACTTTGATCACATAACAGAATAAATAAATAGATGCTAGACTCTACACTCTCTTGTTGGATGATGAACACCACTAACTGTGTAGGATTACACGAACCCTCAATGCCGGAGTTAACAAGCTCCACAATATTCGATGTTCACGTTTAAATAACCTTAGAGTGCATGACAAATCAACATAACCAAACCAAGTACTAACATAGCATGCACACTGTCACCTTCACGCTACGAAAGGAGGCATAGATCACATCAATACCATCATAGCAATAGTTAACTTCATAATCTACAAGAGATCACAATCATAGCCTACGCCAAGTACTACACGATGCACACACTGTCACCATTACACCGTGCAGGAGGAATAAACTACTTTAATAACATCACTAGAGTAGCACACGGATAAATTGTGATACAAAACACATTGCAATCATAAAGGGATATAAATAAGCACTTCACTATGCCATTCATAACAGTGAATAAGTATTCGTGAAATATAGCCTAAGAGACTCACACGGTGCACACACCGTCACCTTTACACACGTGGGACAAGGAGTCTCCTGGAGATCACATAAGTAAAACCCACTTGACTAGCACAATGGCATCTAGATTACAAGCATCATCATATGAATCTCAATCATGTAAGGAAGCTCATGAGATTATTGTATTGAAGTACATAGGAGAGAGATGAACCACATAGCTACTGGTACAGCCCCGAGCCTCGATGGAGAAGTACTCCCTCCTCATGGGAGACAGCAGCGGTGATGAAGATGGCGGTGGTGTCGATGGAGGAGCCTTCCGGGGGCACTTCCCCGTCCCGGCGGCGTGCCGGAACGGAGACTCCTGTCCCCCGGATCTTGGCTTCGCGATGGCGGCGGCTCCGGAAGGTTTTCTCTGGTTTCATCGAACGTAATAGGGTTTTCGCGATGGAGACATTAAGTAGGCGGAAGGGCAGCCTCGGAGGGGGCCCGGTGGGCCCACACACTAGGGGCGCGGCCCCCCTCCGGCCGCGCCGGGGTGGCGTGTGGGGCCCCCGGGGCTCCTCTCCGTACTTCTTCGATGCTGCGGAACCTTCCGGGAAAAATAGGATGCTCGGGCGTTGATTTCGTCCGATTCCGAGAATATTTCCTTACTAGGATTTCGGAACCAAAAACAGCGAGAAAACAACGAATCGGCCCTTCGGCATCTCGTCAATAGGTTAGTTCCGGAAAACGCATAAATATGACATAAAGTATGCATAAAACATGTAGATATCATCAATAATGTGGCATGGAACATAAGAAATTATCGATACGTCGGAGACGTATCATGCGCACAGTAGCAAGTTTTCCCTCAGAAAGAAACCAAGGTTTATCGAACCAGTAGGAGCCAAGAAGCACGTTGAAGGTTGATGGCGGCGGAGTGTAGTGCGGCGCAACACCAGGGATTCCGGCGCCAACGTGGAACCTGCACAACACAATCAAAGTACTTTGCCCCAACGTAATGGTGAGGTTGTCAATCTCACCGGCTTGTCAGTAACAAAGGATTAAACGTATTGTGTGGAAGATGATGATTGTTTGCGAAGAACAGTTAAGAACAATTGCAGTAGATTGTATTTCAGATGTAAAGAATTGGACCGGGGTCCACAGTTTACTAGTGGTGTCTCTCCCATAAGATAAACAGATGTTGGGTGAACAAATTACAGTTGGGCAATTGACAAATAAAGAAGGCATAACAATGCACATACATATATCATGATGAGTATTATGAGATTCAATCAGGGCATTATGACAAAGTACGTAGACCGCTATCCAGCATGCATCTATGCCTAAAAAGTCCACTTTCAGGTTATCATCCGAACCCCCTCCAGTATTAAGTTGCAAACAACAGACAATTGCATTAACTGGTGCGTAATGTAATCAACACAAATATCCTTAGACAAAGCATTGATGTTTTATCCCTAGTGGCAACAGCACATCCACAACCTTAGAACTTTCTCGTCACTCGTCCCAGCATTTAATGGAGGCATGAACCCACTATCGAGCATAAATACTCCCTCTTGGAGTCACAAGTATCAACTTGGCCGAGCCTCTACTAGCAACGGAGAGCATGCAAGAACATAAATAACATATATGATAGATTGATAATCAACTTGACATAGTATTCAATATTCATCGGATCCCAACAAACACAACATGTAGAATTACAAATAGATGATCTTGATCATGATAGGCAGCTCACAAGATCTAACATGATAGCACAATGAGGAGAATACAACCATCTAGCTACTGCTATGGGCCCATAGTCCAGGGGTGGACTACTCACACATCGATCCGGAGGCGATCATGGCGATGAAGAGACCTCCGGGAGATGATTCCCCTCTCCGGCAGGGTGCCGGAGCCGATCTCCTGAATCCCTCGAGATGGGATTGGCGGCGGCGGCGTCTCTGGAAGGTTTTCCGTATCGTGGCTCTCGGTACTGGGGGTTTCGCGACGAAGACTTTAAGTAGGCGGAAGGGCAGGTCAAGGGGCGTCACGGGGGCCCCACACAACAGGGTCGCGCGGGCCCCCTGTTGGCCGCGCCGCCCTACTGTGGCGGCACCCCGTGGCCCCACTTCGTTTCCTCTCCGGTCTTCTGGAAGCTTCGTGCAAAAATAGGACCCTGGGCGTTGATTTCGTCCAATTCCGAGAACATTTCCTTACTAGGATTTCGAAACCAAAAACAGCAGAAAACAGAGAATCGGCTCTTCGGCATCTCGTCAATAGGTTAGTGCCGGAAAATGCATAATAATGACATATAATGTGTATAAAACATGTGAGTATCATCATAAAAGTAGCATGGAACATAAGAAATTATAGATATGTTTGGGACGTATCAAGCATCCCCAAGCTTAGTTCCTACTCGCCCTCGAGTAGGTAAACGATAACAAAGATAATTTCTGAAGTGACATGCTATCATAATCTTGATCATACTATTGTAAAGCATATGAGATGAATGCAGCGATTCGAAGCAATGATGAAGATAATGAGTAAACAAATGAATCATATAGCAAAGACTTTTCATGAATAATACTTTCAAGACAAGCATCAATAAGACTTGCATAAGAGTTACTCATAAAGCAATAAATTCAAAGTAAAGGCATTGAAGCAACACAAAGGAAGATAATAGTTTCAGCGGTTGCTTTCAACTTCAACATGTATATCTCATGTATAATTGTCAACACAAAGTAATATAACAAGTGCAATAGGTAAACATGTAAGAATCAATGCACACAGTTGATACAAGTGTTTGCTTCCGGGATAGAAAGAATAGGCAAACTGACTCAACAATAAAGTAGAAGATAGGCCCTTCGCAGAGGGAAGCATTGATTACTATATTTGTGCTAGAGCTTTTCATTTTGAAAACAAGAAACAATTTTGTCAACGGTAGTAATAAAGCATATGTGTTATGTATAAGATATCCTATAAGTTGCATGCCTCATGCATAGTATACCAATAGTGCTCGCACCTTGTCCTAATTAGCTTGGATTAACACGGATTATCATTGCATAGCATATGTTTCAACCAATTGTCACAAAGGGGTACCTCTATGCCGCTCGTACAAAGGTCTAAGGAGAAAGCTCGCATTGGATTTCTCGCTTTGATTATTCTCAACTTAGACATCCATACCGGGACAACATAGACAACGAAAAATGGACTCCTCTTTAATGCATAAGCATTCAACAACGATTAAAATTCTCATAAGAGATTGAGGATTGATTGTCCAAACTGAAACTTCCACCATGAATCATGGCTTTAGTTAGCGGCCCAATGTTCTTCTCTAACGGTATGCATACTCAAACCATTGGATCATGAAAATCTCTCTTACTTCGGACAAGACGAACATGCATAGCAACTCACATGATATTCAACAAAGGTAAAAGTTGATGGCGTCCCAGAAACATGGTTACCGCTCAACAAGCAACTTATTAAGAAATAAGATACATAAGTACATATTCTTCACCACAATAGTTTTTAAGGCTATTTTCCCATGAGCTATATATTGCAAAGACAAAGAATAGAAATTTTAAGGTAGCACTCAAGTAATTTACTTTGGAATGGCGGAGAAATACCATGTAGTAGGTAGGTATGGTGGACACAAATAGCATGGTTATTGGCTCAAGGATTTGGATGCACGAGAAGAATTCCTCTCAATACAAGGCTAGGCTAGCAAGGTTGTTTGAAGCAAACTCAAGTATGAAAGGTGCAGCAAAGCTCACATATGAACATATTGTAACTATTATAAGACTTAACATTGTCTCCTTGTTGTTCAAACACCTCAACCAGAAAATATCTAGACTCTAGAGATCAATCATGCAAACCAAATTTTAACAAGCTCTATGTAGTTCTTCATTAATGGGTGCAAGGTACATGATGCAAGAGCTTAAACATGATCTATATGAGCACAACAATTGCCAAGTATCACATTATTCAAGACATTATACCATTTACCACATGCGGCATTTTCCGTTTCCAACCATATAGCAATGAATGAAGTAATCCAACTTTCGCAATGAACATTAAAGATAAAGCTAAGAACATATGTGTTCATACGAAACAACGGAGCGTGTCTCTCTCCCAAACAAAGAATGCTAGGATCCGATTTTATTCAAACAAAAACAAAAACAAAAACAAACAGACGCTCCAAGTAAAGCACATAAGATGTGACGGAATAAAAATATAGTTTCACTAGAGGAACCTGATAAGTTGTCGATGAAGAAGGGATGCCTTAGGCATCCCCAAGGTTAGACGCTTGAGTCTTCTTAAAATATGCTGGGATGAACCACGGGGGCATCCCCAAGCTTTGACTTTTCACTCTTCTTGATCATATTGTATCATCCCCCTCTCTTGACCCTTGAAAACTTCCTCCACACCAAACTCGAAACAAACTCATTAGAGGGTCAGTGCATAATTTATATATTCAGAGGTGACATAATCATTCTTAACACTTCTGGACATTGCTCAAAGCTACTGAAAGTTAATGGAACAAATAAATCCATCAATCATAGCAAAACAGGCAATGCGAAATAAAAGGCAGAATCTGTCAAAACAGAACGATCCGTAAAGACGAATTTTTAAGAGGCACCGGACTTGCTCGGATGAAAATGCCCAAATTGAATGAAAGTTGAGTACATATCTGAGGATCACGCACGTAAATTGGCAGATTTTTTTAAATTTTCTACAGAGACTACTGCTCAAATTCGTGACAGCAAGAAATTTGTTCCTGCGCAGTAATCCAAATCTTGTATTGGCTTTACTATCAAAGACTTTACTTGGCACAACAATGCAATAAAATAAAGATAAGGAGAGGTTGCTACAGTAGTAACAACTTCCAAGACTCAAATATAAAATAAAGTGCAGAAGTAAAATAATGGGTTGTCTCCCATAAGCGCTTTTCTTTAACGCCTTTCAGCTTGGCGCAGAAAGTGTGTATCAAGTATTATCAAGAGGTGAAGCATCAACATTGGTGTTGGGAGTTTTCTCAACTATGCATTTTATCTTATCTATGTGAGTTTCAGAGGCTCCCTTTTCATTATTCTTAGGTTTGCTATCCTCGTCAAACAAATTTTCAGGAACAAGCCAACCATAGTTATTTTCTAGAGCGTCATTCATTTCTAGGAGCTTACAAGGTATTGTTGTCTTAATCTCCCCACCATCATTAATAATATTAGTGTACCTTATTCTCTCCATGTCCATCTTTTCAAGGGTACTAGCAAAGTTGGTATAAGAGACAAGCATCTTATATTTAATAAATACCTTTCTAGCCTCTCTTGCTACACCACCAAATTCTTTAAGAAGGGTTTCTAAAACAAAATCTTTCTTTTCCCCTTCCTCCATATCACAGAGTGTGAGAAACATGTGTTGGATTATAGGATTGAGATTAACAAATTTAGTTTCCAACATGCCTACTAAAGAAGCAATAGCAATTTCATAAGTAGGAGCAAGTTCTACCAAGTGTCTATCTTCAAAATCTTCAGCTGTACTAACATGAGTGAAAAAATCTTCTATATTATCTCTTCCAATTATAGACCCTCGTCCTACCGGTATTTCTTTTAGGGTGAAGTTAGGAGGAAACATGATGAAATAAACTAAAGGTAAATAAAGTAAATGCAAGTAACTAATTTTTTGTGTGTTTTTGATATAGAGAACAAGACAGTAAATAAAGTAAAACTAGCAACTAATTTTTTTGCGTTTTGATATAAGAAGCAAACAAAGCAGTAAATAAAGTAAAATAAAGCAAGACAAAAACAAAGTAAAGAGATTGGATGTGGGAGACTCCCCTTGCAGCGTGTCTTGATCTCCCCTGCAACGGCGCCAGAAAAAGAGCTTGATGCGTGCAGTTAACACACGTCCGTTGGGAACCCCAAGAGGAAGGTGTGATGCGTACAGTAGCAAGTTTTCCCTCGAAAGAAACCAAGGTTTATCGAACCAGTAGGGAGCCAAGAAGCACGTTGAAGGTTGATGGCGGCGGAGTGTAGTGCGGCGCAACACCGGGGATTCCGGCGCCAACGTGGAACCTGCACAACACAATCAAAGTACTTTGCCCCAACGTAATGCAGTGAGGTTGTCAATCTCACCGGCTTGCTCGTAACAAAGGATTAAACATATTATGTGGAAGATGATGATTGTTTGCGAAGAACAGTAAAGAACAATTGCGTGAGATTGTATTTCAGATGTAAAGAATTGGACCGGGGTCCACAGTTTACTAGTGGTGTCTCTCCCATAAGATAAACAGATGTTGGGTGAACAAATTACAGTTGGGCAATTGACAAATAAAGAAGGTATAACAATGCACATACATATATCATGATGAGTACTATGAGATTCAATCAGGGTATTACGACAAAGTACATAGACCGCTATCCAAAGCATGCATCTATGCCTAAAAAGTCCACTTTCAGAGTTATCATCCGAACCCCTCCGGTATTAAGTTGCAAACAACGGACAATTGCATTAACTATGGTGCGTAATGTAATCAACACAAATATCCTTAGACAAAGCATCGATGTTTTATCCCTAGTGGCAACAACGACATCCACAACCTTAGAACTTTCTGTCACTGTCCCACATTTAATGGAGGCATGAACCCACTATCGAGCATAAATACTCCCTCTTGGAGTCACAAGTATCAACTTGGCCAGAGCCTCTACTAGCAACGGAGAGCATGCAAGAACATAAATAACATATATGATAGATTGATAATCAACTTGACATAGTATTCAATATTCATCGGATCCCAACAAACACAACATGTAGAATTACAAATAGATGATCTTGATCATGATAGGCAGCTCACAAGATCTAACATGATAGCACAATGAGGAGAAGACAACCATCTAGCTACTGCTATGGACCCATAGTCCAGGGGTGGACTACTCACACATCGATCCGGAGGCGATCATGGCGATGAAGAGACCTCCGGGAGATGATTCCCCTCTCCGGCAGGGTACCGGAGGCGATCTCCTAAATCCCCCGAGATGGGATTGGCGGCGGTGGCGTCTCTGGAAGGTTTTCCGTATCGTGGCTCTCGGTACTGGGGGTTTCGCGACGAAGACTTTAAGTAGGCGGAAGGGCAGGTCAAGGGGCGTCACGGGGGCCCCACACAACAGGGCCGCGCGGGCCCCCTGTTGGCCGCGCCGCCCTACTGTGGCGGCGCCCCGTGGCCCCACTTCGTTTCCTCTCCGGTCTTCTGGAAGCTTCGTGCAAAAATAGGACCCTGGGCGTTGATTTCGTCCAATTCCGAGAATATTTCCTTACTAGGATTTCTGAAACCAAAAACAGCAACTGGCTCTTCGGCATCTCGTCAATAGGTTAGTGCCGTAAAATGCATAATAATGACATATACTGTGTATAAAACATGTGAGTATCATCATAAAAGTAGCATGGAACATAAGAAATTATAGATACGTTTGGGACGTATCAAGGAGTAGTGTCCTACCCTAGATATCCTAGAGCCGAGCAACGTAGTGGCATACTTAAATAAGTTGTTGAGCTCACTTTGATCTTTATGTTGAGTTGTAAGAGTTCTATATTAGTATCGTAAGGTGTTCTCATCGAACCTGTGAGAATACCAACCTGTTAAGAACATGTTTGTAATATAATCTAGAGTGTTATGACCTGCAATGTTTCTGTTGTACCACTCTGAGGGATATTTGTGAAGAAGTTCCATCATGAAGATCATATCAACGACTTGTATACTACAACATGCAGTGGTATGCTGGGTCACCGCAGAGTGTGTGCAGCAGTGCAGGCAACTATGTGGGCGTGGGCGGTGGGGCTGTGGCCTCCAAGGCCATCCTGCCTGCCTCATCCTCGGAGACTCCTGCCGGCATGACCGCTGCTATAGCTTGGTTGTGGACGCAGCGGCTCGGGCTGTTGGGACACCAAAATTGCGAGCCTCATCGCCTCCTTGTCGTTAATGTCGTCCGGCTGGACAGATAGCCGTCCCAGGTTTCCTCCTCCTTGGATACCTCAGCCATGTAGGCGAGGTATCCTAGCTAGTCATTTGTGTCATCCCGGATTTCTTCGACTAGGAATTCGTCGCCGATGAAGAGATCCCTCTCTGATTTTGGCGGTTCCTCAGGGGCAACATGGTGGCGGGTCGGCACACGATTGCGTGGTTCGACTTGTCCGAGGTGGCCCTAGCCTTGTTGTCGGTCTTCAACATCCTCCATGTGAACGCCTTTTTTCCCATGGTGCCTTGTGGAAGTTGCCAACTGGACTGGGAGGGTGGCAATGGGGCGATGCTAGGGAGTGTTGCAGATGATCCGTTCTTAAAAAGCATGGCCGCCGCCGAGTGACGGCCATCCAATTTCCAACGCGGGGTATCCACTCGTGTGCCCTTAATGACGGCATAGAACCACAACCGGTGAAGTCAAAGCACACCATCGAAGGCCATCACAAATGAGAAGGTGGTTCAGCCCTCGCACCCACCGTCAGGCGAACCCAACTTTAGAAAGCACGGAGGTTCAGTTCGTTCACGTTCTGTTCGCCCAAATTTAGGCAGTGAATACCTCTCCGTGAACGAGTCGAATAATTTATGTCGGGCCGCTACCATGGAACATATCCATTTTTTGACCAAATATACCCTGGAGATGCGCTTAGGGCATCTCCAACGCGGCGACCTAAACGGACGCGCTGGGCCGTCTGTTTTGGATCGTTTGGGTGTCCGCGCGGACACGCGGATGGAGCCCCGCGTCCGCTTGTCCGTTTGGGTCGCGCGCTGCGCCCAACGCGGCAGATTTGGGTCGCGGCGCCGTATAGTAGCTATTTGCCTCTAAATTCACTATAAAAGCATAATAAAATATATAAATATATAAATAAGTTCAAACGCTCAAGATTTATTACATAAGTTTATTGTCCACGTATTCAATGACAAAGTATTATTCAAATAAAAAGTAAAATGATACAAATGCTCTAGTCTTCGGGATTTCCTTCATCATTGTTGTTTGCAGCATTGTTGCCAACATGCTTCCACATGTTCTCGACCAAATCAGCCTGGAGCTGATTGTGTACAGCTAGATCCCGAATTTTATGGTGCACATGGAGGATGTCCTGGGATGATGCCAGACCACCTTGAGGAGTAACCAACTCTCCCTGGCCATCCCACTCATTATCAAAGAGTGAATCACTCCAGGCTCTGGCAGGGTGTCTGACGATAGCCCAACGAGCTTGGAGGATGCCAAACGCTTGCTCGACATCTTTCCGGGTTGCCTCCTGCTCTTTGGAAAACCTTGCCTCCTGCTCTAAGTTGGGTTTTCGGATTGTCTTCACGAGTGTAGCCCAAGGTGGATAGATACCATCAGCAAGGTAGTACCCCTTGGTGTAGTGGTGACCATTGATCTCAAAATCCACATCAGGGGACTGACCGTACGCTAGCCTATCAAACACCGGAGAGCGTTGCAGCACATTGATGTCATTGTGCGAGCCAACCATTCCGAAGAATGAGTGCCAAATCCATGTGTCATGAGAAGCAACAGCTTCAAGAATCACTGTGCACTCCTCAGAATGGCCGATGTATGCCCCCTGCCAACCGAAGGGGCAGTTCTTCCACTCCCAGTGCGTCTATGCTGCCAAGCATCCCAGGAAACCCCTGGAAGCGTTGATTGACAATAGACGAGCTGTGTCCTCTGCATTAGGTTGCCGGAGATACTGTTCTCCGAACGAACCGATCACTGCTCTGCAGAACCTGTACATCGCTTCCAAGCAGGTTGACTCACTCATGCGCGTGTACTCATCTACAAAATCACCGGCAACACCATATGCGAGCATCCTAATCGCTGCAGAAGTAGTCGTCGTAGAGCTTGACATCATCCATTATCCGGCGGAACAATGGTCTGGACATCCGAAAACGACGGTGAAACATGGACGGCGTGAACAATGCCTTAGGCTAGAAGTAGTCGGTGAAGAGCTGGTCGTGTCCGTGTTCTCTTTTGCGGTCCAAGGCGGTCGCGCGCCCCGGCACGGACCCCCGGTACACGGGGATCTGCGAGATAATGTGCTCGTGGATGATCACCGCAGCCTCCGTAAAAAAGTCATCGTCCGACTCCTCATCTGACGACGTGTCAATGAAGTTCTTGAAGAAGTAGTCGTCGTCGCTCTCCATCATGATCAACAGATGAAAAGGGACAAATTTTAGATCGCCCATTTCATCGAACACCTCGCAGGAGGAGGCCATCCAATGCGTCCGTAGGGACCTGCATGCAATGGCCGTCCCTGCCGACTTGCGGTCTGGAAACACGGTGCACGAGAGCTCACCTCCGGCGGCAACGACGAAGCTGCTGACGGCGGGAGGTCTCGCGTCGGTGAGAGGACAACAACGTTGGCGACGGCGTACTCCGACTCTGCTACGACGCCGCGAAAGCAGCGCGGGGCCGCGACCTATGCTTCTGCACCGCTTGCCGGCGTCTCGACGACGGTGGCCGGCGTCCACACCGGTCCCAAATCGCCGGTCCTTGGGTGGCGGCGGAGCGGTGGGAGATGTGTGCGAGGGGGCTGTGTTTTGGGAGACAGACAAGCGGGCCAGGGACGGACAGGGGAGACGCGAGCGGCCAGCAATCGCGTCCGCATCCACGCAAACTCGTCCCAGATTTAGGCCGGGTTTGGGTTGTCCCGAACGCCGCAGCCATCCGTTTTTGGATAGGTCCGCGTACTGCACCGCGTTTTTATCCGATTAGATCCATCCGAACGTTCGAGCGCGGAATAGATCGCCTCGTTGGAGATGCCCTTATAACCTGATGGACTTGCTCGGTTTTGCAAAAGCGCGTCGAGATGTACATAAACCATAGACCACGCAAATCTGCGAGCGTGCTGGAGCTACTCCATAAGTCAGACTATCCCATCTCACGCCTCTCTTAACTTATTTTTTTTACCATCACGTCTCTCTTTATCTCTTAACTTAGTGCTCATGGCGTACTCTGTCGTGCTCCACTCCTGGCCCCTCTTCCAAATCTCAGGAAACTTCAAGTCCTAAGGGCATATGTAACGCCTAACGGCCCAATGCATTTCGGATGCTTAAAGTGGACGCTCGTGCGTTTGTTTGTGTCACCCGGCATACACAAAAATGATCATGAGTTTGTTTACGCCGATGGGTATCCTAGCGGGCCAACGTATTTCCGTTCAGGTCTTTCTTTTGAAATCTTCCAAAAACAACATAAATAACTAAATTCCACCAAAATAAGACCATCAGATTGTCTCAAATTCAGGTCCAGAACATTGTGCACATGGTACAGCATAAAATGTAGTCCAGAAACAGCGCAACATGGCCATGATCAACAGATACAGTCCACAAGGAGGCCATGGTTCTTGACATGGGCGTGATAGATCAGGCGTCTCGCGCGCAGATTTAGGCGCGTTTCTTCGAAAACCAAGCCCTTGTGTCGTTGTCCATGGTCGACAAGTCGGCCAGCATGATCCTTGTTTCCTCTGCCCGAATCTTAGTTTCGGCGTCCATCCTTCTGGCCTCGGCGTCAAGCCTTTTGGCCTCAACGTCTGCCCGTTTGGCCTCGACATCCATCCGGCATCTTTAGCGAGGTTGAGGTAGATGGTAGTAGAGGCCTTCTTTTCTAGGCGCCTCTTCTCGTCCCTTTTGGCCAGAGCTGACTTGTAACTCGGCCTGATGTTCTCCAGGGCCTGGCTCAACGCAAGGGCTGATGTCTCCCGAGCAAGATCGTCCTTGCTACCCTTATGGCTGCGGCCAGCGGGGACGAGGTGGAAGTGCATTCTACCCATCGCCGTCTTCGTTGTCGACGACCAACATGGTTGTCCCATTCTTGATAGCTTCATGGTAGGCCACATAGCCAACCCCTCCACTTCGACGCCTCATTCAGACTCTCCCAAGAATGGAACATATGGAAGGCCTTCTTATGTGTTGCCTTGAACTTATCTAAGGCCCAGGGTACCTAAAATAGCTAAAAGCTAGGTTTATGATATGCCAAATGCCGCATATATAGATGGAATGACGATGCATGTTACTTACCAGTGCCATCACGCTCGTGCCGCTCTCGGGGTGGTTAACAACATGGTTGACGGTGATGCAACACTTGGAGGTCTCATGTTTGATTTAGGTCAATCTTTTTCTTTTGGACCCTTCCGTGCGAGCGCTGCACATCTTGTAGGGCTTGTGGAGCTTTCTCTCATTATACTCTTGGACCACCTTGGCCCATTACACCTTGCCCATTTGCTGGGCACTGTTTATGCATTCATGACTGGTTGCGAGCCACGCATCGCACAAACATTTGTCCTCCTCGTCGGTGAAGCCGGTTGTCATGTGGCTCTCCCCCTTCTTCTTGGCATCATCAGCCCGGGTAAGGTCAAGCCCCAATGCTTCCTCATCGGCATCGACGCCGACGGTTGTTGGTTGCGTCGGCTAGGTGGAGAACAGTCGTTCGCCATTGATGTCTGCCCCATCAAGCATGTGTGTCCACTGATCCTACGTCTCTAGGCAGGGATCCTGCATGGTTGTTCTTATCGCCCTCTCTGTGTCCCGCCCAACAGGCCTACGAATCACACTCCAGGACAAGACAATGAGAGCGTACGTACCGTGTCGTCCATCATCGGGGCAAATGGTGGCATTTCATCAAACAGGGTGCGGGGCACCGTCGCACCGGCATGTTCTCCTTCGGTACCGCTCGCGTCTTTTATGTCGCGGCTGGGCACGAGTCACCGCTTCTCGGCGTCCGTTTGAGGTCGGGAATTGGGGTCCCATTGAACTGGGCTGGCGCGGGGCCGGAGGCGAACCGGGACGCCGCGTGGACTTGCGCACAGGTACAAGAGTTCCAGGATGCATCTGGGAACTTACCGAGCTCACCGATAAGGCCCGGGGAGTGACGCTGAGGTTCCTCTCTTGCTTGACGAAGGGCATGGCCTCCGCGAGGCCAGTATGCAGGGCTACCTAGGCGTTGGCTTTCACCTGCATCTGCTAGGCCATTCCGGCGACCACTTGCGCCTGTTGTGCGTCTGCCGTGTTTTTCCTCTCCTTCAGAATCATGCGCCTACCCGTCGCTTCGCGACATCAACGCCTTTCTCCTCCTTCAACATCGACTTCTTTGGCGCCTTCGTCTTTGTTTTGCGGTCTCCTATGGCGGCATGCTTTGAGCAGGTCGAAGATGCGGTCTCCACCGGGGCTGTGGCACTAGCTACGGCGGTGTCTGGGACGGTGGCTACGAGGGTTTGCTCGGAATTCATGGTGGCTGCGGCGAGGAGGACGTCCATCGCAAGGGGCTGGAGTGTCGGTGCCGCTCAACTTTGATTTTTTGGGGCGGTGAGTGGCCTCTGTTGGAAACATGAGCGGCCTCTGAGCCACTGGCGTGCGGGCTCTACGTGAGAGACGACGGTCACTCGGCGCGATAGCGAAGCGTCCACGTAGACGCAAACTCGACGCATATTTAGGTTGTATTTACGTCTCCGCGGATAGACCAGTCACTATGCGTCACGTCGCTGGACCTGGGTTCAGACGCATATCTCGACGGTGCGATAAAAACGGTCGCTATGAGTCCGTTTACGTCGGGCCGTTGGAAATGCTCTAACGGAGCAAAGTATCAGAACTGCCGGCCCACGGGCGACTCTAAACCCGTTACAGATGAGCACGGCCTGGTTACGTGTCCTAAGCAAATTATCATACAATTCTTGACGGCAAAGCCCGCTTGTATGGGGGAAAACATATCTGCAAGAAGCCCTCGGCCCAAGTCTTCTTGGAAGCTCAGTGTCCCCGTCAAATACGCCTCTGACGCCTTCTTGGAAGCTGCATTTGATCGGGCCTAATTACACACGTTTTTTTTAATTCTTTTTCTCTATTAACTATAAATATACACTATCTCAGTTGATCTTCTAATTTTGTTAAAATCGAAACTGATTGTATGAACATAGAAAATATCACAATCTTAAGAAACAAATTATATTTTGATCATATAGACTAATTATAAAAATTGTTCTCATGTATAAAATATAAACATTCATTAAATTCTGAACATATGTTCAAATACATAAAAATATTTTAACGGTTTCTAAATTACCGTTTGATTACAAGAAAAATGGTTTATACATACCATAATTAAATACACTCAAGTGTTTTGAAAAATGTTCATCAATCTAGAAAGATGAAATAAAAAGGAATAGAAAAAGGAAAGAAGAAAGGAAAAATATCTAGATTTACGAATAAACAATAAGTACGTGAAAAACATTATAAAACATCAAATAGAACCCCCCACCCTATTGGGTAGGAGCACTGGCTGGCACGACGTGTGGATCAACACATATTTGGCGCAACTTCTACTTGTCGACTTGCATGTGGGCTCCGCCTACACTAAGTGTCTCATGGGAAGCACCAAGTGCAATAATTCTTCAAAAAAATCAAATTAATATTAAATCTATAAAGTTTATTTAGATATTTATTTTTTTTGAATTTTTTTGATTCTATGTCCATAATTCTTTTCTAACCTAAACATTTTTTAAACGAAAACGCTTCGGATCCGGTGACCGATCGGTCGTCCTTGCTCGCTCCCGCGCGGTCCTATATGGGTCTGTTTTTTCGGCCCAACACTGGAGAGTGTTGCCCTCTTTTAAGAAACCTAAAGTGCTGTTTCTAAACTGTAACAATTAGATAATTTTTTTTTGTGAAATCACAAGACAGATTTTTTATGATTTTTCTAAGCTATATGTTACGAAAATGTGTGTTCCTTAATATGTTGTAAACGTATGATTTTTTTGTCGTAATTATTTGTGATTTTTGGTGTAATTGTTTTAGTCATGGACACCTTTTTTCAATGTATCATACGCTCGTTACTTCTGTAACAATTGCGTATAAATTTTATAGTGAAATCATCTAAAAGATGTTGTAATGTTTACCTGACGTTTTCCACAATTTGTGATTATTATTGTAATGATATATATTATTTGTTAAAATAGATGCTGATTGTTGTTGTATTAAATATGTAGTGAGTTTGTTATTTCTTAACCAAATTTTCATAGCCACACATATGTATTTTTTTGTAATTTTTTTTCTGATTTTTTGTTGAAAATATTCTTGATTTTTGTCGTAACCAACCTGTAGAAAAAATAGTTGTTGTTTAACCTTTCTTGAAACATTATTATTTTTAAAAATTATAATATTTTTTGTTGTAATAGTGTGTTTTTTGTGGCGGGGTGGTTGTCACGGCGATTTACACAAAAATAACCTTTTGTTGAAACTAAGCACAGACTGATCCTCCGGCCAAACTATTTCACTCATCTAACCCTTTTTTTGTGGCGACCCTCCCATGGGCGCCACACCTGACCGAGTGGCGCCCGTGCTGCCGGCGCCACACTCCCATCCGACGTGGCGCCGTCGATCCTGAGGTGTGCTCGAAAATGACATGGCAGGATGTGTGGCGCCCGTGGCATCGGCGCCACACTTTGAAAGTGTGGCGCCCGTGGCAAGGGCGCCACACATCCACTTATGTGTGGCCGCGCGAGCCCACCCCAGCCCGACCCAGCTATTCTTCTCTCTCTGTTTCTTCTTCCCTCAAGAAGGCGCCCGGTTCTCTCTCTCCCCCCCTCAAATCCCTACTCAAATCTCTTGGATATCGTCAGATCTGCCCGTGGAGATCGTTCCCAACCCGTTCCTTGAGGTAATCTCCTTCGTTTCCCTCCTTTTCAACCATTGATTTTGTGTATTTGGTTGAATCTACATGTGAAACCCTAGATGTGGATTTGGTTGAATGTTAGGGTTGTTGAAGTAGGAGAAATGGTAGTGTGCTAGTTTGTATGGGTAGATTATGATGATTATGATAACTAATGAACACATGTGTGTATGTGTTGTTCCCATTATGCTAGGGGGATGGAAAGAATTGTTCATGTTCATCATGTGGACAAGGATGCTTTTCTTGAAGGCAAACATAGAGCCGGACCCGGAAGAGGTTGACTTGGTGTTTGACCTTAGCTCTAGCTTTGCGGAGGTGGTAGCACATGTGAGGGTTGAGTTGAATTGGAATGAGCCAAATGATGGTGTTGAGCTAGAGGGAAGACATAATGTGGGGCACTGTTCAAAAAATCGGCCGAGATACCGATATATCGGTCGATTTATCGTGAATCAGGTTGTCACCGATAAGATTTCAGCATATCGGCCAATTTATCGCGCCACCGATAATTCAGCCGATTTTCTGCATTTTACCCGATATTTCTCCCGATTTTCACTCTCATGGCCGATATTTCGCCTGATTGTTAGTGAAATTTCAATGAAATTTGGTATGGCAGTCGATATTTTCGTCCTATGGTTGTGTAGAATTATGCATTAGCTCAAAATTTCCATTACTATTGATTCAAATGCAAGGAATCAAGGTAATACTTATGTGCAATGCTCAAATATTATTTTTTGCATAGCATATTATAGAAAATTTAGTGTCGAAAATTATGATTTATAAAAAATAAGCCGATAAATGGCTAACCGATAAAATCGATTAATCAACGGATAAGAGATTAATCCTCATTTTAAGGCTGACCGATAAGTTAAGATTAATGATTTCTTGAACATTGATTTGGGGTTTGGAATGCACACCCGTTGGAAGACAATGCGTATCAACTCCGAGCAACGTTGGTCTGTTTACAAGGAGACGGTGGCCGGGTCACAAGACAAGGCTTTGGAGTTGTTGGCAACCAAGACGGTTGATGCTCGTATCGAGCTTGACCTTAACCGGCCCTCCTCCCCCGTTGAAGAGAGGAGTCCACCACCCATGAGCCAAGAATAAGCCACCCAATCTCCCATTGTCCAATCTCCCATTGCCCAACAACCTCCGTTGGAGAATGAGTATGACGAGCATGACGATGGTGATGATGGTTTCGAGATGAATGACAACAATGTCGGTGATTTGGATAAATATTGGATTCAAGAGGATATGGACCACTCCATTCCTTATTCCCGATGCTATGCGTCGGACTCGGATGATGATGGACCCGAAGAGGAAGTTGACGAGGATGGCTTGACGGCTAAGGAAGCCGAAAGAGCCGAGATCTTCAAGAAGGTAACCGGACGGGATATTCGGGTACCATTGTTCCGTGATGTTAGTCTTGCGGATGGAGCCGTGGTTGATGGTGGCAAAAGTTTACTTCTTGGAGCTAGGCCAATTTCCAAGAGAGATGTGGATGGTAGGACGGCTATGATCTCTAAAGGGCTCACGTTTGATACCTTCTTGGAATTGAAGATATGGTTGAAGGAGTTCTCCATTAAGCATCATCGCCCTTACATCGTTGTTCACTCGGACTTGAAGAAGCGGTACACGCTAAAATGTGTGGATAAAAGGTGCCCATGGGTTGTCCGTGCAAGACCTTTCAAAAAAGGGCCCTCTTGGCACATAACAAGTTGTGTAGCCACTCACATGTGCCGGGGGCCGAAGCTTGATGGAAGGATGCGCAGCCGAACCACCGTCAATCACAATGGCGACAAGCTCCAAGGCAACCAAGGATTCATGTAGGGCTTAGTAGAGGTCGCCATGGTGGACGTCGGGATACTAGTATGCTAGGATACCTAGCGGGGCCTTATCCGTATGTGTCTCCAATATATTAATTGTATTGTACTTTCTATTTTCCTATTCCATGACTAACTTTGGTTTTTCAATTTTGTTTTCAGGTATGGAAACTCAACCCACCAAGGGGAAGGGGGCGTGGGAGGGCAATGAGAAGGACGAGTCCGTTTGGGAGGAGGTTGTGAGGACGGTGCGGAAGAGGGATAAGGAAGAACTTGAGAGGAAGAAGAAGGAGGAGGAAGACAATAAGATGGCCGAGCGTGCCCGTATGCAAAGGGAGTATCAGGAATACGTATGGCGCGAGAAGAAGAGGAATGAGAAGATCAAGGCCAAACGGACCGTCTATGGAGGGAAAAATTCCAGAAGAACTGGCAACTTGCTCAAATAGCGAGGGAGAGGGCCAATAGGATGCACCTAGAGGAGGTGGCTAGGGAGGCTGGACGCATCAAG
Source organism: Lolium rigidum (assembly GCF_022539505.1). Classification (NCBI taxonomy): domain Eukaryota; kingdom Viridiplantae; phylum Streptophyta; class Magnoliopsida; order Poales; family Poaceae; genus Lolium; species Lolium rigidum. The sequence continues at coordinate 117,769,179 of NC_061508.1, read as the reverse complement.
GAGGAAAGAGCTCAAGCGGAAGATGCAAAGACGGAGGAGTGATGTCTACGGGTGCTTCTATTCTTGTAGACAGTGTTGGGCCTCCAAGAGCAGAGGTTTGTAGAACAGCAGCAAGTTTCCCTTAAGTGGATCACCCAAGGTTTATCGAACTCGTGGAGGAAGAGGTCAAAGATATCCCTCTCATGCAACCCCGCAACCACAAAGCAAGAAGTCTCTTGTGTCCCCAACACACCTAATAGGTGCACTAGTTCGGCGAAGAGATAGTGAAATACAGGTGGTATGAATAAGTATGAGCAGTGGCAACGGCACCAGAAAAGTGCTTTGCCCAGGACAGTAAACAAGCAGTAGTAACGCAGTAAAACAGTAAACAAGCAGCGATAGCAGTATTTAGGAACAAGGCATAGGGATTAGACTTTCACTAGTGGACACTCTCAACTTTGATCACATAACAGAATAGATAAATGCATACTCTACACCCTCTTGTTGGATGATGAACACCACTAACTGTGTAGGATTACACGAACCCTCAATGCCGGAGTTAACAAGCTCCACAATATTCAATGTTCATATTTAAATAACCTTAGAGTGCATAACAGATCAACACAACTAAACCAAGTACTAACATAGCATGCACACTGTCACCTTCACACTATGTAGGAGGAATAGATCACATCAGTACCATCATAGCAATAGTTAACTTCATAATCTACAAGAGATCATAATCATAGCCTACGCCAAATACTAACACGGATGCACACACTGTCACCATTACACCGTGCGGAGGAATAAACTACTTTAATAACATCACTAGAGTAGCACATAGATAAATTGTGATACAAAACACATTGCAATCATAAAGAGATATAAATAAGCACTTCACTATGCCATTCATAACGAGTGAATAAGTATTCCGTGAAATATAGCCTAAGAGACCCACACGGTGCACACACTCGTCACCTTTACACACGTGGGACAAGGAGTCTCCGGAGATCACATAAGTAAAACCCACTTGACTAGCACAATGACATCTAGATTACAAGCATCATCATATGAATCTCAATCATGTAAGGCAGCTCATGAGATTATTGTATTGAAGTACATAGGAGAGAGATGAACCACATAGCTACCGGTACAGCCCCGAGCCTCGATGGAGAACTACTCCCTCCTCTTGGGAGACAGCAGCGTTGATGGAGATGGCGGTGGTGTTGATGGAGAAGCCTTCCGGGGCACTTCCCCGTCCCGGCGGCGTGCCGGAACAGAGACTCCTGTCCCCCAGATCTTGGCTTCGCGATGGCGGCGGCTCTGGAAGGTTTCTCGTACCGTGGCTTTTCCGTATCGATGTTTTAGGTCAGGGACCTTTATATAGGCGAAGAGGCGGCGTCACAAGGTCAACGAGGCGACGACACAACAGGGGGGCGCGGCCCCCCCTCTGGCCGCGCCGGGCTATCGTCTGGGGCCCACAGGGCCCTTCTCTGGCGGCTCTCGGGTGTTCTGGAAGCTTCGTGGAAAAATAGGATGCTGGGCGTTGATTTCGTCCGATTCCGAGAATATTTCCTTACTAGGATTTCTGGAACCAAAAACAGCAACTGGCCCTTCGGCATCTCGTCAATAGGTTAGTTCCGGAAAACGCATAATAATGACATAAAGTATGCATAAAACATGTAGGTATCATCAATAATGTGGTATGGAACATAAGAAATTATCGATACGTCGGAGACGTATCAAGGAGCTGTTGACGTCAGAAACCCACTGGCGGGTAGAGACGGGCAACACCGTAGAGCCGGGAACAACTAGGGCTGCGGCTGGCCCTAGTCCCTCTGAGCGACGGCCCGCAAAGCCTCCTGGTCGCACGCGCCGATGTTTATCACAAGGGCGTGCCACCCGACCTATACCCGGTCGTGAAGGTGTGGATGATGCCTCGCTTAGTTTCCTGCAGGGCACACACGTAAACGTTAAATACGAGCCTCGATCGGCTCTCGAGTTATCCCGTGAATCGGCTCAAAGAGCCGATCCACCCATGATTCAGACGGGGTGTCCGAATATATGGTGGTCCTGCTTGATCAAGGTAAAGCTAATGAGATCTACGACGATTTAGGGTTTTCACCGCATAATCGGATCGTCCTACTCCAGGTTGGGCCTCGCGGCCACGCACGATGATCGTAAGCCGATCCTAAACAGGGCCTAAAAACCAACACGAGGTTGATCCTCGGAACATCCTGCTTAGGGCCAACGAACAACACCCTACGTGCCGCTGGATCCTCCCCCCCCTTTGTAAGGCCTAACTATTGCAGATATTAAACTAATCCTTGTAGAACAAGGAGCAATCGTAACGGATCAGATCTACTAAACTATGATCAAGCGGGGTGCCGCCCCTACGCCTGAGATAGGCGTAAGGGCGGCTAGACATGCAATGGTTGCACTACGAAAGCATGTAATATGAAGAACAATGCTAACCCTAACATGTCTAAGATAACTACGTTGCTCGCCATCAAAAAGGCTTCAGTACGAGCAACGCATGAACAACGTAGGCAGGCTTGTGCCGCCTAGATCGCAAGATGCGATCTAGGCAGCATGACGCTTACCGGTAGAAACCCTCGAGACGAAGGAGTTGGCGATGCGCCGAGATTTGTTTGTGGTTGAACGTTGGTTGTTGTTTATTCCATAAACCCTAGATACATATTTATAGTCCAGGGGACTTTCTAATGTGGGCGTGCACCAAACCGTGCACGAGTAAGATTCTAACTTCTAAACTAAGATGCGATCTAATATGTTACAGATACACGGGCAATTAAGCCCAACTTGGTAAAAGGCCGATTCACGTATTTCTCCTATATATATATATTCTTCACGTCCATCTTGATCGCGGCCCACCTCTCGACTCGGTCAAATTCTGGTGATAACACATGCCCCCTCGGTTTTGGAAATGACATTTCCAAAAGCATGATATTCCTCTCCCATCGGGTCATGTCGTGGCAGAGCCGTTGCAGTATCCTTCATCATGATGCCCTGCTTTCTCAACTTCTCCGCGTGACCTGGCAGTTTTTTTTTTAGGCACCACTTCCTCGGAAACTGCTGTGGCATTGAATCTCCCTCATATCCCCTTTATTTAACCGTTCTAAACAGCTTGCGTCTCCTTCGTCCCCCTCGCATTAGCACCAAAAACCCTCTGTGCCGCCATGTCTTCTTCCTCTTCCTCCGAGTTTTCCTACGGGTCCGACTCCTCCCGCGAGACGCCGCCGGAAATTCGTGCCCCGGAAGACTGGGACGAGGAGAGCCATGCCTCCTCCATTTGGTCCGAGGACGACAAGTCCTTGACCAGCGGGGATGAAGATCTTCGGTTCCTCGCCGATGGGGAACTCGGAGCCAAAAAGCGAGGACGACCCGCTCTCCCGGGACGGCTGCCCCACCTCCGAAGAAGAGGGAGAAGAAGACGACGACGACGACGACTCCCTCGAGGGCTACCCGCGGGCGAAGCGCCTCCGCATGTGGTGGGACGACGACAGCGAGCGACGACGAAGACGGGGATGAAGCCCCCGTGGAGGGCTACGGGAGTAGCGACGAGGAGCCCATCGGCAGCAGAGTGCCGATGAGAGTTCTGAGGATGACGATGAGGGCAGTGATGGCCCGTAGATTAGGATCTAATAGTATAGGCCTAGCAGTAGTAGATTGGTCAATAGACCCTTCTTTTGTTCTTCCCTTCTTGAGCAATCGGCTCCCCATTGTAAGAAATCCCAATACTAATGAAGAATTCCCTTAGCTTGATTTCGCCGATTTTTCTTCACGCTGAGTTTGTCGACTGTTGGCCTAATCCATGTTTAGTGACTGATGGTAACGCATCGGCTTCATGATAATCTGCGAGACAGCCAATTTAGCCATCCCTCCAAGCTAGCTGGCTTCTGCCGATGACGATGACACAGTCGATCTTAATAAGCTGGCGACTTGATCTTGGAGCAGGCGACTTTAAAAGAGCCCTGGAACCGTCTTGGATGCTCAAACTGATGACTCTGTAACAGAACACCGCTCCCCAAACCAGCTTGTGTCGCAGGCTAGCCGATTCCAACCAAATCGGCTCCCTAGAGCAACGACCTTTAGGGCGAGCTGCCCCCGAGCCTTAATGAAGGCGAATCGATCACATGTGCCGACATGAGCCTTAACTCATGACGTAGCCCCAGCGCAGAACCTTCAAGGTGAGCTGCCCCCGAGTTTCTTCAGCTTCTTCCCGCGCCTTGCCGCTTAGATCGGCTCCTTTCCTTTGGTAGATCCGATGCGATCCATCCTTAACCCGATCCGCACGTCCAGGCTGCTCCCGGCATTGTTCTTGAAGAGAGGATCTAAGCCCTTAGACTACTCCATTGAGGAGCTCTTCCATTAGTGCTCCATTGACCCTCCGATCGTAACGAGCTACTCCTCTTGAGTCGATGGCCATGCATCGGCTTTTATACCCTTAAGTCGATGTCTGCTGCATCGGCTGTGCTCGAAAATTTTCGAATTTTCAGAATTTTTTTTTTGTACGGCCGACTAGCGCATCGGCCCCCATATTCCAATGCCCATCACCAAAGGATGAGACGCTTCTATTGCATATCCTCGTGTCCTGGGTGCCCCCCCGAGCCGATTCTGTCAAGAGAATTGATGGTATCGGCTCTGTTGGATAACATGTTGAACCCAGGCAGAATGGTGGGTGAGGATAATTTTGGCCGATTGCTGGAATCGGCCTCCACGTTGCTTGCTTGGTGAAGGTTTTGTAAGTTCCCTTCATAATTTTTTTGGGGCCGATCACAAGGATCAGCCTCGCCATGTTTGCTCATTGACGTGCTCTTGCTACTCGTTCAGGCCGGTAGACAAAACCAGCCCAATCTCTGACTTTATCATGTTGGTGCACTTGCTGTCGTCCACCTTGGATGTATCGTGTAACCGTGGAGCACCGAGCTTCGTCGGAAGAACGAGCACCATGTTTGTGCCAGCCGATGTTTCATCATCGGCTTTCCTTTGCTTGGGGCGCCACTCCATTTTTCGTGGACGACCCTCTTCATCCAGGGTTCGCCGAACCTTCGCAGCCAGTGTCAGGCCTTGCCTTCCTCAATGTATGCAAGTATAACCTCTCGGCTTCTTCCGGGCCGCGCAATCGTTGAACCCTGCGTTTCGGGAACGGCCGAGTCCGTCGGGGCACCACCTTGGCCGGTGGTACCTGTCTTCTCCTTCTCCCTCGTCTTCTGAATCTTCGAGATCTTTCAACCGAGGGGACTCAGCTCGTTTGCTCCGTGGCGGGAGAGGTCCCAAGCGCTCGAACACGGACACGTTGGCTGCCTCCTTCTTTTCGGTTGCATTCGGGCAATTGCCGATTGTTGGCAATCGGCTCATTCCTGAATCCCAGCAGTGCCTGAAGAAGGGACAATCCCAGTGCCTGTCCTCGTCGTCTTCCTCCCTTGCCTTTCCCTTGGCGCAACGCTCGTGCTCCTCCTCATCGCGATTATGCCGACGATGTCTTCTAGCCAGACGATCTCTTTCATCATCCTCGCTGGACCGTCGGCGTTGGTCGTACTGGCTCACATACTTGTTGAGGAGGTGATCAGAGAGAGGTCGCTGATATCTCAAGTTCTTCACTTCTCCCTCTGTGACGTAGCGCTTGCCGTCTTGGCGGAGCCGATCGCGTGGAGCGGCTTCCTCTCGTTTCTTTGCTATGAGAGCAGCTGCCCTCATCTCCATCCTTGCCAGCCGAGGTGTCCAAAATCTACCATGTTGATATTGCACAGAAACCCGGCCGGCACCCCGCATGGCAAGCATACTCCACCATGTTTACGGCGGGGAAGGGCTGGGTATCGACCTTCATGGCGTACCGGTTGAAAATTAGACGCCCGTTCTCTATCGCCGCTTGGATGTGCCGACGCCACACCCCGCAGTCGTTGGTGGCATGGGAGAGCGAGTTATGCCATTTGCGGTATGGCTTTCCATTCAGCTCTTGCGCCGTGGGGAACTTGAGACCTTCGGGTATCTTCAATCGCTTTTCCTTGAGTAGGAGGTCGAAGATTTGCTCGGTCTTGGTCACGTCAAAATCAAATCCCCGGGCGGGCTCGGTGGCTTTACCCATTTGCGGGACACGGGGGTTCCTCCCCGAGTCCACTCAGCAAATCGCTACTTCTTGGTCTCCCGCGAGAACTTCGTCCTCCTCCGCATCGACCGGTGGCTACTGCACGCTTGAACTTGTCTTGGTACAGGTCCGGGTGGCGCTGTTCATATGCTGAAAGTTTCGAACAACGTGCGCCGGCCGAGGGATAATCTCGCTTGGGAGGCCATGTCCTTGAGCTGTGTTGCAAGGCCCGCTACTGCCAACTCGATCGCTTCCTTTTCAGTTATACGAACCGAATAGCATCGGTTCCTAAGATTCCTGAAGCGCTGGATGTATTCTGTCACAGTTTCTCCGCGCTTCTTACGTAGCTGTGCTAGATCGGCAATGCTAGACTCGGAAGCTTCTGAATGATACTGCTCATGGAACTGCTCTTCCAACTGCTTCCAAGTTTGGATGGAGTTCGGTGGTAGCGATGTGTACCACCCGAAAGCCGATCCCGTGAGGGACTCGTGAGAAGAACCTCACGCGCAACTCATCTGACGCTGAGATCGTGCCCAGCTGTGCCAAATATCGGCTCACATGCTCGATGGAGCTGGACCCCTCTGATCCACTGAACTTTGTGAAGTCTGGGAGCCGATATTTAGGTGGCAGCGGGATCAGTTCGTAGCTGTTGGGGTACGGCTTGGTGTAGCCGAACGCCTTCCTTTTCGTAGCTGTTGGGGTACGGCTTGGTGTAGCCGAACGCCTTCCTTTTCGGCATCATACCGAACTGATCTTTCAGAATTGTACAAATCTGATCCGCTGTGATGGCTGAAGGTGTCGAACCCTGAAGATTCGCCGGGGTGGCATACTTAACCAGCCATGCTTGCTTTTCCGGTTCCAAGCCAACTGCAGGAGCTGGGCCTTGGAGGTTCGTCGGGGTGGCGTACTTAGCCAGCCACGATTGCTTCTCGAGATCGGCTCCCGACGTTCCTCCCGCCGTTCCGCAGGCCGCTGTTATTGCAGCCTGGTTCGAGAGTGCCCAGGCGTTGCAGTCCGGCACGTATGCGCACGCGTATCCGTGCGGGACCTCCTTAGGTGGCTCAGGCAGGAATTGGTGGTCACTAGGATCACCACCGACCTTGTAGACGACGTATGCCGATGAATTCGGCAGTTCCGGTGCTACCCATGCGAACGGCTGGGGCTGGAGCGGCATCTCTCCTTTGAAAGTCCCCAGAGCCGGTCCCGACGGGGAGTACCGGTGACTCATGATTTCCTGGACGACGCGCAGAGCGACACGCTCCAAGGTGTTCACCGAGCTCTCGAGTGGCGGTGCGGCGAATGAGCCACCATGTAGTTGATCTCCGCCGCAGCGACCCGGTGCGTTCTTCCGACGGGGCGGACAGGTCCACTCCATCGAGCGCGCCTTCGGTGTGAAACCCTTCCACCCGACGCCATGGGAGCGGGTTCGGTGGAAGGAGCCGATGAGTTCGGCTTCGAGGGTTGCCTTGATCTCGTCATGCTTCTTCTTGAGCTCATCAGGCAGATCCGCATATGTGACCGGAGTATCTTCCGCCATCTCGGATGTAGATGGCGATGTCGTGGATGTCGTCGGCCGTCCCACCGGGCGTGCCAGAATGTGTTGACGTCAGAAACCCACTGGCGGGTAGAGACGGGCAACACCGTAGAGCCGGGAACAACTAGGGCTGCGGCTGGCCCTAGTCCCTCTGAGCGACGGCCCGCAAAGCCTCCTGGTCGCACGCGCCGATGTTTATCACAAGGGCGTGCCACCTGACCTATACCTGGTCAGGAAGGTGTGGATGATGCCTCGCTTAGTTTCTCGCAGGGCACACACGTAAACGTTAAATACGAGCCTCGATCGGCTCTCGGGTTATCTCGTGAATCGGCTCAAAGAGCCGATCCACCCATGATTCGGACGGGGTGTCCGAATATATGGTGGTCCTGCTTGATCAAGGTAAAGCTAATGAGATCTACGACGATTTAGGGTTTTCACCGCATAATCGGATCGTCCTACTCCGAGTTGGGCCTCGCGGCCACGCACGGTGATCGTAAGCCGATCCTAAACAGGGCCTAAAAACCAACACGAGGTTGATCCTCGGAACATCCCGCTTAGGGCCAACGAACGACACCCTACGTGCCGCTGGATCCTCCCCCCTTTGTAAGGCCTAACTATTGCAGATATTAAACTAATCCTTGTAGAACAAGGAGCAATCGTAACGGATCAGATCTACTAAACTATGATCAAGCGGGGTGCCGCCCCTACGCCTGAGATAGGCGTAAGGGCGGCTAGACATGCAAGGGTTGCACTACGAAAGCATGTAATATGAAGAACAATGCTAACCCTAACATGTCTAAGATAACTACGTTGCTCGCCATCAAAAAGGCTTCGATACGAGCAACGCATGAACAACGTAGGCAGGCTTGTGCTTGCCTAGATCGCAAGATGCGATCTAGGCAGCATGACGCTTACCGGTAGAAACCCTCGAGACGAAGGAGTTGGCGATGCGCCGAGATTTGTTTGTGGTTGAACGTTGGTTGTTGTTTATTCCATAAACCCTAGATACATATTTATAGTCCAGGGGACTTTCTAATGTGGGCGTGCACCAAACCGTGCACGAGTAAGATTCTAACTTCTAAACTAAGATGCGATCTAATATGTTACAGATACACGGGCAATTAAGCCCAACTTGGTAAAAGGCCGATTCACGTATTTCTCCTATATATATATATTCTTCACGTCCATCTTGATCGCGGCCCACCTCTGACTCGGTCAAATTCTGGTGATAACAGGAGCGCCACCACTTCTTCGACTCGGTGGTTCAGTTGGCTCGTGACATAAGGGAGAAGGAAGAATTGGCTGAAGAATATCATAAGAAGAAGGCTAGGAGGGAGGGAGCCTTTGCCACGCAGTGATGTCCCTTTGGCTATGTTCTTGTTGTCGAACCTTTATGTTGTCGAACCATGATGTTGTGTGAACCTTGATCTTCTCGAACCTTCATGTCGTTGAACCTTATTGTAATTGGAACCTTGATGTCGTCGAACCTTATGTGTTATTTGAACCACTATGTTGTGTCCTACATGTTGTGTGCAATGTTGTGTTCAAAACTGTTGAAATATGGTGGAAATTTTCATGGTTTAGCACAAGTCAATGTGTGGCGCCCATGGCATAGGCGCCACATTGCACTGTGTGGCGCCCATGGCATCGGCGCCACACATGCCAACTTATATCAACTTACATGCCGAAAACATCCAGGGCTCTGGACGCTTAGTACTTAGCCGTTTTGGCGACCCTCTTTGTGTGGCGCCCGTGGCATCGACGCCACATAATGAAGTGTGGCGCCCATGCCATCGGCGCCACACAAACAGGGTCGACTAAACGGCTAAGTCCCTAGAGAATTGTCTCAGTATGTTTTGTGCAATCATAAGTGGATGTGTGGCGCCCTTTCCACGGGCGTCACACTTTCAAAGTGTGGCGCCGATGCCATGGGCGCCGCACATCCTGCCACGTCAGTTTCGAGCACACCTCAGCATCTACGGCGCCACGTCGGATGGGAGTGTGGCGCCGGCAGCACGGGCGCCACTCGGTCAAGTGTGACGCCCATGGGAGGGTCAGTATGTGCTATAGTTTCAACAAAGGGCTATTTTTGTGTAAATCGCCGGTTGTCACACTCTACGAATCATCGCGGTGTCATTTTTGTTGTAAATACCTGGAAGGGCTGGACCGAAGTGGTATATCATTTCAGTTTTATTGAAGACTCGCTCGGTACTACGGGTTGATTTTCTAAGCATGAAGGGGGGAATAGAGAACTATGTTTAGACTAATTGTGGACGTACGATCTTGATCCGACAGCGTAGAGAACGACCGATTTTAGGTCCTCCGGTCGGCCGACCGGCGCCTAGCGTCACCCTTTTTTTAAATCATCAAGTTACTATTTTAACACGGGGGACATTTTTTCGAATGTGGGGTACAGACGTGCAGCTCTCTCTCCGCCCAATACACATGCGAAAGAAACAAGCTGAATTGAACAGCGGGTCGCGCGGTTAGGCTGGCCATAGTGGGTAGTATCATATGGTAGTATCATGTATATGATATTTTTGTATGATACTAGATCCATAATACATAGTATCATAGACTAGTATCATAGTTTTGCTATATTAATTGATTTATAGAATCCCAATACAAATTTGTGTACAAGATTTATTTGATGCTAACTTTTCTCGTGATGTGCGCTATGATACAGTATCTACCTATGATACTCCAATCTTCTCTCTCATCCATAATTACATGCCACATCAGCATTTTTGGTGGGGCTAGAATGCATGATACTAGCTATGATACTAGCACTATGGCTAGCCTTAGTAGATGTTGACGGCATCTATAATGAGAATTAACTGAGCCTTAGACTACTCAAAATGAGAGTATCATAGGTAGTATCAAAAAGAATTATATACACTTTTGGTACCACAACTTGTATCGAATGTGCAGTTTAGTACCACATCTTGCAAAACGTGAACCTGCGGTACCACAACTTGTATTAAGGGACGAAATAGGTACCAAGTCATTCTAGAGGTGACACGTGGCATTGTAAATTTTGTACAAACACCCGTATATTATTTTTTATAATAATGTCATGCATGCAAAAAGATGATGTGACAGTGCAATTAAACATGAGATAGATGATTGTAATATCATGTAGATACTAGAAAATTTAATGCCAAATACATCTTGTACATAAATTTGCATTGAGATTGTACAAATCAATTAATATAAAAAGACTACGATATTAATACATGATACTATGCATTGTAGACATAGTAATATGTAGTAGTATCATACGCATGATACTTCTACATGATACTATGCATTGTGACTAGTCTTAAACGAATTCTTAATCAATGTAATTCTGTATTTTTGTACCGCTCTTGGATAACTTATTTTTCCCGAATAACCGCTCTTGCATAATTGAAAACAGAGCTGCTGTCTTTAGTGTAGAAATAGTAGGAAACCATTGCTGGCCATTAAGAGCGATGGCAATGAGACGGGAGCCACAATGGCCTGCCATCCTGCTGCAAGCCTTAGAGCATCTCCAGCCGCGTTTCCCAAATCGTTTTCTAAAGCGCGTCGGATTGAGCGTTTGGGGGATGTATTTCGTTGGTGCCGTGTTTGGGGGACGTCGTTCCCCAGTCGCGTCCCCCAAACGCCGCCCCCAAACATTAAAAATAATTTAAATAGATAGAATAAAACTCTTTACTAATATTCAAATCGGTTCAACATAAACAAAATACATATAAAACTTCGAAAAAACATAATTAAATTACATATAAATTATTTTAAACTACTACTTCTTCTTCTTCGATGATGGCCCCGCCTCGTCGTCGTCATCACGGTGGCGCTTCCTGCTCGTCACCTCTTCCGAAGAGGCGGTGTCGACCGACGCGTCGGAGTCCTCCTCGTTATCGCCGGTGCTCGCCGGCTGCGCCTTGGCCTTGGCCTTGGCCTTGGCGGTATTGGCCTTCGCGTCCGTCTCCGCCTTCGCACGGGCCACCGCCGCCTCCTCTGACCTTTCTTCCTCCGCGTCCTCCTCCACGCCCAGCCATTCCTCCGCGCTGTCAAGTGGCGGGAGGGAATCATCGCCGCTGCTGGGCGTCCGAGCTTTCTCCCACCAATGGCGCCATCCAGCAGGCTTTCCCTCGCTGGAGGTGTCGGACGGGAGCTCGGAGATGTAGCTCATCGTCGCTGGAGGTGTCGGATGCGGCCGGTGAAGATCCAAAAGCGCCGACGTACGGGTCTTATTGAGCGCGGATGAACGGCGGCGCAGAAGTCGAAAAGAGCAGCGGTTGCTCTTCCGAGGAGTCCCGACTCCATTCCGGCGGTTGCCGCGTCGTCGACGCGGTTGCCAATGCGATGGTTCCGCTTCCCGGCAACTGCACCGTCGCTATGTAGGCGGCGGCTGAGCGTCCGAGCCGCTGACTAGTCGGCCCCGCGTCGGTTCACCTCGCTTTTCGGTGTGTCCGGCGTCCCCGGTGCGTCCCCTGTGGGACGGGGACGGGCTCGGGGCGCCGGACACCGTATCGGGCCGCGCGGACAAAAATGGGCTTTGGGGGACGCGGCTGGAACGGGTTTTTTGTCCGGCGCGCCCCAAATTCCTTTGGAGCACGGTTTGGGGGGCGCGGCTGGAGATGTTCTTAATTCTGCGATGGCTGCTAGAGTTTTGCCCAACAATTCAACTAGTATATTTATTCAAACAATCTCCGCCAGCTACTGTTGGGTGTGATGCTGCTGGAGACGAGAAGGGGTCAAAGCCTGGCGGCAAGAGCAGACCGTTGAAAATGTAGGCCCGCTGAGATAACAGATAACGACACGACGATGGCGCGCGACAGAAACACGAGAGTTGACATCAACCCGAAGATTAAGGCAGCTCTAAAAAATAAACCCAAAGATATCATGGAAGCTCAATATCTCCGATTCTTTAAGCCATGGCGATTTGGCCGTGACTTGGGAGCCTACTACTACTACGCCACCGAAGCTACTAGCCAGCCATCATAGTTATCATCGACTCATCGTCTTCATTGTAGCACTAGCTGGCATGTCGTGCATACATCTTTCCAAATTACTCTGTACCGGTTTAATCGCCCCTGGATTGTTGTTACTACCACTGGTTTCAACGATAGATGGGAGGCAACTTGAGCAACCTCGACAGAGCTATGGTGCCAATTCAGAATGTTTCCAGCCATATATTGTTTGTGATCCATAAACACCACCAATCAGTATATTGAAGCTAAGAACATTTTCAACAACAACTTCAATAATGCACACAACCACGCTGCGAGGAGTGGCGAATTATTTCTCACAAGACATAACACTTGAATTCACAAACTGGACATTGCCTGACATCGATCATCTAGTCAACCATGTTGAATATAAGTATAATGCCTAGCTTCCTTCCATTAGATCGGTCTTTTGGTTGAACTGGCTAGCGCATCAATTCTATATGATATCAAAGCCAAGAGATCTTGAATTCAAGACCCTGCTCGTGCAGTATAAAAAAACAAAATAAAAAAGATTCTCAGTCTTTTACTTGAAGGTACGCTTGTGAGAAAGAATACCGATCTGCCCAAGATGACAGAGAAATCTAATGCCATTGTTCTAAATAAAATCAACCTAAAGTGCATTTTCTAGCCAGCTGAGTAAGAATAGAAGGAGCCCTCGCGCACTCCTCCTCCTCCGCCCGCCCCGCCTCGGCTCGGCACGGCACGTCACGCACGCACGCACGTCGCGTTTCGTGACTCGAGTTCGAGTTCGAGACACACTCAAGGAAGCCTAATTTTTTTGCTTGGTGCACCAACTGAGTTGGGTACGTGTCGACCTGCATGTGCATGCTCGCCACGTGTCCCTGGCTTCCTACGCGTGGCAACCCGGTCGGGGCGGCTCTCCTCCCAGGCTATACAAGGAGACAGATCAGATCTAGAGAATACAGCTCTCAGAACTCTCTAGTCCGTCTCTCTCACGAAGTTCCTTTTGCTGCGCTACTCTCTAGTCTTCCCCATCCCGGTGACTGCGTGCACAGCCGTCCGGGAGAGCAGGCCTCCGAAACCCCGTCCGTTGAGATCCTGCACCGGGAGATGGGCGATAAGGTTTTTGGGGAGCGTCTCGGCGCGACTGCTCGTTGTTGTTCGTGTTCATCTTCGTCGGTTCGACTACTTCATCGATGAATTCTGCTACACCATGGGCGACATCAACAACTCCCAAGGTGGTGGTGGTGCTGCTGCTGGTGCGACCTTCCCGGTCGCGATGTACGTGCTTTTCCTCTCCTACCTTGTACTGCTAATTGTTCCATGTTCAGATCTGATGCATGTGCTTAGTCTGATGTGTGTGGTTAAGTATGCTTGTGCATCTCTAATGTTGCTTTCGGTAATTAAACTCACAAGGAAATTGCCTAATAATCCAACAATCCAAAAACCTTATTTGCTTAGGCAATTTTCACCGTCTGGTTTTGCTGATGTGCTCAAACTGAGCCCGTTTACGGGTTCTCATTTCAAGAGATGGCAGAATAAGACCCTCTTGTGGCTCACTTCTATGGGCGTGCACTGATTTGCGGAAGGTACTCCCAGAGGTCCGCTTACTCCTGAAGAGGATAAAGCGTTCGGGGATGCCACCGTAATCTTTGTGGGTGCCGTCCTAAGTGTGCTTGGAGACAAGTTGGTGATGCTTATCTGCACATCCGAAATGGGAAGGAACTGTGGGATGCACTGGACGCTAAGTTTGGTGCTGCTGATGCCGGAGGTGAACTGTATGCTATGAAGCAGTTCAATGACTACAAAATGGTTGAGAACCGATCTGTACTAGAACAGGCTCATGAGATACAGATCATGGCAAAGGAACTTGAGCTCCTCAAGTGTGTGCTATCAGACAAGTTTGTCGCGGGATGCATTGTCGCTAAGCTTCCCCCTTCATGGAGGAACTTTGCCACTTCTCTGAAACATCAGAGGCATGAGTTCTCTGTTGAGAATATCATGGGCTCTCTAGATGTTGAGGAGAAGGCGAGGGCAAAAGACAAACACACCGGAGGAACCGAGGGACGTTCTGCTGCCAATATGGTGCAGAAAAATGCCCACAAGTCCAAGGGAAAGAACAAGGGAGTCTCCCAGACTACCAACTTCAAGAAGAAGGGGAAAACGGAGAAGAAAGATCCTTGCTGGGTGTGTGGCGAGACAGGCCATTAGGCTAATCGCTGTCCACAACGCAAAGGAAAGAAATGTCATACTGGACAGAACTCAAATTTTGTCAGCATGGTCATTGGCAACCCAGAGGAAGGAACTACAGGGTATGGTAATATATTACATACTGTTCTTTCGGTGTTTCAGCCCATAGAATGGTGGGTTGATACAGGTGCCAATGTCCATGTGTGTGCTGACATCTCCATGTTTACCTCTTCTCAGGCCCGAGGTTCCTCAGTAATGATGGGAATGGGTTACATGCTACTGTTCGTGGTGTTGGCACGGTAGATCTGAAGTTTACTTCGGGAAAGATCATGCAACTGAAGAATGTGTTGCATGTCCCTTCTATCAAGAAGAATCTCGTTAGTGGCTCCCGTCTTATGAAAGATGGGTTTAAGTTGGTGTTTGAGTCCAATAAAGTTGTACTGTCTAAGTATGGAACTTTTGTTGGAAAGGGCTATGAATGTGAGGGAATGTTTCGCTTCTCTCTAGAAGACTTCTGTGATAATGTTGTGAACCATGTAACCACTAGTGTTAATGAAACTAATGTTTGGCATTCACGACTTTGTCATGTTAGTTTCGGTTGTATGACGTGGCTTGCTGATATGAGTTTAATTCCGAAATTCACCTTTGTCAAAGGCTCTAAGTGCCATGCTTGTGTGCAAGCAAAGCAGCCTCGCAAGCCTCACAAGCATGCGAAGGAAAGAAACTTGACACCACTAGAGCTCATACATTCAGATCTATGTGAGATGAATGGTGAGTTGACAAGAGGTGGAAAGAAATATTTCATGACTTTGATTGATGATTCCACTAGGTATTGTTATGTCTATCTCCTGAAAACTAAAGATGAGGCTCTTGATTTCTTTAAAATCTATAAGGCTGAAGTTGAGAATCAACTTGAAAGAAAGATAAAAAGGGTTCAGTCCGATCGTGGTGGAGAGTACTTTTCTAATGAGTTCAATTTATTCTGTGCGGAACATGGTATAATCCATGAGAGGACGCCTCCCAATTCCCCACAATCCAATGGGATTGCGGAAAGGAAAAACCGTACTCTAACATATTTGGTTAACGCCATGTTAGATGTTTCAGGTTTATCCAAGGAATGGTGGGGGGACGCTATATTGACTTCGTGTCATGTCCTAAACCGTGTTCCAACCAAGAATAAAGAGATTACCCCTTATGAGGAATGCGAAAAGAAAAGGCCAACACTCTCCTACCTACGAACTTGGGGCTGTTTGGCTAAAGTGAATTTGTCAATCACCAAGAAGCGAAAGCTTGGACCAAAAACCGTGGACTGTGTCTTTCTTGGCTATGCTGCCCATAGCATTGCTTATAGATTTCTTGTGGTGAAATCTGGAGTGGACGACATGAATGTTGGCACCATCTTTGAATCAAGAGATGCTACATTCTTTGAGGACATATTTCCTATGAGAGATATGCATGGCATGTCTAGTTGGGAATCTGATCTAATACATGAAACTCCTATGAAGTCTGATGAGGAATCTGATGATGAGAGTTCAGATTATGATGAAGATGACAATGAAGCTCCCACAAGGAGTAAGAGACAAAGGACTGCAAAGTCTTTTGGTAATGATTTCATTGTGTATCTTGTGGATGATACTTCCACTAGCATTTCAGAAGCTCCCGCATCTCCTGATGCATACTACTGGAAGGAAACGGTTCAAAGCGAGATGTATTCCATCTTGGCTAATGGAACGTGGGAGTTAACTGAGCGTCCTTATGGGTGCAAACATGTAGGATCTAAATGAGTATTTAAGAAAAAGCTTCGAGCTGATGGTACTATTGAGAAGTACAAAGCTCAGCTTGTAGCCAAAGGCTATACCCAAAAGGAGGGCGAAGATTTCTTCGATACCTACTCACCTGTGGCGAGATTGACCACTATTCGAGTACTACTGTCATTGGCTGCCTCACACGGTCTTCTCGTTCATCAAATGGACGTTAAGACGGCTTTCCTAAATGGAGAGTTGGACGAGGAAATTTACATGGAATAGCCTGATGGTTTTGTACTAGAAGGTTAAGAAATAAAGGTGTGTAAATTAAAGAAATCTTTGTATGGTCTCAAACAAGCACCCAAACAATGGCATGAGAAGTTTGAAAGAACTTTGACATCTGTGGATTTTGTTGTTAATGAAGCTGACAAATGTGTGTACTACCGCCATGGTGGGGGTGAGGGAGTTGTCCTATGCTTGTATGTGGATGACATACTAATTCTTGGGACAAGTCTCAAAGTGATTGAGGAGGTAAAAACCTTCTTGTCTCAGTGTTTCGAGATGAAAGATCTTGGAGAAGCTGATGTGATATTGAACATCAAGTTATTGAGAGATGGGAATAATGGGATTACACTCGTGTAATCTCATTATGTTGAGAAGGTGTTGAACAGATTTGGCTATGCTGATTGCAAATCTTCTCTCACACCTTATGATCCTAGTGTCTTGCTTCGAAAGAATGAAAAGGCAACTAAAGATCAATTGAGATACTCTCAAATCATTGGTTCACTCATGTATTTAGCTTGCGCTACGAGGCTTGATATCTCGTTTGCTGTATGCAAACTTAGCCGGTTTGTGGCCAACCCGGGAGATGATCATTGGCATGCTCTTGAGAGAGTAATGCGCTATCTAAAGGGAACCATGAGTTATGGAATTTATTATACCGGGTATCCAAGAGGACTTGAAGGGTATAGTGATTCCAATTGGATTTCAGATGCTAAGATGAAGGCCACAAGTGGATATGTTTTCACTCTTGGTGGTGGCGCTGTTTCCTGGAAGTCTTGCAAGCAGACCATCTTAACGAGGTCAACTATGAAAGCAAACTCACAACATTAGATACAGCTACTATCGAAGCGGAATGGCTTCGTGAGCTCTTGATGGACTTGCCTATGGTTGAAAAACCAATACTGGCCATCCTCATGAACTGTGATAATCAAACTGTGATTATTAAAGTGAAAAGTTCTAAGGATAATATGAAAAGTTCCAAACATAACAAGAGGAGACTGAAGTCTGTCAGAAAACTGAAGAACTCCGGAGTGATAGCATTGGATTATGTCCAAAGTGCTAAAAATCTAGTAGATCCTTTCACAAAAGGACTATCAAGAAACATGATAGACCTTGCATCGAGGGAGTTGGGTTTGAGACCCACTTGAGTTGCCGAGGGGGTAACCCAACCTATGTGATCGGAAATTCCGTGAACTAGGACCTAGGAAAACAAACCGGAGCAACTGAGTTGAGAGAAAATTTAATACTCCCACTCCGCTGCAGATGCAATTCTCTCATAGCTACTGTAAGGCAGGTTGACAATGTCTTAATGTGTTCTGAGCGGCTCTCGATGAGCGAGACGCTGTCCTACAGGGCGATCTTTGAAGAACACACCTATATGAGTAACACTACTGGTCATAGTGTGGGAGATTTGGGTGAATCTCTAGTAAGCTCATGAAGGGCCGAGGAGTATGACTTATAAGCTCCACCCGAGGGGAAGGCTATGGTAGCCTAGTACCGTGCCGACATTGAGTGAAACTTGTTGCACAAAGACTGACAATTCAAGGCATAGTCCATTGTTCAGTTGAAGTCAAGCGTAACTCCTTATTTAGGTGGAAGTTCAACTTAACAGTCTCCACTGAAGTGCAGGTATATTAAACAGTGAATGAAACTAATGTGTCATCTGATGTGCATATGAGATCTGGTGGGGGATTATTGAATGTAGATGGGCTGCAGCCCAGTAAGGCAGCTCATGGAGTCTACAATTCCTGAAATCTCAAGGCTCATCACGTTGGCAGCTTGGGACAGCCTTGGGGGACAAAGTTCAGTCCCACATTGCTAGTTGGGAGAGAGTTGGAGTGGTATATAAGGGCTGCTGTTCTAGTCCTTCCAAGTGAGTAAGAATAGAAGGAGCCCTCGCGCACTCCTCCTCCTCCGCCCGCCCCGCCTCGGCTCGGCATGGCACGTCACGTCACGTCACGCACGCACGTCGCGTTTCGTGACTCGGGTTCGAGTTCGAGACACACTCAAGGAAGCCTAATTTTTTTGCTTGGTGCACCAACTGAGTTGGGTACGTGTCGACCTGCATGTGCATGCTCGCCGCGTGTCCCTGGCTTCCTACGCGTGGCAACGCGGTCGGGGCGGCTCTCCTCCCAGGCTATACAAGGAGACAGATCAGATCTGGAGAATACAGCTCTCAGAACTCTCTAGTCCGTCTCTCTCACGAAGTTCCTTTTGCAGCGCTACTCTCTAGTCTTTCCCACCCCGGCGATTGCGTGCACAGCCGTCCGGGAGAGCAGACCTCCGAAACCCCATCCGTTGAGATCCTGCACCGGGAGACGGGCGATAAGGTTTTTGGGGAGCGTCTCGGCGCGAGTGCTCGCTGCTGTTCGTGTTCATCTTCGTCGGTTCGACTGCTTCATCGACGACTTCTGCTACACCATGGGCGACATCAACAACTCCCATGGTAGTGGTGGTGCTGCTGCTGGTGCGACCTTCCCGGTCACGATGTACGTGATTTTCCTCTCCTACCTTGCACTGCTACTTATTCCATGTTCAGATCTGATGCATGTGCTTAGTCTGATGTGTGTGGTTAAGTATGCTTGTGCATCTGTAATGTTGCTTTCGGTAATTAAACTCACACGGAAATTGCCTAATAATCCAACAACTACATCTGCAGTTTGAAGGTAGTAACATAAAGTAGTGTCATATGAATGACAGTACTATACGTTACTCACCACTATGACTAGTTTTAGGGCAGCTCTGAAAAAGCCCCCGATGATTACGGATAGAAGGGAAGTTCAATGTCTCCGTTCCTTTCTTTAAGCCATGGCGATCTATCCGGACTCGGGAGTCTACTACGCTGCCGAAGCTACTAGCCAGCCGTCAACGTTATGATCGACTCATCATCTTCGTTATAGCACTAGCTGGCATATCGCGCATGCATCTTTCCAAAGTACTCTGCACCGGTAGATGGGAGACAACTTGCGCAAATCACAATTCAAAAATCAGTAAATTCAAGCTATGGCGCCAACTTGTGATCCACAAACACCACAAATCAGTAAATTCAAGATAAGAACATTTTCAACAACACTTCAATAATGGACAGCACCACGCTACGAACAGTGGTGAATTATTGCTCACAAGACATAACACTTGAATTCAGAAACTGGACATTGCCTGACATCGATCATCAAGTCAACCAGGCCGATCGAGGACCGACCGGCGAGCAAGCGGATGAGCGTCAAGCGTCACCTCCGCGGCCGTGGACGAACTCTCGCACGGCCGCGAAGAGCTCTTCGGCCTTCTCGGGAATGAAGAGCTCAGCGGCGTGAAACCCGGAGATGTCCGTCTTGTCGACCACGTCCACGCCGCCGTCCCGCAGCCAGGCGGTGAACCCTCTCTGCCTGTCGATCAGCGGGTCACCGTCGCTCCCCGAGACCATGCACCGCGGCAGGCCGGCCAGTGCCTCGGGTGCCATCGCCTTCTCCGGGTTGCTGAACTCGTGGTCGCGGTCCGCGCCCAGGGGCAGCGCGAGGGCGATCAGCTTGTCGTTGGCCTCCAGCGGCACCATCAAGTCATCCTCGGACGCGGCCTCGGACGGCGTGCGCTCCACGCCGCCCACGTAGGGCTGGTGCATCAGGACGCCCCGCACGGTGGCGGGGCTCAGGTCGACACCCCTGGTCCGGACTGCTGCGTTGAACACGAGGTTCCCGCCGGAGCTGCTGCCCATGAGGAAGCATTGGGAGAGATCGCCACGCGCAGCGATCCAGGGATCCTGGTGCGCCGCGTCGCGGAGCCACATCATGGCGGCCACGCCGTCGTCGTAGGCGGCGGGCAGCCGGTGCTCGGGCGCCAGGCGGTAGTCGACGGAGGCCACGATGGCCGGGACGGCCGCCGCCATGGCCTCGCACGAGGCGTGGTAGAAGACCGTGTCCGCGGAGAAGATCACGTAGCCGCCGCCGTGGAAGTAGAGGATGATGGGGAGTTTTGTGGATGGCGGCGGGTCGACGGGGTTTGGGAGGTAGAGCCGGATGTACGTGCCGAGGGAGGCGTCCAGGGGCACGTCCCTGCTGGAGACGGCCGCGTCGAGCGATGCCTGGACGGACGGGATGACGGGGCGCGTGATGGTGCCGTCCGGGTGGACGGCGATCTGCATGAAGATGTTCTCCGACTTGGACGGCGGCGGCAGCGCGGCCGCGGCAAGATCTTTGGCCGTGGCGGCGTCGGCCATTGTTTGCTCGACGAGGCTTTGCTTCACCTCCTCCTCCACGCTCGATGCGGGTGCAGCGTTAGCGAGGGCGACGGTGCAGGAGATAGATAGGCAGTGCTGTGCAGAGGGCGCACGTTTATAAGCTGAGCGCGGCGGCTGCAGGCGCTGGCGTGCGCGGCTTGCCAGTTGCCACGTCAAAACAAAGAAGAAAATGACACCATCGAACCAACCATTTTTTTTTTTTAGAACACAGTACAACGCAGACGCTCACAAACACGCACGTACAAACACCCCTATAAACACACGCACGCACATCCTATCCCTATGAGCACCTCCGAGGGATGTGTTTTTCTTTCACTTCTTTCCCTATCGTTGTTGCGAGCATGCTCTACATTTTCAATCGACGTAGAGGCGCTCTAAAAGTCTCAGAGCGTATAACATCCCAAGTTTTAGGACAAATACCGGTAGTTTTACAAGGCTTGTGCATCTGTATTTCAAAACGGGGAAATTTTTCGCGGTTTAAAACTATAACCTAGGGGGTCGATATGTCTCTTTCTCGCTGTGAATTAGGGTTTAGTCGTAGCGAGAATGCCATATATTTTGACATGACCTCTTTGATATTCGGGTTTTGAGAGGGAAGATATTTGAATTGAATTCAAATACAAACTTTGGAATTCAAATTTGAATTGTAATTAAGGAAATAATTTGAATTCACAAAATTAATTTGAAACTATAATTTAAACCTCAAAAATTAGAGAAATTACAACATTATTAGTATGCACACATGTTACATTGTCTTTACAATATTCCATATACATTACAACAATAAATAAATAAAGAGGAAATTACAAGTTATAAAAATAAAATCCCTAAAGAGCACTAAGCTCCCAGGGTCGTGTGCGTCTGTGGTTGCTCCAGCGAGTCTCACCCTACTTTGTCCCACCTGTCGACGCCGGGCTGGTTCGTGTTACCTTTCCATTGTCGGTGGAATCGTCGTCTCTGTGGTATGCTAGAAGGAAAAGTGGAAAACACGCCTCGTCCTCTTCATTAGAGCATCTCCACTCGTTTGGAGGCCCCGCGCTGAATTCCGGACGAAATTAGCTTCGGATTGGATCAATTTTTGGCATGGGGGGCAACAAACTTCCAGCCATGTGCACCCCACGCCGAGGTGTTCGACCACTGACAGTGGCCCAGCGTGCGTGATTCGCTCCATCCGGAGCCCCGGGAAGACCCGGGGAACCGGGGTTGGCGTGGGGAGTCCGGACGAAATAAGCACAAATCCGAACCAAAACGAGGAATCGGGGACCTTACTGGGACGTTTTTCGCCGTTCGGATGAAAAAAAGTGGTCGTGGGGGCTTCTCGGGGATCGGGGAGACGAGTGAGGATGCTTACCTCCGCTCAAGGTCTCCTCCTCCTCCTCCTTGTCGTGCTCGGCGTGGTGGCGAGGGGGGCCATCCCGGTGTTGGCGTAGGTGACGGAAGACTGCAAGGATGCGATCCCAGATCTTCTCCCCGCGTCGACCTGGTCTGTGGTGGGGCTCCAATCTGGTACCATCTTTCCTGTCTATTTCTCTGTTGCCTACTCCATGGCCCTTCCCTCTACTCGAGCTTGATCCTCTCTCTCTCTCTCTCTAGAAGACGCTGCCTCTAATCGGCGACCCGTCCATGGCCCTAGAGGCACTGACTGTCCACATTGGGAGAAGCCGGAAGCCCCATCTGCTAAAACCACGGTTGTGCTTGAACTCCTCAGTCCTCAGAGGATCTTCCTCTACTCACAGGTTTGCTTGTTTCTCTCTCTCCCAAACTGATCTATTTGACATGTACACTATGTGTTTGTTTAAATGCTCCAGACAAATGAGATCATGCATTTATTTGATATTGATTTCTTTTTTGAAACTGAATATTTGTTTGAATCCTTCCCGTATATGTGCTCTCCCTAACTGATATATTTGACCCGTACACCATGTGTTTGTTAAAATGCTCCACACAAATGAGACTATGTGTATACTTGATATTGAATTTTGTTTTTGACACTGAATATTTGTTTGAATGCTTCCCATTGATGTTAATGATTTAAACTTCTATACAATAGGTATTTTGATAATTAGGTAATACTTCATTGGATGTCTATAACAAATGAGGCCATGCGACTATCTGACATGGAATATGTAACAGGAAAGTTTCAAGATTTTTTTAATCTAGGTAAAGTTTGTACCCGGTCCAGTTTACATGCTATAGTTATGCAAATACACAAACTTAGAAACTTTTGGCATGCTCGAGTGATCTCAGAAGAGTTGGGAAAGACTTACAGTACATTGTACCCTTGCTCTGGATAGTATAGGAGAACTCATAAGAAGAAGAGAACATGTGCTTGATAAGTTGATATAGAAAATTACCTGCCACTAGACCAATGGTACAACGGAAATCTTGTCAGTTTTTTTTTCGTTTCAGATTCTTTGTCCTTTGCAAGGATTAGGTGCAGCTATACATAGTTAGGAAATACGTTGATTTTTTGATAATTAGTTTTATGTATAGGTTTTGGATATTTTCAAACATGGAACTAAATTATCTCATGAGCTTGATTTATATTACTCAAGTGTGGATGTGTATGCGTATAAGTGTTAAGATATCTACGCTCTTTGGTTTTTGGGGAAAAAATTATACAAGTTTTCAGCAATACTGAACTGGTCTCTCTAATCTCGCGGATGTAAATGTACGAATGTACTGACAAGGTTTCGTGATTTTTTTGCTGCTTTCTAATATGGGTGAAAAACAAAAGCAAAATTTAGGAGCTAGAGTAGCATATTCAGGTTGTGGAAAAAGGCTTGGAATTTTTCCATAGCTTACATATAGTTCTAATTTTTCACGAAAATTAAAATCCAAAACAATAGTGAGCAATTACACGATTTTTGAATTTTCTGGATAGCGGGGAAATTAATACTTTGAATTGGGATCATGTGATCCATCGTCCAGAGCATCATATGTGGTTTTTTACTGGTATATTGCACATACAGATTAGATTCAGACATTCACGAGCTGTTCATTACAGCATGTGCTCGGAGAATCTTAGTTGCTACCCTATTTTGCAATGGATTATCTTGTGCTTTTGCAATATTGATAGTAACTATCCATGGGAGATACACACTTGTATGAAACTGAAAATTACAACCCAAATACTATTGTTATTTCGAAATATATAAGAGAAACTCCAACATATACCTAAAAAATCTGCGCGATAATTTTTTATTAGGGGCCTGTTTTGCCTTCTTAACGCGTCAGGTAGGCTATAGCTTCACCAGACATTGTATATTTCACGTGCAGAAGGAGCGCTTTACCACACGCGCTAAAATGCAGCGCCTGAAATAGGTTTTGGTGCAAAGTTGAATCAAATGAAGATCAGACGCAATACAAAATAGATTGAAAAGCAAATATATTACACAGTTCTAAAACTTAAAATACGATTAAACATGAAATAAATCCTAAAGTACTCTTCATGAGGAGGCATCCCAACTGGCGGTTTTTAGCGCTCGGGTCATTTTTTGGGTTGGAATTCTTCTAAATACTTTACCAAAAAGAACGGTCAAGAAATCCACAAACGTTCTTCTGATTTCGAAATCCTGTCCGACACTTTTCCCCCAAATCCCCCAACACACCAACGAGAAATGCAACTCCTCATGTAAGAAGTGCCCATACTATCTTTGTCATTAATTTGTTGGAGATTCGTGCAAGAGCATATATAGAAACAACCTCCCACCTTAAACTTAAGTCCATTTCATTTTTTCGTAACGAACCCCCGACAATTTTAAGTTTTGCTATGTTACCCCGTGGCTGTTTCATTTAGCTAGGTGCATTTTTTACTAGTTCCTAATTCAAACGTCCAAAAATTTAACAATATCAACACTTGCGTGCTGTTTCATTTTAGCTCACTGCAATGAAAGTTAAATTCTTTTATAAACGAAAATAGAATATTTTCTAACAAAATTAATTTTCATTTCTGAAAGATTCATGAACAGTTCACACAACATTTACAAACCAATTTATTTTTGTTCCTTCTCATTTTCTTCACATAATTTTTTCATTGTTTATTTGATGAAATCTTCAAACCTTCCGGTTATTATCTCTTTCGTTTGTATACAGAATTTGGAGCTTGTACGGAGTTTCATTTCTCTCGATATAGTTAGAATTGAACAAATCGTTTTCTATTTTTTCTAAAGAGAATCCTTCGTAATTTTTTATCACTGTTAATTACAATCATATTTTTTTATCACTGTTAATTACAACCAGATTTTAATCAACAAATATCACAAGTAGTATCATTAATCAAGAAATATCTTCCGGACAAAAAACATTGCACCGTTTTTGTTTTCTCTTCTTGAACAAATCAGCATATAAAAAACAGGGAATTACACTCATCTCCATTAACACGTAATAACTCAGATATTAATTTATGGATGATTTCCACAGTATCAAAGATGTATCAACAGTATGTGACCAAACCTGTACCAATCAAGTTTCTGTAAGATACAAGCACGTTCCATACAAGATTCAAAAAACTTAAGCAAGTTAAATCTTAAACTGCCACCAATAAAATGTGAAGAATCATATAAATGGTTAATACGCTGCGATATTCATCAGAGCCACATTTTTTTCCAAAACTACCATGAAAATATATTTGAGATTCATAGACAATTCATATAGGATACAAATTAATTCATAGTAAAAAAATAGGAGATTCAACATTACTTAGATCTATATCATTTACTCATTCAAACGAGAGAACAAAATCAAAAGAAATGGATTTTTCCACCTACTAAACTATGATAATACTGAAAGTCAAGAAAAAACTAAAAAAGAAGAAAAAAATTGCCAGATCCAATTGAATCTACACTGGAAAAACTGGATTTATAGAAGTTACAAGAAGAGAAAGAATCAAGATTCATTCAATTAACACAATATTTGACTCAACTAGTAGTAATATAAACCCTAAGTTAAAACCCTAGCTAATGTTTTCTTCTCATCTTCATCTTCATCTTCTTATCTTGTGTAACCTACAACACATCAAAAACAAGAAAAACAAGTGGAAATGCCAAAGTGGCATTCAAAATCAAAAGCAAAGTCTGGATAAGCTCACTGTGCCGAGCTGATCCATAGTAGCTTAGGATCCCATCAACCTCAAGCATTCACACAACACACACAGCACACTCACTGGGAATAGTGAAGAGTCACATGGCACACAACTAAGCAGCAGAAGTTGCTATAAAATGAATTTGGACAGCATGCTAAGCAATCGATCGACCAACACCCCAAGTAGAACATCAGCTATAGTTCATCGAATGAGCCCCTGATCATTTCAGTTCATCATCAAGACAAGCCAATTAACTAGGATATTCAGTTGATTTTTCAAAACATTTCTAGACAGCAACTAGCATCAGGGTTATCTCTTAAAGGAGAACAACAAGATCAGAAGCTAGGAGGAGCAGATAAGCTCAAAGAAGTGAAGTATCAAGATCATCAACAACAATCCAAGCAACACTTTGTTGCCTGCCAAAACCCACCGGCGAGCAGTGACGGGCAACACGTAGAGCCGGGAGGCTCCCAGGACTGCTGGTGGGCCCTGGTCCCTCGGGCGACGGCCCGCAATGCTCTGGCACACGTCCTGACGGTCGCAAGGGCGTGCCACCTGACCTATACCTGGTCAGGAAGGTGCTGGATTGCTTCAATTAGTTTCCTGCATGGTAGACACGTAAACATTAAACGAGCCTCGATCGGCTCTCAGGTTACCCTGTGAATCGGCTCAAAGAGCCGATCAACCCATGGTTCATAATGGATATGCAATAACATGGGGTTTCTGCTCTATCGAAGCTAAGCTAAATCGATCTACGACAGTTTAGGGTTTTCACCGCATAACCGGAACATCCTACACGTAGTTGAGCCTGGCAGATACGAAAGATAACGGCAAACTAACCCGAAACGAGGCCTAAAAACCAACACGGAGTCGATTCCCGGAACATCCCTTCTTGGATCGGCCAAACCGTACTTTACGCACAACTGGATCGTTCAACCCGTTTGCAAGGCCTAACCATGCAGATATCAAACTAATCCTCGAAGAACAAGGAACAACTATAACAGATCGAATCTACTAAACAAAGATAAAGTAGTGGTGCTGCCCTTACACCTAAATAGGTGTAAGGACAGCTAGATATCTAGGGGCGGCACAGCTACGCAAATATATCAGAAAAGCATCGATGCAAGCCCTAAAACATCTACGATAAACAGTGTTACTCGCCATCAAAAAGGCTTCAGTACGAGCAACACCCAACAACGAATAAACAGATACTGCCTAGATCGCAAGATGCGATCTAGGCAGCATGACGCTTACCCGGAAGAAACCCTCGAAACAAGGGGTGGCGATGCGCCTGGTTTGTGTTTGTTGTGAACGTGATCGTCCTCCTTTCTCAATAACCCTAGGTACATATTTATAGTCCGTGGACTTTCTATCTTTGGAAATACACCTAACCGTGTACGAGCTAAACTCTATCTCTTAATTCTAAACTAAGATGCAATCTACCATAATGTACAGATACACGGGCAATTCAGCCCAAATTCATATACAAGGCCGATTCAAAGATACTCCACGTGTATATCCTTCAAGCCCATCTCAATTACGGCCCATCCCTTGATCCGGTTAAAATCTGGTGATAACACATGCCCCCCTGGTTTTGGTAATGATAATTTCAAAACCACTCTGTTTTTTTTCTTCGTAGGGTCACGTCGTGGCAGAGCAGAACCGTCACAGTATCCTTCACCATGACGCCTTGCCTTCTCAACTTCTCTGCACGATTCGACAGTTTTGGCACCACGTCCTCGGAAACCACCACAACATTAAATCTCCACTATACCCCTTTATTTAACCGCATCGAGCAGTTCGCTTCTCCATCCCCCTGCTCCATACTAGCCATCGAAAAAACCCTCCTTCACACCATGGACTCCTCCTCCTCCTCCTCTGCTTCCTCGGGGCTTTCCTGCGCATCCTCTCCCCTCCGAGAGCCGACGCCAGAGTGGGACCCGATGAGGGCGTACAACATCCTCGCCCCAACGAAGTGGGACGAGGAGGACCACGATTCCTCCGTCTGGTCCGAGGATGACAAGTCCTTGACCGACGGAGAAGACGATTTCCAGTTCCTCGTCGACGGGGAGCTGGAGGCGGAGAGCGAGGATGACTCCTTCTCCTGGGACGATTTCACCTCCTCCGACGAGGAGGAGGAAAAGGAGAGTGACACCTCCTCCGACGAGCCGCCGGCGAAGTGCATCTGCTTCGGGTCGGACGCCGAAGACGACGACGAGGACGACGATGATGACCCACAAGTATAGGGGATCGCAACAGTCTTCGAGGGAAGTATTACCCAATTTATTGATTCGACACAAGGGGAGACAAAGAATACTTGTAAGCCTTAACAACGGAGTTGTCAATTCAGCCGCACCGGAAACGTACTTGCTCGCAAGAGTTTATCAAGAGTAACAGCTTTTATAGCAATAGGAATAGTGAAATAACAAAGCAGCGGTGAAATAAAGACAGCAGTAGTGATTATAGTAAACAACATGATTAAAATATCGTAGGCACAGGGACGGATGAACGGGCGTTGCATGGATGAGAGAATTCATGTAACAATCATGGTAGGGCATTTGGCAGTAATAATAAAGCGGTATCCAAGTACTAATAAATCAATAGGCATGTGTTCCATATATAGTCGTACGTGCTCGCATGAGAAACTTGCACAACATCTTTTGTCCTACCAGTCGGTGGCGCACGGGCCTCTAGGGAAACTATCGGAAATTAAGGTACTCCTTTTAATAGAGTACCGGAGCAAAGCATTAACACTCCGTGAACACATGTGATCCTCACATCACTACCATCCCCTCCGGTTGTCCCGATTTCTATCACTTCGGGGCCATTGGTTCCGGACAGCAACGTGTGTATACAACTTGCAGGTAAGACCATAAACAATGAATATCATGATGAAACAATAACATGTTCAGCATCTGAGATCATGGCACTCGGGCCCTAGTGACAAGCATTAAGCATAACAAGTTGCAACAATATCATAAAAGTAACATCTACGGATACTAGGCACCATGCCCTAACAATCTTGTGACTATTACATGATCAATCTCATCCAATCCCTACCATCCCCTTCAGCCTACAGCGGGGGAATTACTCACACATGGATGGGGGAAACATGGCTGGTCGATGGAGAGACGTCGGTGGTGATGGCGGTGAAGATCCCCTCCAATTCCCCGTCCCGGCGGAGTGCCGAACGGAGTTTCGGTCCCGAGGCGGAGTTTCGTGATGGCGGCGGCGTATCGGATGGTCTCCGGAAATATCGACGTACCCCCTGGCGTTTTTAGGTCGAAAGACGTATATAGTCCGAAGGAGAGCGTCGGGGGGGGCGCCGAGGCGCCCACACCACAAGGCGGCGCCCCCCCTTGGGCCGCGCCGGCCTAGTGTGTGGGGGCCTCGGGCCCCCACCTGGCTTGCCCTTTCGGCTCCGTCGTATTCCGGGAAAATAGGGCCTTTCGCATAAATTCCGAGGATTTTCCCGAAAGTTGGATTTCGCACAAAAACGAGACACCGGAGCAATTCTCGCTGAAAACAGCGTTAGTCCGCGTTAGTTGCATCCAAAATACACAAATTAGAGGCAAAACAATAGCAAAAGTGTTCGGGAAAGTAGATACGTTTTGGACGTATCAACTCCCCTAAGCTTAGCTTATTGCTTGTCCTCAAGCAATTCGAGTTAACAACCGAGTGCGATAAAAGAACTTTCACGAACACATTTGTTCATATGATGTAGATATTCTCATGATATGGCAAGTGCTTAAGCAATTCATAATAAGGTACATGCAAATAAAGTCATCTAGTAACTGTGTCAATCATAAAAGAGATACCAACAAACTAATAACAAGCATCATGAAACACTTCAATAAGCAGGATTGCAATGTTCATAGAAAGATATGATAGAGTGGTATCTCGCTTGCCTGTATTTGTAGCAAAACATAAATGCCCAAGCACCTCTGAAGTTCATAGAAAGACTAGAAGTAAATTTGTCAAAGATAAAAGCATCAAAGTTATACCACAGCTGATCATATTTTGGGACAAGCATATTGTACTAAGAATGACAATCATGCTCTCAAGAAAGTGCTCAAAGAAAGGATGGTGACTCAACATAAAAGTAAAAGATTGACCCTTCGCAGAGGGAAGCAGGGATTAACATGTGCTAGAGCTTTTCATTTTTCAAAGACAGAAATAAAATTATTTTGAGAGGTGTTTGTTGTTGTCAACGAATGATAGTGGGTACTCTAACCACCTCGCCAACCAGACTCTCAAGAGCGGCTCCCATGAAGGATGTTATTTCCACCAGCAAGGTAGATCATCCCTCTTCTCTTTTGTTTACACATGTATTTTAGTTTCATTATGGATGACACTCCCCCAACCTTTGCTTACACAAGCCATGGCTAACCGAATCCTCGGGTGCCTTCCAACATTCACATACCATGGGGAAGTGTCTATTTGCGGGTTAAGTTGCTTACCGATGAATCGAGAGGAAAACACGTGAAGAGAATTATTAATGAAGGTTGATTAATTGGGGCTGGGAACCCCGTTGCCAGCTCTTTTTGCAAAATTATTGGATAAGCGGATGTGCCACTAGTCCATTGGTGAAAGTCTGTCCGGAGTAAATGACAAGGTTGAAAGACAGAACACCACATATTTCCTCATGAGCTACAAAACATTAACACAAATTGAGAAGTAGTTTGAAGGTTTAAAGGTAGCACATGAGAATTTACTTGGAATGGTTTGAAATGCCATGCATAGGTATTTATGGTGGACACTTTGGAACAACTTGGTTTCAGATGTTTGGAAGCACGAGCAGCATTCCCGCTCTGTACAAGTGGAGGCTAGCAAAAGACTAGGAAGCGACAATCAAGAGAGCAATAACTGTCATAATCATGCTTGCGACAAAATAAAATTAACAGAGGCATAAAAGTGATACAAGAACTCTGAAGCAAAGTAGATCAGCGAGGCTTAATTGACTTTTGTTTTGTCATATGCATGCGTGAGCATGTGCCAAGTCGATTCAAGTGAATTATTCAGAGGAGGATACCACAATATCATACCGATCTATGAATAAAACAATGCAAGCAAATATTCATGACATGCTACTCATTATTAATAGATTGGAACTAATCATGAGAGATCATAAACTACTAGACTTTCATTAAATGACATATACCTCACGTGAACCAACTAAGCATGCTCAAATGGATGAGTATATGTACAAAAATGAAAACAAATAGAGTTCATACCAGCCTCTCACCACAGTCAAATTGCCGTAGATCGTCATTATTGCCTTTCACTTGTGCAGCTTGAATAATAATATGGAATGAAACCAAGCTCCAACCACCGGAGACCTCTGAACTCCCTAATGAACTTTACAAAACCAAAGAAGAACAACAAATATTTTTGGTGTTTTCGGGTTAGAAACAAGAACAAAGGAAACAAGAAAACAAAGCAAAATCTTTTTGGGTTTTCTCATAGCAAACTAACGATAGCAAATAAAGTAAAATAAGAGCAAAGAACCAAATAAATAAATGGTGAAGAGAAACAACAGAAATATTTTTGGTCTTTTTGTGTTTTAGGAAAGAAACAAAGCGAAAACAAGAGAATGCAAACTCACAGAAACACGAAAAAGCGGAGACGACGTAAATCTGCCAAAACCCGACAGCAGATACGAAATCGAAATTAACAAAAATCTTCCGTTGCTCAGCTCAAAAAGTGTTCAACTAATGAAAGTTAGATAAGAACCTGGGGCACATGCTCCAAAATTTGCAACTCAAAATAACGTTCTGGCTGTGCGTACGAATTTTTTTGGTAACAACACAGAGTCTGTTTTTAGACAGCACTTCCCCAAATATCATCTCCCTCTCATTAGAAAACCACTCTAAGAAACTAAACAAGTATGTACAAGTATCCAGCAACCATAATATGCAAAGAATGAGTGATGCCGGTATACCTCCCCCAAGCTTAGGCTTTTGGCCTAAGTGGAGTTCATTCCCACGGTCCCCATGAAGTGGTGTCTCCGTAGTACGACGAAGAACGACCCGGTTCTAGGTATGTGCTTGAAGAAGCAACAGTGTATGTGACGGTGTAGTCGTAGGAGGGCTCAACGTCCTCGGAGTCATGTTGCTAGTGGAAGCCTTGTATCTTCAGTTGCTCATCCACCTCCTCCTTAGAGCGCGACCATGGTTTCCTGCCAATACTGAACAAATCCGTTTGGGGCAAGAGGACTTCCCTCTCATCCCCGTCAGCAAATAACATTCTATAAACAATATTATCCATACTCGAGTCAACTGTAACAAATTGGTGACTCTTCATAGCAGCAATATCTAACTTAACAGGTGGTATTTCTACATCAGTAGGGTCAAGAGGGAGATCTAGACGTGCCAAAATACGCGATGCAATTATTCCCCATAAACAGGCCCCTTGTTAGACAAACGGCGAGCAATAACAGAACCAAGATGATAAGGTGTCTCACCAGTGAGTGCAGCAATTAAGAAAGCAAGATGATAACTAGAAATATTACTAGTGATCTCCCTACCAAGAATGCTAGTAGCAAGGTAATAAGCAAAATACTTAATGGCGGGGAGTTGAATGTTTCTTATCTTGCCACGCTGAATGGTGCGGCAGTCATCATTTGTAATTTCTCGATAGAGCTCCAGCAAAACCCTGGGGTTGTCCTCAATCTTCCTTGCGGTACCTGCAGGGGCAATACCCAATGCAGCACAAAAATCCTTCAACTTCATAGTAACTGGATTACCATAGATCTTGAATGCAACCGTCGGGTTGAAGTGCTTGTTGTTGAACTTGAAGCTCTCCACAAAGATTTTAGTAAGCATGTAGTATTGCTTCCTCTAATCCTCCATATAGGCGGTTAATCCCGCCTTTCTGACGAGAGTCAAGAAATCATCCAAAAATTCATAACATGGAAAAGATGAAGCATTAGGGTCTCCATTGCCCTCATCGAAGCTTGGTGCAATCACATCCTCATTATAGGATCGTCTAATCCGAGTGGATGCCCTCGAGGGCCTCCCCGTGCTCGTCGTCTCTCCTTCGAACACCTCTCCAAAGTTGTAGTTGTTCATTTTCCTTCTCTGAAATTTTTTAACAATCATTATAAAATTTGATTTCAAGGTATATAATTGAGGGGAACTACTATAGGAACTTGCTAGAGTACTAAACATGCATCAAAACTAGTTTCTACCACTTAGAACAAGCATGCAAGCTCAGTAAACATGTTATCTACAGCAGCAAAATATTCAAGATATACTCAACCAAACAAAATTCTAATTGGACAATCAAAGGAGTCACATACCAGAGAGCAAATGTGCCAAATTTCAGACAGAAATCTGGGCTGAGCAAAGAGATCGAGAAATCGCGAGTTCTTGAGCAGAAACGGTAGTGAGAGAAAGTGAGTACGAGTTTTTTCGGGAGAGAGAGTGCAATGAGTGAAAGAGATGATGAAGTGGGGCAAAGAGGGGCCCACACACCAGGGTGGCGCGCCCCCCTTGCTGGCCGCGTCGGCCTGTGGGGTGCCACCCTGGGGTGCCCCACTGGTCATCCCCAGGTGCTCCCAGGTGCCCCTTCGAAAAATAAGACTACCAGTATAATTTTTGTAAATTTTTGAGAACTTCGAAAAATGCACATTTCTGGGTGTTAAAGTAATTATTACTGCGCAGGAAAATGATTTCCAAAATCTTAAACAACTAAAGCATATTGCAAAACAAAAAGTGCTACAGCAAGTAAAACAAGTGGAGGAAGAAAGAAAGAAAGAAATGTTGTTTAGCTTTCTTATGCATTAAAATATACTTGTTAACAAGGTTGATCAAGTCTTTCTACCAAATAAATTTTATATGACATAAGAAGAAATAAACCTCAAATCAATCATGTTACCTTATATTGAATTGATATGGATCCAATCACAAGAGTTTGATATTCTTCTTTAGGCTCATATATAGGACAATCAATGGATCCCACCTTGATAGTTTTCACATTAAAAATTGTATTAACTCCATATACTTTATCAATCCTCTTGGGAAAATAGACGGTATGTTCCTTGTCATCAACATTGAAAGTAACCTTGCCTTTATTGCAATCAATAACAGCCCCTGCAGTATTAAGAAAGGGTCTTCCAAGAATAATGGACATATTATCATCTTCAGGCATTTCCAACACAACAAAATCAGTTATTATCAAGCAATGTTGAGTAACTTGAACAGGAACATTTTCACATACACCAATAGGAATAGCAGTAGATTTATCAGCCATTTGCAAAGATATAAGAGTTGGTATCAACTTATCTAAATCAAGTCTCTTGTAAAGAGAAAAAGGCATCACACTAACACCTGCTCCCAAATCACATAGAGCAGTTCTAACATAATTATTCTTGATGGAACAAGGAATAGTCGGTATACCTGGGTCTCCCAGCTTCTTTGGAACCTTAGCATTGAAGGAGTAATTAGCGAGCATAGTGGAAATCTCCTCATTGGGAATTTTCCTTTTGTTAGAAACAATATCTTTCATATACTTTGAATAAGGAGGCAATTTAATAGCATCAGTCAAAGGGATTTGCAAAAATAGAGGTTTCATCCAATCACAAAATTTATTATAATGTTCCTCCTCCTTTGATTTTAGTTTCTTAGCAGGAAAAGACATTGGCTTTTGAACCCAAGGTTCTCTTTCATTACCATGTTTCTTTGTAATAAAATCTTCTTTAGTGTACTTCTTATTTTTATCATGCTTTTCGAGTTCTTTTTCAATTTCTTCTTTATCAGGAGTATCATTCTTATCATTATCTTCATCATGTTCATTACCACTTTCGGTTTCAGCGATCGAAATAGAAATACTATTAGGATCATTAACAGAGTTCGAGAGGATTCTACAACAGTTTTATGTTTCTTCTTCTTTTTCTTAGAAGGGCTACTAATTTCTTTAGTTCGTTGAGAATCTTGTTCAATTCTTTTGGGATGCCCTTCAGGATATAGAGGATCCTGGGTAGAAACACCGCCTCTAGTTGTTACTTCATAAACATGTTTCTCTTCATGATTATTTTTTAACAAGTCATTTTGCACTTTAGTAAGTTGATCAATTTGAGTTTGAATCATATTAAAATGTTTAACAAGCATCTTAACATCATTGGAGGTTCTCTCCACAATATCATGCAATTTACCAATAGCTTGAGAATTTTCCATTAGATGATTCTCTACTCTCATATTAAAATTATTTTGCTTAACAATATAATTATCAAATTCATCTAAACATTGATCAGGAGGTTTTGAATATGGAATATCTCCTCTATCAAAGCGTTGAAGAGAATGTACCTCGATTGTGGATGAAGGGGGAATTATCTTACATAGGTCTTCTATAGGAGGTAAATTATTCACATCTTCAGATTTAATACCCTTCTCCATAAGAGATTTCTTGGCTTCCCTCATATCTTCATCATTTAATTCAATCATACCCCTCTTCTCCATTATTGGTGTCGGGGTTGGTTCAGGTGTAGACCAATCATCATGATTCTTACTTATCTTAGCCAATAATTCTTCAGCTTCGTCCAGAGTTCTTTTCCTGAAAACACAATCAGCACAACTATCCAGGTATGCCCTAGACTCAATGGTTAGTCCACTATAAAATATATCAAGTAAATCATGCTTTTCCAAATCATGTCCAGGCCGAGCTCTAATAAGAGAGCAAAATCTTGCCCAAGCTTCAGGCAATTTCTCTCCATCTTCTTGATCAAAACTATAAATTCTCTGCAGAGCCATATGTTGAGCACTAGCGGGAAAGTATTTCCGAAAGAAAACATCTAGCAAACAACTTGGACTATTAATAGAATCAGGAGGCAAATTATTATACCAAATCTTAGCATCATCCTTTAATGAGAATGGGAAAATCTTAGCAACAAAATAA
Organism: Lolium rigidum; assembly: GCF_022539505.1. Taxonomy (NCBI): domain Eukaryota; kingdom Viridiplantae; phylum Streptophyta; class Magnoliopsida; order Poales; family Poaceae; genus Lolium; species Lolium rigidum. The sequence continues at coordinate 117,733,174 of NC_061508.1, read as the reverse complement.
GTACGCATCTTAACATCATCAGAAAACAAGCTACTTAAAGTAGAAAGCTCATTCAGATGTTCTACAACACTCTCTTTTTCAGTACCACAAAAGGGTGTTTTCTCAACAATAGATATATGAGATAAATCAAGAGAAAAATCATAATCTTTATCCTTAATGTTTATAGGAGATGTGGCAAATTTAGGATCGTGAGACGGTTTATATCTAACATCATGTTGTGCAATAAGCTTTTTGAGGTTACTTGTACTAGTAGTAGCATTGCATTTATCAATAAAATCATCATCAAGTTCTACATAATCTTCATCAAGATCATCAATCTCGGGTGAATTAACGAGTGTAACAGTATTTTCATTAGGAGTTTCGAGTAATTTCAATTTGTCTAGACCTAGCAATTGTAGCATCTAGAAAAGGACCTAATGAACCAGTATTATCAAGCACAGTAGAAGCATCATCAAAATTATCGGAGGAATTTTCAGATTCAGCGAAGTACCAACACGTGAAGTTTGTGGTGGTGAAACAAGTTGACTTATCACGGATGGTGAATCAAGAGCAGCGGAGGTACTCGCAGTTGTACCTTTTCTTGTAGTGGATGGTAATATGGCGACTTTAGTATCGCGAGGTTTACCCATGATGGAGAATTTGCAGCGAACAATATCAATCCAAGTGAACTTGCAAATAAAGCTATGCTCCCCGACAACGGCGCCGTGAAAATAGTCTTGATGACCCACAAGTATAGGGGATCGCAACAGTCTTCGAGGGAAGTATTACCCAATTTATTGATTCGACACAAGGGGAGACAAAGAATACTTGTAAGCCTTAACAAGCGGAGTTGTCAATTCAGCCGCACTGGAAACAGACTTGCTCGCAAGAGTTTATCGAGTAGCAACAGTTTTATAGCAGTAGGAATAGTGAAATAACAAGCAGCGGTGAAATAAAGACATCGGTAGTGATTATAGTAAACAGCGGGATTAAAATATCGTAGGCACGGGGACGGATGAACGGGCGTTGCATGGATGAGAGAATTCATGTAACAATCATGGTAGGGCATTTGCGAGGTAATAATAAAGCGGTATCCAAGTACTAATCAATCAATAGGCATGTGTTCCATATATAGTCGTACGTGCTCGCAATGAGAAACTTGCACAACATCTTTTGTCCTACCAGCCGGTGGCAGCCGGGCCTCTAGGGAAACTATCGGAAATTAAGGTACTCCTTTTAATAGAGTACCGGAGCAAAGCATTAACACTCCGTGAACACATGTGATCCTCACATCACTACCATCCCCTCCGGTTGTCCCGATTTCGTCACTTCGGGGCCATTGGTTCCGGACAGACAACGTGTGTATACAACTTGCGGTAAGACCATAAACAATGAATATCATGATGAAACAATAACATGTTCAGATCTGAGATCATGGCACTCGGGCCCTAGTGACAAGCATTAAGCATAACAAGTTGCAACAATATCATAAAAGTAACATCTACGGATATTAGGCACCATGCCCTAACAATCTTGTGACTATTACATGATCAATCTCATCCAATCCCTACCATACCCTTCAGCCTACAGCGGGGAATTACTCACACATGGATGGAGGAAACATGGCTGGTCGATGGAGAGACGTCGGTGGTGATGGCGGTGAAGATCCCCTCCAATTCCCCGTCCCGGCGGAGTGCCAGAACGGAGTTTCTGGTCCCGAGGCGGAGTTTCGCGATGGCGGCGGCATACTGGATGGTCTCTGGAAATATCGACGTACCCCCTGGCGTTTTTAGGTCGAAAGACGTATATAGTCCGAAGGAGAGCGTCGGGGGGCCGCCAAGGCGCCCACACCACAAGGTGGCGCCCCCCTTGGGCCGCGCCGGCCTAGTGTGTGGGGGCCTCGGGCCCCCACCTGGCTTGCCCTTCTGGCTCCGTCGCATTCCGGGAAAATAGGGCCTTTCGCATAAATTCCGAGGATTTTCCCGAAAGTTGGATTTCCGCACAAAAACGAGACACCAGAGCAATTCTGCTGAAAACAGCGTTAGTCCGCGTTAGTTGCATCCAAAATACACAAATTAGAGGCAAAACAATAGCAAAAGTGTTCGGGAAAGTAGATACGTTTTGGACGTATCAGACGACGAGGAGGAAACGGCCCCTGCCGAGGGCTACGGCAGCAGCGACGAGGAGCTCGCCGGCAGCAGCGCCGATGACAGCCACGACGGCGACGACGAGGGCAGCGACGGACCTTAGACTAGGATTACCAGCATAGGACTAGTAGTATTAGTAATCGGGTCTTCCTTTGTTCTTCTTTTCTTGAGCAATCGGCTCTTCTCTGTAAAAGCCCTCTTTATCAATGAAGAAAATGTCTTTATGCCAAATTTGCTTTCATATCAATTTTGTCGATTGTCACAGCGAGCCAACGCGAAAAGAGCCGATGGCAGCACATCGGCCTCTACCACAAAACGTTTGCCGATTGTCAAAGCGAGTCAACGCGCAAAGAGCCGATGGCAGCACATCAGCCTTTATCACAAAACGCGAGCAAGGCCAACCCATTCGCCTATTCAAACGGTAACCTGCAACCCTTGCCTGCAAGAGTAAACTCAGATCCCCAAAACGCCGCTTGAACAGATCCAACTTACGGCCACGCAAATCTCAGATCCAATCGCGCAAACTCAACTCCGCAGCGAATCCAATGGCGGAATCGTCCAACGCCAACACTACGGTCTCTGGTTTGAAGGTAATCCCCAACCGCTCCTCGCTATCTGAGCATAGTGTTGGAATTAACAGCAAACACCTGAATTAATGTCTTATTCCGTCATTAACTTTTAGGTATCAGACGTTCTGCTGTCGCATCCTTCCCTTCCAAATTCCCTCTGTCTTGGCCCTCGTTCTACCGAGAGTCCTGCTCATTTGATTTCATGCGAGGCCAATAGAATTCCCTTCGTGAACCAAAACTTAGATCTATCTTCTTGGGCCGACTACTTACGAGCCTGGCCTACCTCCTGAAGATTGGGTTTCATGGTATAATAGAATAGCCAAAACTCACCAAGCCAACTGGGAAACCACAGGAATAGCCGATGCTTTAGCTTTATCACTGTCTCCCCTTGAGAAACATGAAAACCTTCTGAAAACCATCGGCTACTTTTGGTCTGATGCTTTGAATTGCTTCATGTTTGGTCATGGCCCCATGACACCAATCCTGCTAGACGTGGCCATGATCACTGGTCTAGACATTGCATCCCCAAGCCCCTCTGCCTTTATGCTGCCAAAGGTTCCTTTCAAGCTCTCTTCCAAAACAGACTGCACAAACTGGGGTGCCTATCTCCGACGCCACATGAAAAACAAAGGCCCTGTAACAGAGAAAGAACGACCTTCCTGAATTTCTGGTTGGAACACTTCATATTCTGTGGCCCTTCACTTGCTCCCACCAAGAATTACCTTTCCTTGGCCTATGAACTTGCTAGGGGGACCCAGCTTGGTATTGGCAAACTGTTCCCTGGAGAGGTCTACCGATATCTCCAACTAATGTCTGTCAAACTGTTTTCCCAAAAGACAGTCAAAACAGGAGGTCCCTGGTGGTTTATTCAGCTATGGGCTCAGCTATACTTCCAGAGCCACATCCCAAACTTCCCACGTCTGGCCACTCACACCTTTCCAGATGCCAACGGGAAGCAAATCTGGTGCACTAGCTACGGCCAAGCTTTGTACAGCCTTCCGGGCAGTAAACTGATTCCCAAGGAAGCATCAAAATGGTTCAGCATTTTCTTCCAAGGTCTGGACAATCCTCTCTTCTTTCCTTACACGGAATCTGAGCATTTTGAAAATCCAGTCTCCTTCAGGCTAGACAGCTTTGCCGATGACATCAGCACCCGGCAATTGTATTCCACCATGATTCGTCCCTGTTTCCTTCCGGTGGGCATGAGCACCTCCAACAGGATCATCAAACCTGGTTATGAGTCCTATCAGCCGGTCGTAGCAGCCCGGCAGTTTGGTCTTGGGCAGGTGTCTTCCCATTTCGTCCTCCATCACTTAACAGAGAGTAGAGCTGACTTGCCCGATATCCTCACTGGTCAGAGGTGTTACTCTTTCTTTGATGCTCTAGCCATCCCAATTCCTCATAACCTCTCTTTTACCTCCTCAACCGATGGTTTTGAAACCTGGTGGTCAATGTGGAAGAGTCATGCCTTCCGGAGAGCTCTGGGATCCTTGTTGAAACAACTTGATGCTGAACATGACATCCCTGCAGAACAGGTACCACTACTCACAAATTATCTCGACGTGGTTTACAACGATTTCTTTCCTTTTATAACCCTGCTTTGTCTTCTTGTAGCAACAAGACGGTCCAGAACCTGTACATGATGACGGCTCCCCTTTCCAATTCCTCCCACCAGCTCCAGTGGTCCTCTTCTGCAAGAACTCACCACCCTTGAAAAAGGTTGTGATACAGAGCCAGCCGATTTCACCAAAATCGGCTTCTAAAAGCAGAGTATCTTCTGGGACAGCTGCCCCCCGAGCCTCAGCCACGGCGAGAACAGCAGTGAGGAAAGTAGCTGCCAGGAAGACCTTGAAGCGCCAGAACCCTACTCCAGCTCCAGAAAATTTTCACGTAAGTTGATCCATGCCTTGGCTGATTTCATCTATCCTTCTCGGCTTCTGCAACATGCTCGTATTTCCTTTACAGGCCTCCACTGAAGAAAACTCCAGTGAGGATACACAGTCTAGTCGAAGGGACTCGAGCTCAAGTAACTCTGGAAAAACCACCACGCAGAGCCAGCCAGACTTGCCACCGTCGGCTTCCAAGAAAAGGTCAGCTCCCGAACCTGCTGCTTCCCAGGCTACACATAAAGCAGGACAGGTGATACGTCTCAAACGTATCTATAATTTCTTATGTTCCATGCTACTTTTATTACAATACTTGAGTGTTTTACACATACTTTACAGCGTTATTTTACATTTTCCGGCACTAACCTATTAACAAGATGCCGAAGTGCCGATTCGTTGTTTTTCTCGTTGTTTTTGGTTTCAGAAATCCTAGTAAGGAAATATTCTCGGAATTGGACGAAATCAACGCCCAGGGGCCTATTTTTGCACGAAGCTTCCAGAAGTCCGAAGAGGAGACGAAGTGGGGCCACGAGGTGGCCAGACACCAGGGCGGCGCGGCCCAGGCCCTGGCGGCGCGGCCCTGTGGTGTCGGCCCCTCGTGACGCCCTTTGACCTACCCTTCCGCCTACTTAAAGCCTCCGTCGCGAAACCCCCTGTACCGAGAGCCACGATACGGAAAACATTACTGAGAGGCCGCCGCCGCCAATCCCATCTCGGGGGATTCGGAGATCGCCTCCGGCACCCTGCCGGAGAGGGAATCATCACCGGAGGGGCTCTACATCATCATGTCCGCCTCCGGATTGATGCGTGAGTAGTTCATCCTTGGACTATGGGTCCATAGCAGTAGCTAGATGGTTGTCTTCTCCGTTTGTGCTTTCATTGTTATAGATCTTGTGAGCTGCCTAACATGATCAAGATCATCTATTTGTAATGCTACATGTTGTGTTTGGTGAGATCCGATGAATAGAGAATACTATGTTAAGTTGATTATCAATCTATCATATATGTGTTATTTATGTTCTTGCATGCTCTCCGTTGCTAGTAGAGGCTCTGGCCAAGTTGATACTTGTAACTCCAAGAGGGGGTAATTATGTTCGATAGTGGGTTCATGCCTCCATTAAATCTGGGACAGTGACAGAAAGTTCTAAGGTTGTGGATGTCTTGTTGCTACTAGGGATAAAACATTGATGCTTTGTCTAAGGATATTTGTGTTGATTACATTACGCACCATACTTAATGCAATTATCTCGTTGTTCGCAACTTAATACCGGAAGGGGTTCGGATGATAACTTCGAAGGTGGATTATTTAGGCATAGATGCATGCTTGGATAGCGATCTATGTACTTTGTCGTAATGCCCTGATTAAATCACATAGTAATCATCGTTGATATGTATTGAATCTTTATTTGTCAATTGCTCGCCTGTTATTTGTTCACCCAGCATGTTAGTTATCTTATTGGAGAGACACCAGTAGTGAACTGTGGACCCCGGTCCATTCTTTTACATCTGAATACATTTTACTGCTTTTACTGTTTTTTGCAAACAACCACCATCTTCCACTCGATACGCTTAATCCTTTGTTTTCAGCAAGCCGGTGAGATTGACAACCTCACTCGTTACGTTGGGGCAAAGTACTTTGATTGTGTTGTGCGAGGTTCCACGTTGGCGCCGGTTTCACCGGTGTTGCGCCGCACTACATTCCTCCACCAACAACCTTCACGTGCTTCTTGGCTCCTACTCGGTTCGATAACCTTGGTTTCTTTACGAGGGAAAACTTGCTCGCTGTGCGCATCACACCTTCCTCTTGGGGTTCCCAACGGACGTGTACATCTACGCGCATCAAGCTATTTTTTCAGGCGCCGTTGCCGGGGAGATCAAGACACGCTGCAAGGGGAGTCTCCACTTCCAATCTCTTTACTTTGTTTTTGTCTTGCTTTATTTTATTTTCTACTTTGTTTGCTGCACTTAAACAAAACACAAAAAAATTAGTTGCTAGCTTTACTTTATTTACTTTCTTGTTCTCTATATTAAAAACACAAAAAAATTAGTTACTTTACTTTCTGTCTTATTTACTAGCTCTATATCAAAAACACAAAAAAATTTAGTTACTTGTCTTTACTTTACTTGTTTAGTTTACTTTTTGTTTACTTCATCATGTTTCCTCCTAAGTACGCTCTAAAAGACATACCGGTAGGCCGAGGGTCTATAATTGGAAGAGATAATATAGAAGATTTTTTCACTCATGTTAGTATAGCTGAAGATTTTGAAGATAGACACTTGGTAGAACTTGCTCCTACTTATGAAATTGCTGTTGCTTCTCTAGTACACATGTTGGAAATTAAATTTGTTAATCTTAATCCTATAATTCAGCATATGTTTTTTACACTCTCTGATATGGAGGAAGGATAAAAGAAAGATTTTGTCTTAGAAACTCTTCTAAAAGAATTTGGTGGTGTAGCAAGAGAGGCTAGAAAAGTCTTTACTAAATATAAAATGCTTGGATCTTACACCAACTTTGCTAGCATCCTTAAAAAGATGGATATGGATAGAATTAAGTATACTAATAATATTAATGATGGTAGAGAAATTAAGGCGCCAATACCTAGTAAGCTCCTAGGGATGTATGAAGCTTTGGAAAATAACTATGCTTGGCTTGTTCCTGAAAATTTGTTTGATGAGAATAGCAAGCCTAAGAGTAATGAAAAGGGGGCCTCTGAAACTTACATAGATAATATAACATGCATTGTGGAAGAAACTTCCAACACCCCTGGAGGTAATGTTGATGCTCCATCTTTTGAAAATACTTGATTTGCACTTTCTGCGCCTAGCTGAAAGGCGTTAAGGAAAAGCACTTCTTGGGAGATAACCCATGTGTTTATTTTACTACAGCAATTTTTGTTTTGTTGAGTCTTGGAAGTTGTTTACTACTGTAGCAACCTCTCCTTATCATGTTTTTGTGCCAAGTAAAGTTTCTATGTTAAAGTTGATGTTATATTTGGGATCGCAGTCGCAGAAACAGCATTGCTGTCTCGTCACGAATTCTGGCACAAGTCTCTGTAAAAAATTCGAAAAAATCTGCAAATTTACGAGCGTGATCCTCAGATATGTACGCAACTTTCATTAGTTTTGAGTTTTTCCATTTGATCAAGTTAAGTGCCCAGTCCAGATGCATCTTTATGGACTGTTCTGTTTTTGATAGATTCTGTCTTTTATTTCGCATTGCCGCTTTTGCTATGTTGAATAAGTTTCTTTGTTCCATTAACTTTCAGAAGCTTTGTGCAATGTCCAGAAGTGTTAAGAATGATTGTGTCACCTCTGAATATATGAATTTGTGGTTATGCACTAACCCTCTAATGAGTTTGCTTGAAGTTTGTCTGAAGGAAGTTTTCAAGGGTCAAGAGAAGAGGATGATATACTATGATCAAGAAGAGTGAAAGGTCTAAGCTTGGGGATGCCCTGGTGGTTCATCCCTGCATATTTTAAGAAGACTCAAGCATCTAAGCTTGGGGATGCCCAAGGCATCCCCTTCTTCATCGACAACATTATCAGGTCACTTCTAGTGAAACTATATTTTTATTCCGTCACATTCTTATGTTCTTTACTTGGAGCGTCGGTTTGTTTTTTGTTTTGTTTGAATAAAGTTGGATCTCGCCATTCTTATATTGGAGATATTACGCTCCGCTTTTTCATATGGAACACTTGTGTTCTTAATTGTGCTTTAATGTTCATGGCGAAAGCTTATTGCTTCGTTAAATTGTTATTTGGTTGGAATTGGAAAATGCTGCATATGGTTTGGCAATTTGGCAATTGTTTGAGCTCTCATAGATCATGTTTAAGCTCTTGCATCATGTAGTTTAATCTATTAATGAAGAACTACTGTAGAGCTTGTTTAATTTGGTTTGCATGATTGATCTCTCTAAGTCTAGATATTTTCGGGTAAAGTGTTTGAACAACAAGGAAGACAGTGTAGAGCCTTATAATGCTTGCAATATGTTCTTGTGTGAGTTTTTCTGTACCTGTTCATACTTGTGTTTGCTTCAAACAACCTTGCTAGCCCAAACCTTGTACTGAGAGGAAATGCTTCTCGTGCATCCAAACACCTTGAGCCAAAAACCATGCCATTTGTGTCCACCATATCTACCTATTATGTGGTATTTTTCTGCCATTCCAAAGTAAATTACTTGAGTGCTACCTTTAAAATTTCATTCCTTTACCTTTACAATATATAGCTCATGGGACAAATAGTTTAAAAACTATTGTGGTAATGAATATGTAGTTATGTGTCTTAATTCTTATAAGTTGCTTGTTGAGTGGTAACCATGTTTTCTGGGGACGCCATCAACTTTATCTTTGTTGGATATCATGTGAGATGCTATGCATGTTCGTCTTGTCCGAAGTAAGTGGACTTCATGATCAAATGGTTTGAGTATGCATATGTTAGAGAAGAACATTGGGCCGCTAACTAAAGCCATGTATCATGGTGGAAGTTTCAGTTTTGGACATACAACCTCAATTTCTTATGAGAATATTAACTATTGTTGAATGCTTAAGCATGAAAAAGAGGAGTCCATTATCTGTTGTCTATGTTGTCCCGGTATGGATGTCTAAGTTGAGAATAATCAAAAGCGAGAAATCCAATGCGTGCTTTCTCCTTAGACACTTGTACAGGCGGCATAGAGGTACCCCTTTGTGACACTTGGTTGAAGCATATGTTATGCGATGATAATCCGTGTTTCCGAGATAGTAGGACAAGGTGCGAGCACTATTGGTACTCTATGCATGAGACATGCAACTTGTAGGAAGTATTATGCATAACACATATGAATTATTACTACCGTTGACAAAATTGTTTCTATGTTTTCAAAACAAAAGCTCTAGCACAAAAATAGTAATCAATGCTTCCCTCTGCGAAGGGCCAATCTTTTACTTTATTGTTGAGTCAGTTTACCCAGGCCCTGGCCGCGTGGCCCTGTGGTGTCGGCCCCTCGTGACGCCCTTTGACCTACCCTTCCGCCTGCTTAAAGCCTCCGTCGCGAAACCCCCTGTACCGAGAGCCACGATACGGAAAACATTACTGAGAGGCCACCGCCGCCAATCCCATCTCGGGGGATACAGGAGATCGCCTCTGGCACCCTGCCGGAGAGGGGAATCATCACCGGAGGGGCTCTACATCATCATGCCCGCCTCCGGATTGATGCGTGAGTAGTTCATCCTTGGACTATGGGTCCATAGCAGTAGCTAGATGGTTGTCTTCTCCGTTTGTGCTTTCATTGTTATAGATCTTGTGAGCTGCCTAACATGATCAAGATCATCTATTTGTAATGCTACATGTTGTGTTTGGTGAGATCCGATGAATAGAGAATACTATGTTAAGTTGATTATCAATCTATCATATATGTGTTGTTTATGTTCTTGCATGCTCTCCGTTGCTAGTAGAGGCTCGGCCAAGTTGATACTTGTAACTCCAAGAGGGGGTAATTATGCTCGATAGTGGGTTCATGCCTCCATTAAATCCGGGACGAGTGACGTGAAAGTTCTAAGGTTGTGGATGTCTTGTTGCTACTAGGGATAAAACATTGATGCTTTGTCTAAGGATATTTGTGTTGATTACATTACGCACCATACTTAATGCAATTATCCGTTGTTCGCAACTTAATACTTGGAAGGGGTTCGGATGATAACCCGAAGGTGGATTATTTAGGCATAGATGCATGCTGGATAGCGGTCTATGTACTTTGTCGTAATGCCCCGATTAAATCACATAGTAATCATCGTTGATATGTATTGAATCTTTATTTGTCAATTGCTCGCTCGTTATTTGTTCACCCCAGCATGTTAGTTATCTTATTGGAGAGACACCACTAGTGAACTGTGGACCCCGGTCCATTCTTTTACATCTGAATACATTTTACTGCTTTTACTGTTTTTTGCAAACAACCACCATCTTCCACTCGATACGCTTAATCCTTTGTTTTCAGCAAGCCGGTGAGATTGACAACCTCACTGTTACGTTGGGGCAAAGTACTTTGATTGTGTTGTGCAGGTTCCACGTTGGCGCTGGTTTCACTGGTGTTGCGCCGCACTACATTCCTCCACCAACAACCTTCACGTGCTTCTTGGCTCCTACTGGTTCGATAACCTTGGTTTCTTTCTGAGGGAAAACTTGCTGCTGTGCGCATCACACCTTCCTCTTGGGGTTCCCAACGGACGTGTACATCTACGCGCATCAACAGGGCGGTCTACGCACCAAGAGCCGATGCATCAAGAGAGCTCGCAAGGCACCGCAAACCTCTTCATCAAACCAGGAGATTTCGAATGTAATTACTCTCCATGTTCTCCTTAGCTCATATTTCATGCTAACTTATTGCTGTTCCCATCGGCTAACCACTTGCTTTACAGACTGATGACACCTCTAGTGGGGAAGTCGAGGAGGTACAGATGCCAACCACCACCCTGGACCTAGCAGCCTCTAAAAGTGTAGCTGACAAGGCTGCCACCTTGGCCAAGCCCCCAGCAGAAACACAAGAGCCGATCATCTCTTCATCGACTGCTCCTATGGTCTTAGGAGAGGTACTCTTCCTTTCCTTAGCTCTTCATTTCTCTCTTGCTGTATACTGACGTTGTTCTTGTTGTTTGTCAGGGTTATGACCTCTCAAGCTTGCTAACGTTCGACCCTGAATCCATCGAACCAGCTGCATCTAAAGCAAGTGAAGAGTCGGGACCCAGCGCTACACATGGTCAACTCCAGCATCTCAAGGCCTTGCTCTCCTCCTCAATTGAAACATTGGTTGAAGATACCGAGGAAGTGAAGAGCATTCTTGAAGACATCCAGCCTCATCTCCCGGTGACGTTGCAGGTGAAACTCTGGCCAGTTGTGACTCTGTTTGCTTACAGGTCAAGGGTGAAATCAGCTCGTCAGAGAATCGGCTTACGCCACGCTCAGCTTCCGTTAAAAGCCGATATTGCAGACAAATGCCAGCGGCTTAATGAGAAGAAGGCAGCTTTGGACGCCAAGACTGACACCTCTGTCAGCACTGCCGAACTTGAGATCTTGCGAAAGGAGTTGGAGGACCTCGAAGAGAGGGTCCGGGTAACCAAACAGCTCATCCAAGATAAGGAAGCTCTTATTGCCCACTCTCACGAGGAAGCAGAAGGCCTCAAAGCTGAACTGAAGACTGATCTGGCCGAAATTCGTGCCTTGAACAAGCAGCTGGTGACAGGCCAGGACGAAGATGACGAGGCTGAGATCGCCGAGGTGGATCGTGTTCGTGTTACCGCCCTCCGTGCCCTTGAGGCATTCCTTCAGTAGAGCTTCCCCATGTAACCTGATAACTGCTCCACTGAGCTTGTACCTCTTGAGTCGATGGCTGCGCATCGGCTTTTTATTCTAAAGTCGATGTCTGAGCATCGGCTGTACTTTTTTTTTTTGATTTTTTACTGACCGATCGATTTCAATGAATCGGCCCCCATATTTCAATGTCCATCCTCCCACATATTTGGGAAATATTTCTGAATATGCTGGCCATTGACAGCCATTGGGCACATACTTCGTATGTTTCGTATCTTATCCATTTAAGTGCCCCCGAGCCGAATCTTTCAAGGAATTGAAGATATCGGCTCTTCAGTCATCTTACGACGACTAAGTGACGTGCTTGAGGTGAGATCATTGCTTTCTATTTTTTGGGGCCGATCGCAGGGATCGGCCTTGCCACGTACGTCTGTCGACTCTGATCTTGCTACTCTGTCAGGCCGGTGGATAAGACCAGCCTCACCCCGTTTTTTGTCACCTCGATGCGCTCACAGCCGTCCAGACTAATTCCAAAGATCGGCTCTTGGTCGTTTATGTCCCAAATGCTCATGTCAGCTGTTGAGACCTCGATCGGGTCATCCGCATGAACGACCTCCACTTCATCTCCATCCCACTGTATCAGGCATTGGTGCATTGTGGATGGAATGCAGCAGTTGGTGTGAATCCAATCCCTCCCTAGCAGGACAGCGTAGGTGCTTTTGCTGTCGACGATGAAGAACGACGTAGGGATGGTTTTTCGGCCGACGGTTAGGTCCACGTTTAGAACGCCTTGTGCTTCTGATGCCTGGCCGTTGAAGTCGCTTAGTGTGACGTTGGTCTTGATCAGATCTTCAGTAGAGCATCCCAAACGTCGTAGCATGGAGTATGGCATTATGTTGACTGCCGCTCCCGTGTCAACCAGCATCTTGCCGATAGGCTGCCCGTTGATGTAACCTCTTAGATACAGGGCTTTCAAATGTTTATAGCTCCTCTCCTGTGGCTTTTCAAAGATGGCTGGTCGTGGGCCGCAGTCAAACTGAGCTACTGGCACTTCTTCGGTTCTTGGAGCACAAAACTCCGATGGCAGTATAAACACCATGTTTGTGCCAGCCGATGTCTTTGCATCGGCTTTTGCTTGTTTGGGGCGCCACTCCTTCTTCGGTGGACGTGTATCCGCCTCCAAAGTTTGCTGAATTTTCACGGCCAGATCGGGCCGAGCTTTCCTCAACGTGTACAGGTACTGCGCCTCGGCTTCCTCCAAACTACGTAACCGTTGCACTCTGCGCTTTTGGGAGTGACTGAGTCCATCAGGGCACCACCTTGGCCGGTGGTATCTATCTTCTTCTTCGTCATCTGACTCCTCGAAATCTTCCCCTTGAGATGACTCAGCTTTTCACGCTGGGATGGGAGAGGCCCTAGATGCCTGAATACTGAAACGTCTCCCTTGTCCTTCTTCTGTTGTCTGCACTCCGGGCAGTTGTCGATTGTAGGCAATCGGCTCATTCCTGAATCCCAGCAATGCCTGAAGAACGGACAATCCCAGTGTCTGTCCATGTCTTCTTGTTCCCTTGACCTCCCATTAGCACGGCGTTCATATCCTTCATCGTCTCTATCATACCAACGAGATTTTCTGTTGTCTGCATCAGACCGACGATATCTTTCGTCATCTGTATCGTATCGCTGACGTCGGTCGTACTGATGCTCATACTTGTTAAGGAGGTGCGCGGAAAGTGGTCGTTGGTATCGCACGCTTCTCACTTGTTCCTCGGTTATGTACCGTTTATCATCATGTCGGCGTCGGTCGCGCGGACCGGCCTCCTCCTTATCCTTGCCACGGGAGTGACTGCTTTCTTCTTTGTCATTGCCGTGGTGGTGCATAGGCCCTGCCATGTTAATACCAAATGAGAAACCAGGCTGACGCTGCGCGGGGTGACCTAGCTCCACCATGTTGACGCTAGGGAACGGTTGCGTGTCCACTTTCATGGCAAACTGACTAAAGATCAAACGGCCCTGTTCTATCGCCAGCTGGATCTGTCGACGCAACTCTTTGCAGTCGTTGGTGACATGGGTGAACGAGTGATGCCACTTGCAGTATGGTCTCCCGTTCATCTCTTGTGCCGTTTGGATTTTATGGCCTTCGGATAACTTCAGCTGTTTCTCCTTGAGCAATAAATCGAATATCTGCTCAGCTTTGCTTATGTCGAAGTCAAACCCTTTTGCAGGCCCTTGTGGCTTCACCCATTTGCAGGACACAGGGACTGCCCCCCGAGCCCATTCAGCCACGGCTACTTCCTGGTCTTCAGGGTCCTCAACGTCTGCTGTCTCGACCAGGGTGATCGGGCGCTTGACAAACTTGTCTTGGTACAATTCTGGATGGCGCTGCTCATACAAAGTTAATTTTTGGACCATGTGCGCCAGCGAATTGTACTCCGCTTGTAAAGCCAGATCCTTGAGCGGCGGCGAGGCCCAACGCTGTCAGCTCGACTACTACTTTTTCATTCAAACGAACCGAATAACATCGGTTCCTGACAGTCCTGAAGCGTTGAATGTACTCTGACACCGTTTCTCCTCGCTTCTGCCGTACCTGTGTCAGATCGGCAATGCCAGCCTCGGTAGCCTCTGAGTGATATTGCACGTGAAACTGCTCTTCGAGTTGCTTCCAGGTCCGGACTGAATCTGGTGGCAACGAGGTGTACCACCCAAAAGCTGGTCCAGTGAGAGATTGCGCGAAAAATCTCACACGTAACTGGTCAGATGCTGAAATCATGCCCAGCTGTGCCAAATATCGGCTCACATGCTCAATTGAGCTAGATCCTTCTGACCCACTGAACTTTGAGAACTCAGGGAGCCGATATTTGGGTGGCAGTGGAATCAAATCATATTCATTGGGGTACGGCTTGGAATAGCCGATTGTCCTCCTCTTTGGCAGGATGCCAAATTGGTCTCTCAAGATTGTACTGATCTGTTCCACTGTTTGTGCTGCAGGGGCCGAACTTTCATGACTCGTTCCGGTGGCATATTTAGCTAGCCACGCCTGTTTATCGGCATCTGCTCCAGAAACTCCTCATGCGGAAATCCCTGCCGCTGCAATCTGGTTTGTGCGCGTGAAGCTGTTGCAGTCAGGCACGTACGTGCACACGTATCCATGTGGGATTTCCTTGGGCGGCTCAGACAGGAATTGGCAATCTCCAGGATCGCCTCCGACCTTGTAGACGACGTATGCCGGTGACGCCTGTTGCTCTGGGGCGGCAAGCGTGAACGGCAGCTGCGGTCTGGTGTAGAACGGTATCTCTCCCTGGTGAGCGCCTAGGGTAGGTCCTGACGGAGAGTGTTGGTGCTTGGCGATTTCCTGCACCACGCGAACCGCAATGCGCTCGAAAGCGTTCACCAGGCTCTCAGAGTGACGGTGCAAAGAGTGAGCCACCATATAGTTGACTTCCTGGCGCAGAGCTCTGGTGCGCTCCTCTGAAGGGAGAGACAGGTCTACCCCGTCGAGAACGCCTTCAGGTGAGAATCCCTTCCACCTGATGCCATGTGAACGGGTTCTCTCGAAAGAGCCGATGAGATCGGCTTCAAACTGAGATTTGAGCTCATCATAATTCTTCTTGTGATCCTCAATGAGCTCGTCGTACGTGACTGGTGTGCCGGCCATCTCGGTTGCAGATGTTGACGCCGTTGTTGTAGAGTGTCCCACCGGGCGTGCCAGAATGTGTTGCCTGCCAAAACCCACCGGCGAGCAGCGACGGGCAACACGTAGAGCCGGGAGGCTCCCAGGACTGCTGGTGGGCCCTGGTCCCTCGGGCGACGGCCCGCAATGCTCTGGCACACGTCCTGACGGTCGCAAGGGCGTGCCACCTGACCTATACCTGGTCGGGAAGGTGCTGGATTGCTTCAATTAGTTTCCTGCATGGTAGACACGTAAACATTAAACGAGCCTCGATCGGCTCTCAGGTTACCCTGTGAATCGGCTCAAAGAGCCGATCAACCCATGGTTCATAATGGATATGCAATAACATGGGGTTTCTGCTCTATCGAAGCTAAGCTAAATCAATCTACGACAGTTTAGGGTTTTCACCGCATAACCGGAACATCCTACACGTAGTTGAGCCTGGCAGATACGAAAGATAACGGCAAACTAACCCAAAACGAGGCCTAAAAACCAACACGGAGTCGATTCCCGGAACATCCCTTCTTGGATCGGCCAAACCGTACTTTACGCACTACTGGATCGTTCAACCCGTTTGCAAGGCCTAACCATGCAGATATCAAACTAATCCTCGAAGAACAAGGAACAACTATAACAGATCGAATCTACTAAACAAAGATAAAGCAGGGTGCTGCCCTTACACCTAAATAGGTGTAAGGACAGCTAGATATCTAGGGGCGGCAAAGCTACGCAAATATATCTGAAAAGCATCGATGCAAGCCCTAAAACATCTACGATAAACAGTGTTACTCGCCATCAAAAAGGCTTCAGTACGAGCAACACCCAACAACGAATAAACAGATACTGCCTAGATCGCAAGATGCGATCTATGCAGCATGACGCTTACCCGGAAGAAACCCTCGAAACAAGGGGTGGCGATGCGCCTGGTTTGTGTTTGTTGTGAACGTGATCGTCGTCCTACTTTCTCAATAACCCTAGGTACATATTTATAGTCCGTGGACTTTCTATCTTTGGAAATACACCTAACCGTGTACGAGCTAAACTCTATCTCTTAATTATAAACTAAGATGCAATCTACCATAATGTACAGATACACGGGCAATTCAGCCCAAATTCATATACAAGGCCGATTCAAAGATACTCCACGTGTATATCCTTCAAGCCCATCTCAATTACGACCCATCCCTTGATCCGGTTAAAATCTGGTGATAACACACTCTAGGAGCTAGACAGAGGCACATCATACACCATAGAGTAGACCCAGAGGATCTATTTCCAAAAGTATCATAGAATCAAACCCAGTTATAAAATCAAACAAAAGTGTTTGAAATGATTTTAACATCATTTGGTTATGGGGCAAGTTAAGCTAGCAACTAGAATAACAAGTAGATAATTAGTACCAAGCCTATTAATGATGCTACGCATCTTTGACCAAAAATCAGTAAGAGTCGAGATAGGATGGCACAAGATTATTTAAGAACTATAAAAGATGCATAGCTTAATTAGCCCATGGAAACCATCAGTTGGGATTCGATGGAATAAGAACATCATGACTGAATCCATATGTATTTTGTCTACATGTTTTGATCACCTACTGCAAGCCCATCCATAAGCATCAAGTCAACATTTTAATCCATGCATAATCTCGTAGAATGAAGAGCAGAAAGAAGTAGTATGGTTCATACTATTAATTCCACTCAATCCATATATTAAAAGGC
The DNA here is from genome assembly GCF_022539505.1 of Lolium rigidum. Taxonomy (NCBI): domain Eukaryota; kingdom Viridiplantae; phylum Streptophyta; class Magnoliopsida; order Poales; family Poaceae; genus Lolium; species Lolium rigidum. Next base: position 117,715,920 of record NC_061508.1, on the reverse strand, counting down.
AACAATAGGTAAATCTACAAATCAAGTGAATCACTACAGTGACTATAGCACGCCAAGCTGAAAGCCACACACTAGCACCACAGAGGGCACTGAGTTGTGTAAATTAACTCAACTCAAACTAGATAAATTTAGACTACGGGCTTAGTAGATTGAGCATAGACAAACATGGATTCAAGATTCTAGTTGAACTAGAGCAATCGGTGCCTAGAAGTATTCACATTATTAATAGCATGGGTAGGAACCTAGCATAATTCCTTAACCATCTATGAATTGCATAAGCAACCCCACAGAAAGCCAAACTCTTGCACCATATCCAATAAAACTACTGCATAATCATAATGATGACAAGCTCCAAAGCAATCATATATGACCCAAGGAGGCCATTGCAGCTAATAAAAGTAGGATGCCAAGCAACAGAAGGAAATGTACATCACCAAGCCCATGATGAATTGATGCATAAATCAACTAGAGAATCCGAACCAACAGTTACTAGAGCAGTACTAGAACAAGTAATAGAAAGAGGAGAAGGGAAGCAGTACATGGTAGCAGCACTAGATGCGCTGACGGCCATGGCGGCACAGCAAGCCCGATGGCTTGGATTATGCCAGGCAACGGCAAGCCACTCGCGGCAGCAAAAACACCGCCACCACCCAAGCACTAAGCCGTAGTAGCACGCTCGCGAGCGGAGCACCACCATCCCCGAACCCTAGGTGAGGTCAAAGATGCAAACGCACAATTGAGGATGCGCTAGTCAAATAAAAGTAGATCAAGTGAAGCATCCATGCACGACGTGTCAGACGCGACTGACGACGATGGCCAGGACGGCCGAAATTTGCCGGAGGAAGGTGGCGATGGCGAGGACGATACCGGAATCGCGAGAGAGGAGAGGTATTAGGGTTCCACGAGGGGAGTGAGGGCGATGGCCCAACCGAACGAGTCAGGCAAACCTAACCGAGTGGGTTCGTCTAACTAGTGGGCCCAAGGGGCAATTTGGACATTTCCAAATCCCTGGAAATTAGATAAATCATAAAAACCCAAATAAAAGCCAAAAACAGGATAAATACAAAAAAAAATTTATTTTATATTATAATTTAATCCTTTAAGTTATTTTTAATAATTTTTAAACACTCTAGTTTATTAACTAAAAAAATTGAAGAATTAAATAAATGCATTATACTTAAGTAATAAAATAATAAAAACATAGGAAATTCTTCAAATAATCAATAAAATAAAATTGTATTTTCTTAGAAGTAAAAAACATAAATATGAGAAAATTAGGGAAACTATTTTATTTATTAATTAAGTTAATTATGAGAAATTCTAGAAAACCCTAAAAATAAATTATCAATTTTTTGGAAATAACCCTTATTATTAAAATGAATTCAAATTTTTATACTAACTCTAGTTTAAGAATTTAACAACAGTCATCACCTAAGGGGGTAAGACCACAAAATTCACTCTACCATGCATCGTTTGGATCTTTAACCATTGCCCTTACCAGACAATGATGCTAATTTTCAGAACTCGAGGTGTCGGGTTAGTCCAGAGCATCCAACTGCACTACCTTCCATATCCAGGCAAGTTCATTGCTTGCTCATGTCATTTGATAACTTTTATCAAATTACTTGCAAAGTACTATTCTTATCACTCATGCATTATAAAGCAAAATATTACTTCTCCAATTATAAATATGATTATGTGGTGGGCAATTGAACCATGGTATGAGTATGGTGGAGGTTCCATTGCAACTGGGTTTATATCCATGTAGGACTAATAATAAATATCGTCTAGTGATTCTTGTGTTGTAATACCCGTGTTAACCGTAAGGTATGGAGTGAGATGGAGAAGTCAGTTGTACCTTTTTCCCTTTCACATATAAATGGATGCACTGCATCATAGGCTATTTGCATCTTACAGGACCACTAGCTGGGTGGAAGCCCCGAATTGTTCCATCAGTAGTGTGATGTATGCTGGTTGTAGGGTTGGCTGAGGATCAAGCGGACCAAGGTGAAGTCATGATCTAAAATCAGTCATGGCTACAATAACGGGTGGCTATGTGGGGTCGTGCAGAAGGACAATGGTTGGCTAGGACCTTAGACTAGGGTCCATACTAACATAAGTATGGACATGAAAGTACGCCCGGTTGTGCAACAACCCTAAGCTTTCTTATAAGAAAAATAACACACCTCTACAGAGTGTATCAAATTGTGCCTTGCGACTCCCTGTTTTGGGAAGGAACTGCGAGTGCGGTACGAAAGGAACTCCGTGAAGTTTTAGACATCCTATGAAGGCTAGCGGATAAAGCTTTTCAAAATAAAAGAAACCTTTTGAAGAAATGTTTAGCAAGATATGCATTGCCTAGAACTTTCTGGTCTATGGTTGTAGCTAGCACATCAAACGCTCGTTTCTATATGAATTCTGAGTACACTCCTACTATACTCATCCTTCTTATGAAGGCACCAATGATGTTTGCTATGAATAATCGGACCTTTCTGAAGGAGTCGACGGTGTCGACTACCTTATCGAGTACGTCACCGAAGGTGTCGACTACCTTATCGAGGCCGAGGATTAGTAGTGGCACTTAAGATAGTTTGTCGGGCAACACCAAACTTTATAGAATAAAGCCTCTCGAGTAGTCATGGTACTTAGTTTACTTTTATCAGTTGTTCGTAAGTTAATTCAAGTCAAACTAGAGTTGCTGAATTATCCTCTCTCAACCAAGGACGAACTCAAGTGTGATGTATATATATGTCGCTTGTAACATTAAGTGCTTGAATAAAGATCTCAATGTTTATGGTGTACCACTTCCGAGGGATGTAATATTGTGAATCGGTACCGTGCAACTGTTATGTCGCCTTGCGTGCTACAACATGCAGCGGTATGCTGGATCACCGCAAAGCGTGTGCTCGATCTGGGATGCTAATAAAGCTTTCCCTTTTCAGTTTTTTCTATTATTTCCAGAAAGCGTGCAATAGTGCCTAAGCTTTCGATAGCATGAAAGCTCATTGCGATATCACCGTGACATGACTTCAATCTATTTTTCTTTTGATAGGGCAAAGGTGTCCAATCTTCGATGAGATGATGATAGCGTTGATTTTTTGGTGGAGTTCGTGCTTGACGATCCGACTACACGTGCAAAGCTCGTGCGCCAATGCAATTGCTCGGACAATCTCCGGGAGTTACTGATGTTGCGGATGCACGATCAGCCTGACCAGCGAGGGTATTAATTCCTACCTGAAATCGAGAACAAGTAAGAACTAATATTGCAATCAGAATATTGCAGATGAAAGATGAAAGCTTTATTGAATAAGGTGGGATTCCGAATAGTCGGTCTTGTTCTGGGCGTTGGCCTCAAAAGAAGTACACGAGAGTTGCAGCAATGACTAACTTTTAATCTAATCAAAATCCGAGTCTAAACGTGATGGCTATGGGGGTATTAAAAGGAGGAAAATGTGGGGTTTTGGCCAGCCATGCATATGGTGGCCGAACCAAACTCTAGAAGGTCTTTCCCCTTCAATACGGACTCTAAAAAGTGGCTGACTTATTTCCTGCGAAAATGAGATGGGCCTGGCCCAAAACTAAAGGTGACGCAACACCATATTATGCTATGGACGAAATTATGAAGTGTAATCTTGTATATTTCGTCCAAGTCTTCATCCTTCATTATGGTGGCTTCAAAGTTCTGAAATCTCCACTTGGGGCGTCCTCTTCAATCCTCATATGTTTGCTGCCATCTCCTCCATGTGTGATCATGCTCCAATGCTTGTCCTCCTCATCCATGCTAGGTCCATCATTCCTAAGAGTAACAAACATATCTGATTTAGGCAGCATCATATTCTCATGTATGTGAGGAATAGTTCCAAGAAACGAAAGTACCTGATAGTTAAGTTGTTTGGCACGAGCTCGAGTGATTGGTCCTTGTATTTGTGTGGCTGTAGGTACAACGGTTGTATCAACAAATGGGATGTCCTCATCATGCTCCCCTTCTTGAATTGAAGTCGTCCTCGACGAAAGCTCATCTTCTTCACCAAAGTAAGGCTTCAAATCTACAATGTTAAATGTAGGACTAACCGGACCCAATTCTGCAGGAAGCTCAAGTTTATATGCATTATCATTTATTTTCTATAACACCTTAAAAGGACCAGTGGCACGTGGCATTAGCTTAGACTTGCGAAATGCAGGAAAATGATCTTTGCGCAAATGCAACCAAACAAGATCACCAACATCAAACACAACATGCTTTCTTCCTCTATCTCCAACAATTTTATACTTAGCATTCATGCATTCTATATTGTCTTTAGTAGTCTCATGCAATTTTAATATCAATTATGCATGTTGTGTAGCATCCAAATCATTTTGCACCGAAGATGGTAAAAGCAATAAATCAATAGGTGCACGTGGAACAAAACCATACACAATCTCAAAAGGGCACATCTTAGTGGTAGAATGCAGCGAACGATTGTAAGCAAATTCAATATGAGGCAAACACTCTTCCCACAATTTTAAGTTCTTCTTCAAATCAGCCCGCAACATAGTAGACAATATTCTATTTACTACTTCAGTTTGTCCATCAGTTTGGGGATGACATGTAGTACTAAACAACAATTTAGTCCCCAACTTAGCCCATAAACATCTCCAAAAATGGCTAAAAAACTTGGTATCATGACCAGAAACAATAGTATTTGGCACACCATGTAAACGGACAATTTCACGAAAGAACAAATCAGCAACATGTGTAGCATCATCAGTCTTGTGACATGGAATAAAGTGTCCCATCTTAGAAAACCGATCCACAACAATAAAGATACTATCCCTCCCCTTATGTGTACGAGGCAATCCCAAAACGAAATCCATAGAAATATCCTCCCAAGGTACACTAGGAAGAGGAAGAGGCATATATAAACCATGTGGATTAAGTCGAGACTTAGCTTTTTTAACATGTAGTGCAGCGTGCTACAAATCTCTCAATGTCTCGACGCATACGTGGCCAAAAGAAGTGTCCAGCAAGTACATCCTCCGTCTTTTTGACACCAAAGTGACCCATCTATCCTCCTTCATGCGCCTCCTTCAACAACAAAAGACGAACGGAACTATCTGGGATGCATAGCTTGTTAGCACGGAACACAAATCCATCATTGAGGACGAATTTGTTTCATGTTCTACCATCTCTATAATTTAGCAACACATCTTTAAAATCAGCATCATGCAAGTATTTTTCCTTTATAGTTTCCAATCCAAAAATCTTGAAGTCAAGTTGAGATAGCATAGTATATCGGCGTGACAAAGCATCAGCAATAACATTATCTTTACCCTTTTTGTGTTTGATAACATAAGGAAAAGACTCAATAAATCCAACCCACTTTGCATGGCGACGATTCAACTTAGCTTGACTACGAATATGCTTCAAAGATTCATGATCAGAATGTATAACAAATTCTTTAGGCCATAATAATGTTGCCAAGTTTCTAATGTCCGAACCAACGCATATAATTCTTTATCATAAGTAGAATAGTTTAGACTAGGCCCACACAATTTCTCACTAAGGTATGCAACAGGTTTGCCCTCTTGTAATAACACACCTCCCAAACCAATTCCACTAGCATCACATTCAAGCTCAAAAGCCTTATTGAAATCAGGAAGTTGGAGTAATGGAGCATGTGTTAACTTATCTTTCAATATCATGAAGGCTTCTTGTTGTATATCGCCCCACACAAAGGTCACATCCTTCTTTGTAAGCTCATTCAGCGGCGCAGCAATGGATCCAAAATCTTTCACGAAGCGCCTATAGAAACCAGCGAGGCCAAGAAAACTCCTCACTTGTGTGACCGTCTTGGGCTGCGGCCAACTCTCAATTGCCTCAATCTTGGCTGGATCAACTTCAATACCCTGCGCAGTAACAACATAGCCAAGAAACGCAACTCGATTGGTGCAAAAGGTGCACTTCTCAAGATTACCATACAAACGTGCATCACGTAAAGCATCGAAAACATCACGTAAATGATCAAGATGATCCTCCATAGTTTTTCTATAAATCAGAATATCATCAAAGTATACCACCACAAAACATTCAATAAAAGCACGTAAAACTTTGTTCATCAGTCTCATGAAAGTACTCGGTGCATTAGTTAAACCAAAATGCATTACTAACCACTCATATAAACCGAACTTAGTTTTAAACGTTGTTTTCCATTTATCTCCTAATTGCATACGAATCTGGTGGTAACCACTACGCAAATCAACTTTAGAGAACATAATAGAACCACTCAACTCATCAAGCATATCATCCAAACGTGGTATAGGGTGACGGTATCGAATGGTAATATTATTAATAGCTCTACAATCAGTACACATGCGCGAACAACCATTTTTCTTAGGTACCAAAATAATAGGAACAACACATGGACTAAGAGACTCACGAATGTATCTTTTATCTTGGAGAACCTAATATAAATTTGTCGCTGAATCTCTTTCGTCTCTTCAGGGTTGGTACGATATGGTGCACGGTTGGACAGCGAAGGTCCTGGAATCAAGTCAACTTGGTGTTTGATCCCACGAATAGGCGGTAATCCAGGTGGAACATCTTGTGGGAACACATCAATGAACTCCTGCAAAAGGCTAGCAACCGCAGGTGGCAAAGAAGGAGGCATATCCTGAAAGAAAACAGAACTTCTTTGCAAATAATAGCATAGCATTGAGTAGTGTTCACATCAAGTTCAGCAATATCAGATTTGCTAGCAAGCAAACAAGGATTTTTCAAACGAATTTCAGTAGCATGGTTCGAATCAGATTTAGTATTAGTCTTATGTGGCACAGTATCTTCAACAACAATCTGATTTATGTTTCTCCTCGTTTTTTACTCTACTAGCTCTAGCAAGATCATCTTTTAGTATTTATTCAGGAGTCATAGGTTTGAGACCAATTTTCTTTCCATCATGTATAGGAGAATACTGATTAGTTCTACCATTATGAAAGGTTCTCTATCAAATTTCCAAGGTCTACCAAGTAACAAAGAACAAGCTTGCATAGGTACAACATCACAATCAACAAAATCAGAATATGTACCAATAGTAAAATGCACACGTGTAGTTCTTGTTACCTTGAGCTTCCGAGAGCTCTCAAACCATTGAATGTAATATGGATGTGTGCGCTGTCGTGTGGGTAGAGAAAGCTTCTCCACCATGTCAACACTAGCCAGATTATTGCAGCTCCCTCCATCAATGATGATCCGTATGGCTCGCTCTTTTACAACGCCTCTTGTTTGAAACAGATTGTGACGTTAATCATGCTCAGATTTGCTCAATTGCATGCTCAACACGTGTTGTGCAACTAATCTCTTGTACTGATCAGCAGTGTCAGCTTCCATTACCTCCATCTCTCTCTCAGAATCAGAATTGGCTCCATCACGTGCAACAATAAGAGCCAATGTATATTTATAAAAGTCACTTGCAGAATCATATTTTCCATCTTCACGCACCAACATGACACGTTTGGTCCTGCATTAATTCTCTCTCTATCTGACCAAATCCCAAGCATTTGCGACATTGAATGTTGCGCGTCTTCCCCGTAGAGGCCATGGAAGATGAACTCCGAGGAGGACCAGCAGATGGTGGTGGAGTAGCAGCAGGTGGTGCTCGTGATGCAGGCGCGGTGTACTTGGAGGTAGGAGGTGCGGATGCAGCCCCACGAGATGATGGCGCTGATTGTCGCGGAGACCATGATGATGTACGACCTGTAGAAATATTAGCTCTTCTCCATGGTGGTTGACGATCCTGCACTTCACGTTCAGCTTTGCAAGCAAGATGAAACAAGCGAATAATAGTATTGTACTCCTTATAATCTAAAATATGTTGAATCTCTTTATTCAAACCACCAAAGAAACGTGCAAACATAGACTCATTATCCTCTACAATACCACAGCGAATCATGCCAGTTTGCAATTCTTGATAATAGTCTTCTACAGAATTTTTTCCTTGTTCTAAGCGTGACAATTTTTTAAGCAAATCACGCTGATAATATGGAGGAACAAAACGAGTACGCATAGCAAGTTTTAAACCAACCCAGGTAGTAGGAATATTAGCATGATGTACTCTACAATGTTCAGAGCACTAACACGCAAATGATCAGGATATCGTAAACATGCAAAGCGTTGTTCTACTTCCAATTCCCAAGTAAGATATGCATCAGGATTATATCTACCCTCAAATTGCGGAATATTCAGTTTCAGTTTAGCAACATGATCATCATCACGTACCGGTCGTGGAGGTGGGCGAGCGTTGCGGTTCAGCTGCCGTGGACGACCAAGTGCAAGTTGTTGGACCTCCTCGTCATCCAGCACGTTCTCATCTGCTTGCTCGTCCTCGTACCCTCCATAATCCTTGTATCCTTCATCAGAAGGCGCGTCAAGTGCGGCTGCTGCAACAGGAGCGGTACCCGCTGGAACCTCCGCACGAGGAACGCGACGTGCACGTCGTCGCACGTTGTCGCGAGGCTGAGGAAACCGAACCATCAACTCCTGGAACTCGGCGTCGAGCTTGGAGTTGAAAGCTGCCTCGAGGCCATCCATCTTGTCCAACGCGTCGGTGAGTTTAGCGTCAACATCAGCAAGGCTCCCATCCACGTCGGTTGCATGCCCACCCAAGAGGTGGGTAAAATGAGCATGCAACTCCTCACTCGTCATCTTGGCCGGATCAACAACGGCCGATGTAGCTCCTGTCATGATTAGTACTTAAAAAGCACAAATGTACATGCCTACAAACTACAGAATATGGTGGTTTACACGCAATTCATCAAGCAAAATACAAAGTTCTTACAAGTTCTAACCAAACAGCAGGAAGGTGATATGGCAACCAACAAGGATCAGCGGTACCCCAAAGATTGCCAAAGCGATTACCAGGTGTCAACACAGAGCACGTGGAGACAATATTTAGAGCTGTAGGAAGGCTGATATGGTAGCAAAGCAGCAATTGTCAAAACAGTAATGCAATATTGAAAGTATGCTCAACAACGGTACTGTGCTGGTCCTAAGCTAGACCGTACTAGAGACGCGAGCCTAGAACACTAACGAGGTCACGACGCGGCACGCAAGAAACTAGCAGCGATGAGGTGGCGATGATGTGGCGATGATGTGGCGAACCGATTTGCGAAAAATCACGATGATGGCAAGTGTCTCAAACTGATCCCCGAGGTCTAAAAACAGTATAGCCTCAGAAAAAAATTTGTCGAAATTTCTGAAAAGTGCTCTGGAAAGCGCGCAGGCGTAAAAAAATGTCGCTATAATGGCCAGTGGCGAAAAGTGATCTCCACGGTCGGAAACTAATGTAGCCAGAAATTTTTTTCGGAGGCGGTTTTTTTTTGCTCTCCACAATTCTTTCCTGGCGGCCGAAACTCATCTCACGGAAATATTTTTCTACAACACAGACGGAATTAGAAGGCAACAGCTAAGAGGGAAAAACAAATAAAACCTAATTCTACTCGGACTCTGTCATGGCAGAGAAACAGCAACAATCTGTGTCGCGTAGGAAACGGGGTATATGGTAGATGCGGATGTATATGGTGGGTGTATATGGCATGCGTATATGGCGATGGCGGAAGTATATGGCAGGTGTATATGACGATTGCGGAAGTATATGGCAGGTGAATATGGCGATGGCGGAAGTGTATGGTGGGTGTATATGGCGGTGATCTGCGTATGGTGTGAGTGGCGGCGGTGGCGTGACGAATATGACCAGAACTCGAAACTCTAAAGAAACTAGACGCTAAGACCAGCAACTCGACACGAAGATGCATACACAAATTCAACTATGCAAAACTTGATAGGGCAAAGGTGTCCGATCTTTCGATGAGATGATGATAGCGTCAATTTGTTGGTGGAGTTCGTGCTTGACGATCCGACTACACGTGCAAAGCTCGTGCGCCAACTTTTGGCCTCAAAAGAAGTACACGAGAGTTGCAGCAATGGCTAACTTTTAATCTAATCAAAATCCGAGTCTAAACGTGATGGCTATGGGGGTATTTAAAGGAGGAAAAGGTGGGGTTTCGGTCAGCCATGCATATGGTGGCCGAACCAAACCCTAGAAGGCCTTCCCCCTTCAATACGGACTCTAACAAGTGGCTGACTTATTTCCTGCGAAAATGACATGGGCCTGGCCCAAAACTAAAGGTGACGCAACACCATATTATGCTATGGACGAAATTATGAAGTGTAATCTTGTATATTTCGTCCAAGTCTTCATCCTTCATTATGGTGGCTTCAAAGTTCTGAAATCTCCACTTGGGGCGTCCTCTTCAATCCTCATATGTTTGCTGCCATCTCCTCCATGTGTGATCATACTCCAATGCTTGTCCTCCTTATCCATGCTAGGTCCATCATTCCTAAGAGTAACAACATATCTGATTTAAGTAGCATCATATTCTCATGTATGTGAGGAATAGTTCCAAGAAACGAAAGTACTTGATAGTTAAGTTGTTTGGCACGAGCTTGAGTGATTGGTCCTTGTATTTGTGTGGCTATAGGTACAGCGGTTGTATCAACAAATGGGATGTCCTCATCAGCTTTGCTCTTTCTCGGTGCGAAAATAGGAACATTTAGTGACTCGGCCCTGGTACGCTGGCAGACACCGGCTACGCAAGGCTCACAATTTGATTACCTTGCATCTTGGGGCGTGATTAGCTGCCTGGGTCTATTTTTGTCTCCAGAGCGCATGTCCATGGGACATGGCTGGGCAAAACGTCCTAAAAATTATGTTATCCATTTCGTTTGGTTGTTCACATGGAAGTTAGTTGTATTTTTCGGGCAGTTTTGGCCCATTTATTTGGTTGCCTACAAACTTGGTTTACTAGGAGGATGATGCAAAAGTAGGGTGTTTGGTTAACTAGTTGAGTGTGCTATGGTTAACCCATTCATACTTTGGTGAGGTTAACATTACATACGACCATAGATAGATGTAGGTATAAGAAGAACACGGCCTTGACTATCACCCCCATCAGGATCAAGATGATGAAACCTCTAAACGTAGTCTACCCGGCCTAATGATGAGACATTGCTTGAACAACCATAGCTTGAACATGCATACCTTAAACGTGCATAGCTTAAAGAGCCATACCTTGAGCATGGAGTGTTTAAACATCCATACCTTGATAAGCCATTGGTTTATCACCCAAGAATTGGTTGAGCTCCTTCTCCGCCTCCTCTCGTGTTTCATACCCTCAAGCAGTTGTGGGAGAAACAATTGACCTGAACCACTAGTACATATTAAAAAGCATGTAAATTACAAGTTGGACAAGCATATAAACGTATTAATAAAAAACTTGTAATTTACAAGTTGGACCGGTGTATGTGCTATTTAATTTACAAGTAGAACTGGTGTATATATGTATCAACAAAAAAACATGTAATTTACATGAAGGACCAGTGTATATATGTATTAACAAAAACATGTAACTTACAAGTAGGACCTTTGTATATACGTATTAACAAAAAAAACCTGTAATATAGATGTAGGACCACTCATGTTATCAAGAATACATGTAGGTCTAACTTGCATATTCGTGTTCCATGCCTGTAGCACAGTGGCGGAGCCAGCAGGTGTTAGGGTGGGGCGTGCGCCCCACCCTAGCATTTCATCTTTGCACATATTTCAGTGAGAAAAATAAAAAATAAAAAAATCTAGCTCTTATATACATGATATTAGCATGGTTGCCACACCCTAAGAAAATTTTCTACATCCGCCACTGCTGTAGCAACGATCAGTAGGTAGTAATTTACATATAATAACTACTGTATATACTTGATAGTAAGTTAGTAATTACGGGTATATACGTGTGTTAAAAGAAAAGAACCCACTAAAACACAGCCCAAAACACATTAAAATGCCTCAGAAACACAAAAGCCCATGACAAGAAAAAAACGCTCAGTGCACGACCAATCGACCAACCGACCGCCATGTCTGCGCTCTCTCCTGATAAAAACTCCAGCGAAAAAAAAAACACCCGTCGGCAGTCCAGTAAACCGACTTGCAAATAAATCGATCGACAGGGCAACTGAGGAACAAGAAATTCGAGTGTTGAAAAAATAGAAACATCCGACTGATAAATAGCAAATATGTAAAAACATAAGAAACTGCTGGACATTGAGAACGATGGCAATGTGACAGGAGGCATGGCCTGCCATCCTGCTTTAAGCCTGTAATTCTGCCATGGCTGCAACGATTTTGCCCAACAATTTGACTGTATTTATTAAGAGAATCTCCGGTCAACCGTGGTGATGGCGTGATGCTGCTGGAGATGAAGAGCGAGAGCCTGGCGGCAATATCGTATGAGCATATGGTTTTCGATCCGGTTTTCCTTATAAACTGGATCATTTTCCTCTCTTCTTAAATGAATAGCCAGAGCTCCTGGCGTTTGCTCCAAAAAAAAATATCGTATGAGCATGGAGCTGGGCCAAGATAACGACCCGAGGATGATGGTGCACGAGAGGAACACCACGGTTGACCGCCACCCGAGGAAAAGTGATAGGAAAAATAATTTTATGGGAGTTGGCAAAGTGCGGATCAACTATTAGGCTAGCCATGATACTAATTTTATAGAGGGTAGTATCATGGAGTACTATCATAGTTATGTTATAATTATTGCTATTTAGAATCTCAATGCAAATTGATGTAAAAGATTTGTTTGGCATTAACTTTTCCCGTGATATGCACTATGATACAGTATTCACCTATGATACTCTAATCTCATCCCTCCTCCTTAACTAATTGTCACATCAGCATTTTTGTGGGACCAATGTGCATGATACTAGCTAAGATACCATCACTATGACTAGCCTTATACAGTTCCATGCCAACTGCTAGAATCGGTTCCATAAATTTGTAAATCAAGTCGCATAATATTATGTTAAGGAACTCAGCATCTTTGTTTCTTTAAGCCATGGCGATCTCGGGAGCCACGACGTTGCCGAAGCTATTAGATGGGAGTCATCACTATAATCGACTCATCATCTTCGTTGCACTAGCTGCCATATCGGGCATGCATCTTTCCGAACAGTTTGCGCCAGTTTAATACTACCTCCATCCTAAGGCTTAAGGCCTAGTATATTTTTTTAGAAAGTCAAACGAAGTAAAGTTGACCAAATTTTTAGAAGAATTTATGAACAATTATGATATTTTATAGATATGACATGAAAATATATTTTATTATCTAAGTAATGATATTGATTTTGTACTGTTAATGATTTTTGATAAAAAAACTTAGTCAAACTTAACATAGTTTAACTTTCTAAAAAAATATAGGTCTTAAGCCTTGGGATGAAGGTAGTAAGCACTTGATTGTTGTTGCTTGGTTTGAACGAAGGCTAACATGATTGCGGAAAGTGCGTTTGGCACATGAGCACCAATGTTTCCGGTTTTTGAAAGAAAAAAAATTAAAAACATATTTCTATAACTTGAAAAATCTAAAATTAAATGCACGCATATATATACCCATTTCTAAGGCACGGTAGAAATTTTAGAAAAAAAATATTATATTTTAAACTATACAAAAAAGACAAATTTCTGACAAAAAATATGAGTTCTCAACTATGCATACAACCACAAATTTGTTTTTTTCTTTTGTATCTTAAAATACAATCGTAATTTCTACCAAAATTTCACACGAGTATTCACAACATGTGAATGTATTATGTAATATTTTTTTTATAATTTTTGAAACAGATAAATAGAATTTTCAAATATTTTAAAAATCAGGAGCAATCGCACCAAATCTGCTCTCACATGATTGCGGATAGGCCGTCGAAAGAAGAAGTCATATACGCAAGCACTGATATGAACTTCTCAAGGCGCAAAGTTGGTGTTTCAGAAGATGGGAGACAACTTAAGCAGCCTGGTTTTGCAGCTAGGGCGCCAATTTAGAATGTTTCGCCAATTGTGGTCCATAAACACCATCTCCCCTCCGTCTAAATTTTTCTCCAGATCCACTCTTCTATTTCCGTCCGTACGAGTTCCACACAACCACCACAAAGCAAGCTCAATGCCGTGATGAGAACTAACCTGTGGTTGGATGGTTAGGAGGGCAGTGGCACCCTCAGCCCACGTCTCATAAAGGTGGAATATTCTTCAGTGGGAGGCGATGTTCTCGTCGACAGTGAGGTGCCTGTGGTGACTTCATCAATCTCAAGACCCGCTGGATCAGTTCTTCGACACAGTCTCTCGAAGGTGCTCATAGGGGTAGGGTGTGCGTGTGTGTTCATAAGGATGGGTGTGTATGTGTATGTGTGAGCGTCTTTTTTTGTACCGTGTTTCGCAAAAAAATCTCAATGCCCTGATGTTCTGCAATTTTGTTGCTGCTTCTTGTCGATGTAACGCACCACGTTCTCCACATCGTGCGACACGGAGCACCCCACGAACACGCAATTCCGCCGCTCAAGTTCCACGTTGTCTATCACGTTGGCTTTAAAACTGAAGCGCGTTCTTTTCTATCACAATATTCATAGCCGAGCTGACTGAATCCTTTGGGTGCTATCAAGAAACCCAAGATCAAATCCAGCGAAGTTCTTCCCCTTGTTTGTCTCAATTCAGAACCTGTCTGTCGGTTTTTGTTCAGTTAAAAGCTCAGTTTCGGTAGAACCTGTAGATTAGGTAGGATGTGACTCTACCTTTTTACTAACCCAGACCAGCCCAGTGGGCAGTGGCTTTGATCCTTTTCTCTATGCAGGTGATCCGGGGATCAAATCCCTAATGTCACCAAAACAACCACCATTTTGTTTTTCGTTTATCCTTGCATCCATTCTGTTTTGTTGGTTCAAGTTTATGCTCGCATCCAAACCAACACCATTTTGTTTTTCGTTTATCCTTGCATCCATTCCGTTTTGTTGGTTCAAGTTTATGCTCGCATCCAGACCAACACGAAGCCAATCATCAGCCTAGAATGTAAACAGATCGGATCCGATTTCGCTTATACCACATATTTTTTTCTTGGATTCGGATCGGAGCGAATATTGACCGGTTTCGGTTTCTAATGCGGATATACCGGACTACGAATTCGGACGGAAACAAAAATATTCGGATAGATGTTCTCATCAGTAGATAGATACATACAGTTCTTGTGTAGTTAAGAAAAAAAGACATAATTTACGCTAAAGCTCAAGCATCGATAAAATTTAGAGTTATATATACTCACCAAACATATTCAGTAGCTCAATAACTACTAACCTTGTGAGATTGGGGCATGCAGTTTTGGCTCCCGGAACTAGATGCACCTGCTTTGCTGGACCAGTTATATTGTCTGGGCATCCGTGCGTTTGCCGACTTCCTTTTATTTGAAGACCCGCAGAAAATGCAGGTAAAAGAGAGAGTTAGGTCGATACAGAAGTACGGTTCAGAGATACGTATGCTAATAAATTCGAACCTGCACTAGCATGAATGGGAAAGGTGAGGATAGCTAAACATGTACCAACGGTACATGATACGGGCTGTACAGAATTTTGGTTGCTATACATCTCTCTCAGTTAGCGGAGGAGTGAGAGCGGACACATGCGGCGGCGGCTGGTTTACGGTTCTTCATCGTGTCTTCCAGGAGAAGGTCGTCACAGCGCGGCGTACATCCCGCCGCCGCCGCGTGTGTCCGCTCGTGGCGCAGGATGCGGGCTTGGGCAGGAGCCGCTCAACGACTCCTAGGACCTAGGTGACCTTGATGGTCTCCAGGCTCCAGCTGATCGGTAGGTAGCACGGTCCCATTAACGCCCATAGTGTCCTTCGGTGAAATCTCGGCAGGAGGCGAAACTCCATCAATCTGAGGACGAGTGGAAGACGCCGCCGGCGGAGCTATGCCGCCTCAAAAACGGACTCGACGGCGCAGATCCGGGGATTTCCTGTCCGGCCACCATGGCCTGCACCATAAGGCGGAAACCAAACATAGCAAGATTTGTGATACGTCTCCAACGTATCTATAATTTCTTATATTCCATGCTATTTTTATGACAATACTCACATGTTTTATACATACTTTACATCATTATTATGCATTTTCCTGCACTAACCTATTAACAAGATGCCGAAGCGCCACTTGTTGTTTTCTGTTGTTTTTGGTTTCAGAAATCCTACAAAGAAAATATTCTCGGAATTGGACGAAATCAACGCCCAGGGTCTTATTTTTCCACGAAGCTTCCAAAAGACCGGAGGGGATACGAAGTGGGGCCACGAGGGCCCGTACCCATAGGGTGGCGCGGCCAGCAAGGGGCCCGCGCCGGCCTATGGTGTGGGGCCCCTGTGCCCCCTCCAATTCTACCCTTCCGCCTACTTATAGCCTTCGTCGCGAAAACCACTTTACCGAGAGCCACGATATGGAAATACTTCCAGAGACGCCGCCGCCGCCAATCCCATCTCGGGGGATTCAGGAGATCGCCTCCGGCACCCTGCCGGAGAGGGGAATCATCACCGGAGGGCTCTACATCATCATGCCCGCCTCCGGATTGATGCGTGAGTAGTTCATTCTTAGACTATGGGTCCATAGCAGTAGCTAGTTGGTTGTCTTCTCCTCTTGTGCTTTCATGTTTAGATCTTGTGAGCTGCATAACATGATCAAGATAATCAATTTGTAATGCTATATGTTGTGTTTGGCGGGATCCGATGAATATAGAATATCAGTATGTCGTGATTATCACTATATAATGTTGTTTATGTTCTTGCATGCTCTCAGATTGCTAGTAGAGGCTACGGCCAAGTTGATGCTAGTAACTCCAAGAGGGAGTATTTATGCTCGATAGTGGGTTCATGCCTCCATTAAATGCGGGACAGTGGCGAAGGTTCTAAGGTTGTGGATGTCTTTGTTGCCACCTAGGGATAAAACATCGATGCTTTGTCTAAGGATATTGTTGTTGATTACATTGCGCACCATACTCTAATGCAATTGTCTGTTGTTTACAACATATCTTGGAAGGGGTTCGGATGATAACTTTGAAGGTGGACTTTTTAGGCATAGATGCATGCTTTGGATAGCGGTCTATGTACTTTGTCGTAATGCCACTGATTAAATCTCATAGTACTCATCATGATCATGTATGTGCATTGTTATGCCCTTCTTTATTTGTCAATTGCCCAAGTGTAATTTGTTCACCCAGCATGCTGTTATCTTATGGAGAGACACCACTAGTGATGCTGTGGACCGGTCCTATTCTTTACATCGAAATACAATCTCTTGCAATTGTTCTTCTTGTTCTTCGCAAACAACCATCATCATCCACACTATACATCTAATCCCTTTGTTCTGACAAGCCGGTGAGATTGACAACCTCATTACGTTGG
>NC_061508.1:117667451-117698526 GCF_022539505.1 Lolium rigidum | reverse complement strand
AATCACATGATTCATCTTACATAAATAGTTGATTTTTCAATCAACATACATACACAAGTTCATACATAGCGGAAGCGTAATAGTAAATGGACTCTCTAGTCCACAGGCCAACATTTGACGTCAGAAACCCCTAGTTGTCGTAGGCGTCCTGCTGGTCATCCTCGTGATAGTTCTGTTCATCATCGTACTCTGGCCATTTGAATAGCCAGGGACAAAGCCGTAAGTACTTCAAGTACTTGCAAACTAATACTAATGTAAGAATGCCAACTAAAGGTACTAAGCTCTAGTTTAACTTGCATAAGCCAAATTTTAGTTCACAAGCTTGGATCATGTGCTAACTAACTTAAGTGGGAACATTAGTGTCATTCCCACAACATTGGTATAATTCCAAACAAGTCACCAAGTCACCATTCACATTTACTAAAGTTTTCAAAAATCTGACACAGGAAACTGTATGGCCCTTCCAACCGTCCGTAACCGTGGACACGGCTATTCGAATAGATTTACACTCTGCAGAGGTTGCACACTTGTGCCACAACATTTGATTTCATCCGTCGGAATAACTCCGAATCATCGTAACACAAGACGCGGATCATCAACCATAACCTTTCACTTACAAATCCTAGTATGAGCACCTCTCCCCATGAGCTTGGCCTCCCAAAGTGAAGACCAACCGTCAACCCGGGAACCGCACAGTGGCTTGGCCGTACAATTCACCTCAATTCACATCATTTCTCAACAACTTGAGGCAGCCTCTGACATACCCCCTATGATGTGTGTTCGGAGGGAACCCATACTAAGATGCATAAACTTCCGAGCTTAAGCCCTACCCATAATCAGGTATTGTGGGGGTACTCAAAAATTGGAAAGGTATCGCATTCAAACCATTATCAGGTTTTCATCAAAAATCACCATCTTCTCTGGTTCATAATCAACCTCAAATCATTCAATGGAATGTTTCATCATTCCAAGGTTTCAAAATTCAACAAGTCATATGTTCCCATCTAAAGTAGTCAAATTTTAGTACTTTAGCACTAGCACTAATCATGAGGGGTGCTACCTTGCTTTGCTATCTATAAAACTAACTTTGCTACTCTAGTAATCTTGTTCCCTAGACCAATCTTAATCCACTCTTTGAAAACACAACAAGTAAAACTTGTATAGTGTACAAGTAGGATAGGCTAGTATGAAGAAAGATAAGAATCATGGTGGCTTGCCCAAGGAGGGCTTTGCAATTTGCAAGAGTATTAGCTTGCCTTGGTAGTTCTCTAGGTTTTCTCCTTCTTCTTCTGAGTAGAATCCTTCTTCCTCTTGGTAATCTCCGGTGCTAGCGTCTAAATTTGAATACGAAGTGTAATCACTAAACAAGCTCAAAGGCTATACTAAGCACATCATTACTTCACACAAACTATGCTAAGCACACACATAAAATAATTAGGTGCATTGTTTGGGTGACTTGAGGAAAATAATTTCCTCTCATTCATATGTGACAAGTAAATTCCATATGGTTCTTGAGGAATAATTTCCTCTCATTGAAATCTTCTTAAGATTTAATTCCTCAAACAATAATACATGAACTTATGTTGACCCAAGTCAACCATTCATTATCATTATTGAAGAAAATGATTTAAATGAGGTAGACCACCTCATATCACTTAATAATTCTACAAATGATTTAAATCTCCAAGCATTTCATAAAAGAGTGTTGGACCAGGGGTTCAAACATCTCATGAATTCACTTGAGACAAGATTTAAATGAAGTAAAATACTTCATAAGATTTACATATTAGTTTTGGACAATATCACTTAACTAAACTAGCCATATTGTCCATTAATTAAACTAGGGCATGCTCATGCAAAGTGACCACACCATTTTCTTGCAGAAACAATTAGTGTAAGTCAAATGTGAGCTATAGGAGTTGGAATTAACTTAATATCTGTTTTGGTTGATTTTTTAGAATTATTTGAATAAGAAAAAGTCCTTGCCTTCTTCTTTTTATCATTTTATTTCTTCAATGAATCTCGAAGTGAGACCAGTGGCAAACTGTAGAACTTTTTACTGGATTTCCAAATATATAAAATTTGTTAAATTTGGCCAAGCCAAACAGATTCTATGTATTTTCAAAGTTGGGTTCAGTATTGAATTCAAACTAAATTTATTAAACGAAGTTTGAATTAAAAAGGCCGGCGGGAAAAGCTAACGGGCCTAAACATTTAAAACGGCCCAAGGCCAGCCCACCACGCATCCAAGCACGCGCGGGCTGCCTGACAAGGGGCTCCACCCGTCAGCGACGCTTAACGCCCGAAGCGGTATGGATCAACGAGGAGCGTTAGATTAGAACAGGATCTAACGGCGCACGTTCATCGTCGTCGACGGCGAGAGGGGAGCTATGGCACGGCGGCGATAGGGGGTCGGAGGCTCACCGTGGCTCCAGCTAGGGTTGGTCAGTGTGCTTGGGGACGTTGTGGACGACGGCGAAGCAGCCTGTAGCAGTGGCGTCGCTCGGGGAGGTCTGGATCGACGGCGATTGCTGCAGAGCTTCCGCGGCTCCGATCTTCCGATTGAGCTTGCTCCGGCGACGATTGAGGTGGCTAACGGTGCTAGGCGAAGCGGTGGTGAGAGGTGGTCATGGTGGTGTGCTTGGATCGTCGAGGGAGGCCTCCTTTTATAGGCGCGTGAGGGTGCCGTGGGTGCCGTGGCAAGTCGACAAGGGCGCGGCCGCTCCGGTGAGCTAGAGGGCTAGGCGACGACGGGGTCGTGTTCACGACGTCACCGTGGTCCTCGGAGCGTCAACGGCGCGGTAAATGGTGGCGTACGGTGGTCGGGCGGGCGCGTGTACTGTCGCGGCCGTGGCGGGCGCGTTCGTCCTCTCCGGCGGCCGTGGTCGCCAAGGCATGACGCGAGCGTGTCCGGCGAGCTCCGCGTGGAGAGGAGGGTTCCAGGGTGCGCGGATATGGTCGGGGTACGGCGAGATTCTGCGAGCGCCGCGTGGTCGTGTCGCGCGCGTCCGTGCGCCAGTGACGTCGCCCATGCCGCTCGCGGCGTACCTGGGCGTACCTGGGCGCGCGTCGTCCAGGTCCTGTCGTCGTCCTCGCGATCAACGGCGTGCACGGGCGAGCTCAGCAGGTCGTGGGCGACGCGTTGGACACGGTGGACGTGCAGATGGTGGAGAGAAAAGGGGGGAGGTGTGTCGAGGGGCGACGTGGCCGGCATGGCCATGTCCACGCCATGGCTGGCCTCTCCTGGGGCTTCCTTGGCATGGGCTTGGTGTAGGAGTGTCCCATGGTCATGGCTAGGGTGTGTGAGAGTCAAGTGGTGGCCTGGTTTGATCACATTTTGAAAATGGAGAATGTTGAATCTGTTTCAATGTCTCATCTTTGCTTGCTCAAATCTCTTGATCCAGGAAGATTTTGGTAGGATGATCTTTACAAAAGTTGTTCACCTTGTTGAGTACTTGGATGACATGCAAAGAAAAGGATTTGTTTGGTTTAAAAAACTTGAAATACTGAGGCTCAAAGTGGTGACCAGAATGTAAAAGTCAGAAATGACCATTATCTCATGTGAGCCAAAATTGAATTTGGATTTGATTCAAATGGTATCTCTTTGATTCCCCAAAGTTGTAATAACCATCTAATAGCATATTACAAGTAATGGTGAAGTCAAAAGGGTCTAGGGTCAAAATTTGCAAAAATGGCATAAGCCATAAGTTAGGGTTTTTAGGGTTTTCCTCTTATTTGATTTCTTTCTCTTTTTGATTTATTTGGTTGGTGATGTTCACTTGATCACTTTAAGGTTTTAGAGTTCAACACATAAACAATAAAACACTCATCATGGCATAACACTCAAAATGCACAAGTCCTATGCAGGGTACTATATGCAAAAGAAAAGTTTTTGTTTGTTCTGAAATTTGGATCTCTGAAACTTTGTTTCTCTCTTTTATTGAAATTTGGGATGTTACAAACCCTTCCCCCTTACAAAAGATCTCGTCCCGAGATCTTAAAGAAAATTAGGTACTAAAGAGATCTGGGTATTCTTTCTTCATGTCTTCCTCTCGCTCCCAGGTGGCTTCATCTTCAGTATGATTGCTCCACTGTATCTTCAGAAACTTGATGCTTCTGGTGCGGGTGGTTCTGTATGCTTCTTCCAAAATGCGAATCGGCACTTCACGGTATGTCAGGTCTTGGTTGATATCCACCGAACGGTGATCGATGTTCTTGAACACTTCGGTCTTCTCAGGAACTTCAAGGCACTTCCGAAGGAGTGAGATGTGAAATACGTCGTGCACAGCCGAAATTTCCTCAGGTAACTCCAGTTGATAGGATACTTCTCCTCGGCGACTGAGAACTTTGAAGGGTCCGACATATCGGGGTGCAAGCTTTCCTTTCAGCTGAAATCTCTGCATTCCTTTCAGGGGGGATACTTTGAGATAGACGAAATCTCCGATTTCAAAGGTCATCTCTCGGCGTCTCTTGTCGGCGTAACTCTTCTGCCTGGATTGCGCTGTCTTGAGATATTCGTGAATCTTGTGCACCTTCTCTTCAGCTTCACGAAGAACATCAGGTCCAAAGACTTGATTTTCTCCGATTTCCGACCAATTCAGGGGGGTACGGCACTTCCTTCCGTACAGAGCTTCAAAGGGGGCCATCTGTAAGCTGGCTTGGTAGCTGTTGTTGTACGAGAATTCTGCGTAAGGCAGGCAGTCTTCCCACTTGGATCCGTACTCCAGTACACATGCCGTCAGCATGTCTTCCAATATCTGGTTGACTCTCTCAGTCTGTCCATCGGTCTGCGGGTGATAGGCGGTGCTGAAATTCAGACGGGTCCCTAGTCCTTCGTGCACCTTCTGCCAGAATCTTGAGGTGAACTGTGATCCTCTATCTGACACTATCGACTTCGGGGTTCCGTGTAGGGCGACTATTCTGGAGATGTACAATTCAGCTAACTTTGGTCCTTGGTAGGTGGTCTTGACAGCGATGAAATGGGCTACCTTGGTCAACCTATCCACCACTACCCATATAGAATCGTTGCCTTTGCTGGATTTGGGCAAACCTGTGATAAAGTCCATTCCTACAGAGTCCCACTTCCATTCCGGAATCCGTAGGGTTGCGGCAGCCTCGCGGGTCGCCGATGTTCGGCCTTGACTCGCCGACGGATATCACACTTGGCGATGTAGCTTCCGATCTCCCTCTTCATTCCATGCCACCAAAATTGTTCCTTCGGGTCTTGGTACATCTTGGTACCTCCGGGGTGAATAGAGTATAGGGTGTCATGGGCTTCCTTCAAAATGACTTGCTTCAAGTCCGAGTCAGATGGTACGCAGAGACGTTCTTTGTACCAAAGAACTCCGGCTTCATCTACGGTGAATCCCGGTGCCTTTCTCGCGACTATCCGGGTCTTGATTCCATCAATGCCGGCATTTCCCTTCCGAGCTTCCTTGATCCGACCAATCGGGGTGGGTTGTAGCTCCATGCTGGCTAGGAATCCTTCACCGACTAAATCCATTCTAAACTTGTTCAAACTCCTGGTATAGGTCGGGTTGTTCTTCGGCTATCATTGAGTTCAACCGACACGCTGAGTCTACTCAACGCATCCGCTACTACATTGGCCTTGTCGGGGTGGTAGTGGATCTCCATATCATAATCCTTGATCAATTCTAACCATCTTCTTTGCCTCATGTTCAGCTCCTTCTGGGTAAAGATATACTTCAGGCTCTTGTGATCCGAATAGATCTCGCAGCGATTAGCCATGAGGTAATGACGCCACACCTTCAGTGCTAAAACTACGGCTGCGAGCTCTAGGTCATGGGTTGGATAGTTCTGCTCATGCTGCTTCAGTTGCCGGGACAGATAAGAGATCACTTTCCCTTCTTGCATCAACACACATCTGAGACCAATCTTGGATGCATCGCAGTAAACGTCAAAGGGTTTGGTGATGTCCGGCATGATCAGAATTGGGGCTGAGGTCAGCCTAAGCTTGAGTTGTTGGAAACTCTCCTCACATTTGTCCGTCCATTCGAACTTCTTATCCTTCTTCAGCAATTGGGTCATTGGTCGAGCGATGCTCGAAAAGCCTTCTACAAATCTGCGGTAATATCCGGCTAATCCAAGAAAAGCGTGGACCTCGGTCTGAGTGGTTGGGGCTTTCCATTCTGCAACAGTCTTGATCTTGGCGGGATCTACAGCAATTCCTCCCTGCGAACAAGATATGTCCCGAGAATCCTACTTCCTTCAGCCAAAACTCACATTTGCCGAACTTAGCATACAGCCTTATGCTCTCTAAGGGTCTCCAGGGACAGCTTCTAGGTGTTGCTCATGTTCTTCCTCGGACTTGGAGTAGATTAGGATGTCATCGATGAAAACGACAACAAACTTATCCGGAAAGTTCATGAAGATCTTATTCATGAGATTCATGAAATAAGCGGGGGCATTGGTCAATCCAAATGACATGACATTGTACTCGTACAATCCATATCTGGTGGTAAAGGCAGTTTTGGGAATGTCCGATGCACGAATTTTCAGCTGGTGGTATCCAGTACTGAGGTCAATCTTTGAGAATACTATGGCACCGGTCAGCTGGTCAAACAGATCTTTTATCTTTGGTAAAGGGTATTTGTTCTTGATGGTGACATCGTTAAGCTTACGATAGTCCGTACATAAACGACTGGCACCATCCTTCTTATCCACAAACAAAACTGGAGATCTCCAAGGCGACGCACTTGGTCGTATCAGACCTTTGGCTAATAGTTCATCCAGTTGCTTCTTCAGTTCCACTAGCTCTGCTGGGTTCATGCTATAGGCTCTCTGGGCTATGGGTCCGGTTCCGGGGATTAAATCGATGATAAACTCGATATCCTGGTCTGGGGGCATACCGGGTAGACCATCAGGAAACACATCAGGGTATCGACAGACCACCCTAATCTGATCCAAAGTTGGCTTGGCTACACTCTGGTTGCAGGTAAATTTTCTGGGTAGTAGTTCAGAGACATGTTCTACTATGATACCGGTGCTACTGGTCATGGTGATGGCTTTCTTGGCACAGTCAATCATTCCATGGTGTTTTGCCATCCAATCCATTCCGCAAGCACTACTTCCAAACCTTTGGTTCCCAAAATTATCAGATTGGCATAGAACTCTACTTCATGTATTCTGATGGGTACATTTTTACAAAATTTTCTGGCTTTAGTGGTTGATCCGGGGATTTGAACTATCATGACATGTTTCAAACTGAGCGGTTGAATTTTAATTGTTGATGCAAAGTCTTCAGTGACAAAAGAATGAGATGCTCCGGAATCAAACAACACTCTGGCAGAATGCGAGTTGACAGGAAACATACCCAGTACAACATCCGGTGCTTCTCGGGCTTCTTCGGCATTCATGTGGAAGAGACGGCCGTTGCGGTTATTGGGGTTGTTTGGGGCGAACTTCTTTCCGGTGGAAACGCGGCGTTGCTGCTGAGCAGGTGCAGCGGTGTTGCCGGCGAGCTTGGCGAGTCTCTTGGGGCACTCGTTGGAGTAGTGTCCCACCACTCCGCACTCATAGCAAGTGATAGTGGACTTGTCCTTGGTTGCGACAGGAATAGCGTTGCTCCCAGTCCTTGAAGCGGTGTTGGTGTTGTTGTTGTTGTTGGGGTTGGGAGCTCTAGGCGGAGCGCGGTTGAAGTTGTTGTTGTTGTTGTTGTTGTTGTAGTGGTTGTGGTTGTAGCTGTTGTTGTGGCCTCCTGGCCTGGAGTTTCCTCCACTCCGGTTCTGATAACCGGGGCGCGAGTTCTGCATAGGGGGCTTGTTGTTGTTTCTCGGAGTGAAACCTCCGCTTGAGCTGGGGCGATACTTCGGGGCATTGCTAGGCCCACTCGGGTGCATCATGCGACGTTTGCGGTTCTCATTGGCTTGGTTCAGCTTGCCCTCCATCCGGATGGAGGAGTCAACAAGGGCTTCAAGGTCGGCGAAGGGGATGTTGACGAGAACAGATCCGCATCTCATCATGCAGTCCGTTCAGGAATCTCTCCTGCCTCTTCTCAGTGGTGTCGGTCTCATCGGGGGCGTACCTTGACAGGGCAAGGAACCTGTCGCGGTATTCTACCACCGTCATCCTTCCTTGCTTGAGTTCGCGGAATTCATCCCGCATCTTCTTGATAAACCCGGGGGTACATGGTACTTGCTGAACTTGAGCTTGAAATCTGCCCAAGTCATGACTTGACCTCCGTTCATGGCACGGGTGCTGGTCCACCAGGCTCGGGCTGGTCCGGCAAGGTAGTGGGTTGCAAACAGGACCTTCTCATTGGCTTCAACTCCGGCGACCTCCAAGTTGTTCTCCATAGTCTGGAGCCAGTCGTCGGCGTCGAGGGGTTCTTCAGTCTTGCTGAACACCGGAGGGTTGGTATTCTGGAAGTTCTTGAGTTTGGATCCGGGATGATCATGATTCCCATGGCCTTGGTTAGCAAGGTTTTGCAGTGCTGCGATGTTGGCTTGACGTTCAGCCCTTTCAGTCTCCCTGTCTTGAAGCAGGGTTTGCAACAGTTGCATCATGGCATCGTTGTTGTTGCGATTGGGAGGGGCCATCTGAATATACAGGAGATTATAAGATAAGAGGGAAATTATATGGTTTATTTTGAATAAGTTCAAAAACTTGTAAAAACTTGAATGCTTTGGATGACACACACAAACATTCATTCATTCATTCATGCCACATCACACATTACAAACTAGCAGTTCAACACTCCAATGGTTTTAAGAACCATTTCACATGCTACGATACAAAGGTCGGGATACAACTCATGCCTACATAAGTGCTCAAGTGCAGCTACCCTCGTCCTCAACGTCAATAGGAACGACGTCATCAGGTCCCGGCTCCAGAAAAGCGTAGTCCTCCTCCTCAGTGAACTCGTCCTCCTCGAAGTCGTCATCATCACTCAGGAAGGCTCCTCGTCCCTGAATATCGATACCGGCTTCGTCCTCCTCCATCTCCTGCAGCTGCTCCTCCTGGGCCTTCACCGTGGCCTCAAGTGACGCTATCTGAGCACGAAGGCGCGTGATAGTAGCATCCTTCTTCGCACACCGCAGGCGAAGCTTGTTGCGGTCCCTGGACAGCATCTTGATAGCATCGCCATGGGTGGCCAGGGCGAGGTGCGTCTGATTCGCGTACACACGAGCGTTGTCCAGATCCTGCTGTGTATGATACATCATGAAGTCTAGGTGCTCGGCGTGGTGCCTCAGCTCCGGGTGGGACTGCAGAGTCATGGGCACTCCTGAGGCATCACGCCTCACCAGGTGAGCGAAGCGGGACGCAAGCAGGCGTACCACATTCTGTCCGCGCGAGGCGTGCCGGTGCCTCCCGAAGAGCTCTCGCCGATCCGTCGAGCCGCGTTGCTCTCACGGAACGAGAACGGGGATCCTCTCCTGGTTGGGTGACTCCATCGTGCCTCGCAGATCTGCAGGTGATGATCCACCGGAGTTCGCCACCGGGCTAATCGTTCACCCGAATTCCGTGGAACTCAGGGTGAAGTCGCCCAAGGAAAGCTGAGACAGCGGTGAGGTCGTGCTCGAAAACGAGGCTCCCACTGTTCCCGAGCTGATAGAACTTCGCGCTGATGGGTTCATTTGGCTCCATCTGAAAGCGAAAAGGATGAGTAAGTTAGAGAGTGAAAAAGTGTGGCAAATTTTTAAGTAGATTCAATTAATAAAAGTACATTATTCATCAAATTTTGAAATAGTCTCAAAGGCAAGAATGCGAGTAAATTTTCATAAATATTCACTTCATTTGATTTCAAAGTTAAGTTTTTATGAACGTCCATTCTAACTAGGGTCTTCTAAGGTCAAACAATGGCTCTGATACCAACTTGTCAACACCCGGCTTTTTAAGTCCGGATGCCTATTATGTCATTCATCGCAATCCCAGGATAATGTTGTTGCGAGGCATAATAGTCGAATATCACAGTCATTATTTATTACAAGCCATAATGTCTTACAATCTTGAATCACATGATTCATCTTACATAAATAGTTGATTTTTCAATCAACATACATACACAAGTTCATACATAGCGGAAGCGTAATAGTAAATGGACTCTCTAGTCCACGAGCCAACATTTGACGTCGAAACCCCTAGTTGTCGTAGGCGTCCCGTCGGTCATCCTCGTGATAGTTCTGTTCATCATCGTACTCCGGCCATTTGAATAGCCGGGGACAAAGCCGTAAGTACTTCAAGTACTTGCAAACTAATACTAATGTAAAAATGCCAACTAAAGGTACTAAGCTCTAGTTTAACTTGCATAAGCCAAATTTTAGTTCACAAGCTTGGATCATGTGCTAACTAACTTAAGTGGGAACATTAGTGTCATTCCCACAACATTGGTATACTTCCAAACAAGTCACCAAGTCACCATTCACATTTACTAAAGTTTTCAAAAATCTAACACAGGAAACTGTATGGCCCTTCCAACCGTCCGTAACCGTGGACACGACTATTCGAATAGATTTACACTCTGCAGAGGTTGCACACTTGTGCCACAACATTTGATTTCATCCGTCGGAATGACTCCGAATCATCGTAACACAGTACGCGGATCATCAACCATAACCTTTCACTTACAAATCCTAGTATGAGCACCTCTCCCCATGAGCTTGGCCTCCCAGTGAAGACCAACTCGTCAACCCGGGAACCGCACGAGGCTTGGCCGTACAATTCACCTCAATTCACATCATTTCTCAACAACGGAGGTAGCCTCGGCATAACCCCTATGATGTGTGTTCAGAGGGAACCCATACTAAGATGCATGAACTTCCAGTTAAGCCCTACCCATAATCAGGTATTGTGGGGGTACTCAAAAATTGGAAAGGTATCGCATTCAAACCATTATCAGGTTTTCATCGAAAATCACCATCTTCTCTGGTTCATAATCAACCTCAAATCATTCAATGGAATGTTTCATCATTCCAAGGTTTCAAAATTCAACAAGTCATATGTTCCCATCTAAAGTAGTCAAATTTTAGTACTTTAGCACTAGCACTAATCATGAGGGGTGCTACCTTGCTTTGCTATCTATAAAACTAACTTTGCTACTCTAGTAATCTTGTTCCCTAGACCAATCTTAATCCACTCTTTGAAAACACAACAAGTAAAACTTGTATAGTGTACAAGTAGGATAGGCTAGTATGAAGAAAGATAAGAATCATGGTGCCTTGCCCAAGGAGGGCTTTGCACTTTGGAAGAGTATTAGCTTGCCTTGGTAGTTCTCTAGGTTTTCTCCTTCTTCTTCTGAGTAGAATCCTTCTTCCTCTTGGTAATCTCCGGTGCTAGCGTCTAAATTTGAATACGAAGTGTAATCACTAAACAAGCTCAAAGGCTATACTAAGCACATCATTACTTCACACAAACTATGCTAAGCACACACATAAAATAATTAGGTGCATTGGTTGGGTGACTTGAGGAAAATAATTTCCTCTCATTCATATGTGACAAGTAAATTCCATATGGTTCTTGAGGAATAATTTCCTCTCATTGAAATCTTCTTAAGATTTAATTCCTCAAACAATAATACATAAACTTATGTTGACCCAAGTCAACCTTTCATTA
The DNA here is from genome assembly GCF_022539505.1 of Lolium rigidum. Lineage (NCBI taxonomy): Eukaryota > Viridiplantae > Streptophyta > Magnoliopsida > Poales > Poaceae > Lolium > Lolium rigidum. Next base: position 117,686,955 of record NC_061508.1, on the reverse strand, counting down.
TCATTATTGAAGAAAATGATTTAAATGAGGTAGACCACCTCATATCACTTAATAATTCTACAAATGATTTAAATCTCCAAGCATTTCATAAAAGAGTGTTGGACCAGGGGTTGAAACATCTCATGAATTCACTTGAGACAAGATTTAAATGAAGTAAAATACTTCATAAGCTTTACATATTAGTTTTGGACAATATCACTTAACTAAACTAGCCATATTGTCCATTAATTAAACTAGGGCATGCTCATGCAAAGTGACCACACCATTTTCTTGCAGAAACAATTAGTGTAAGTCAAATGTGAGCTGTAGGAGTTTGAATTAACTTAATATCTATTTTGGTTGATTTTTAAGAATTATTTGAATAAGAAAAAGTCCTTGCCTTCTTCTTTTTATCATTTTATTTCTACAATGAATCTCGACGTGAGACCAGTGGCAAATTGTATAACTTTTTACTAGCTTTCCAAATATATAAAATTTGTTAAATTTGGCCAAGCCAAACAGATTCTATGTATTTTCAAAGTTGGGTTCAGTATTGAATTCAAACTAAATTTATTAAACGAAGTTTGAATTAAAAAGGCCGGCGGGAAAAGCTAACGGGCCTAAACATTTAAAACGGCCCAAGGCCAGCCCACCACGCATCCACGCACGCGCGGGCTGCCTGACAAGGGGCTCCACCCGTCAGCGACGCTTAACGCCCGAAGCGGTATGGATCAACGAGGAGCGTTAGATTAGAACAGGATCTAACGGCGCACGTTCATCATCGTCGACGGCGAGAGGGGAGCTCTGGCACGGCGGCGATAGGGGGTCGGAGGCTCACCGTGGCTCCAGCTAGGGTTTGTCAGTGTGCTTGGGGACGTTGTGGACGACGGCGAAGCAGCCTGTAGCAGTGGCGTCGCTCGGGGAGGTCTGGATCGACGGCGATTGCTGCAGAGCTTTGATGGCGTGTATTTCACACGTTCGTTGGGTACCCCAAGAGGAAGGTATGATGCGCACAGCAGCAAGTTTTCCCTCAGAAAGAAACCAAGGTTTATCGAACCAGGAGGAGCCAAGAAGCACGTTGAAGGTTGATGGCGGCGGGATGTAGTGCGGCGCAACACCAGAGATTCCGCGCCAACGTGGAACTTGCACAACACAACCAAAGTACTTTGCCCCAACGAAACGAGTGAGGTTGTCAATCTCACCGGCTTGCTGTAACAAAGGATTAACCGTATTGTGTGGAAGATGATTGTTTGCAGAGAAAACAAGTAAAAACAAGTATTGCGAGCAGATTTGTATTTCAGTATTAAAGAATGGACCGGGATCCACGAGTTCACTAGAGGTGTCTCTCCCATAAGATAAAAGCATGTTGGGTGAACAAATTACGGTCGGGCAATTGACAAATAGAGAGGGCATAACAATGCACATACATGTCATGATAAGTATAGTGAGATTTAATTGGGCATTACGACAAAGTACATAGACCGCCATCCAACCGCATCTATGCCTAAAAAGTCCACCTTCGGGTTATCATCCGAACCCCTTCCAGTATTAAGTTGCAAAGCAACAGACAATTGCATTAAGTATGGTGCGTAATGTAATCGACAACTACATCCTTAGACATAGCACCAATGTTTTATCCCTAGTGGCAACAGCACAACACAACCTTAGAACTTTCTGTCACTGTCCCAGGTGTCAATGCAGGCATGAACCCACTATCGAGCATAAATACTCCCTCTTGAAGTTAAGAGCAAAAACTTGGCCAGAGCCTCTACTAATAACGGAGAGCATGCAAGATCATAAAAAACACATGTGTAATAACTTGATAATTAACATAACATGGTATTCTCTATCCATCGGATCCCGACAAACACAACATAGAGTATTACAGATAGATGATCTTGATCATGTTAGGCAGCTCACAAGATCCAACAATGAAGCACAATGAGGAGAAGACAACCATCTAGCTACTGCTATGGACCCATAGTCCAGGGGTGAACTACTCACTCATCACTCCGGAGGCGACCATGGCGGTGTAGAGTCCTCCGGGAGATGAATCCCCTCCCGGCAGGGTGCCGGAGGAGATCTCCAGAATCCCCCGAGATGGGATTGGCGGCGGCGGCGTCTCAGTAAGGTTTTCCGTATCGTGGTTTTTCGCCTCAGGGGTTTCGCGACGGAGGCTTTAAGTAGGCGGAAGGGCAACGTGGGGAGCCACACGAGGGCCCCACACCACAGGTCGGCGCGGCCAAGGCCTGGGCCGCGCCGCCCTATGGTGGCGGCCCCTCGTGGCCCCACTTCGACTCCTCTTCGGTCTTCTGGAAGCTTCGTGGCAAAATAGGACCCTGGGTCTTGATTTCGTCCAATTCCGAGAATATTTCGTTACTAGGATTTCTGAAACCAAAAACAGCAGAAAACAGCAACTGGCTCTTCGGCATCTTGTTAATAGGTTAGTTCCAGAAAATGCACGAATATGACATAAAGTGTGCATAAAACATGTAGGTATCATCAATAATATGGCATGGAACATAAGAATTATTGATACGTCGGAGACGTATCAGCATCCCCAAGCTTAGTTCTGCTCGTCCCGAGCAGGTAAAACGATAACAAAGATAATTTCTGAAGTGACATGCCATCATAACCTTGATCATACTATTTGTAAACATATGTAATGAATGCAGCGATCAAAACAATGGTAATGACATGAGTAAACAAGTGAATCATAAAGCAAAGACTTTTCATGAATAGTACTTCAAGACAAGCATCAATAAGTCTTGCATAAGAGTTAACTCGTAAAGCAATAAATCAAAGTAAAGGTATTGAAGCAACACAAAGGAAGATTAAGTTTCAGCGGTTGCTTTCAACTTATAACATGTATATCTCATGGATAATTGTCAACATAGAGTAATATAACAAGTGCAATATGCAAGTATGTAGGAATCAATGCACAGTTCACACAAGTGTTTGCTTCTTGAGGTGGAGAGAGATAGGTGAACTGACTCAACATAAAAGTAAAAAGAATGGTCCTTCAAAGAGGAAAGCATCGATTGCTATATTTGTGCTAGAGCTTTTATTTTGAAAACATGAAACAATTTTGTCAACGGTAGTAATAAAGCATATGAGTTATGTAAATTATATCTTACAAGTTGCAAGTCTCATGCATAGTATACTAATAGTGCCTGCACCTTGTCCTAATTAGCTTGGACTACCGGATCTTTGCAATACACATGTTTTAACCAAGTGTCACAATGGGGTACCTCCATGCCGCTTGTATAAAGGTCTAAGGAGAAAGCTCGCATTTTGGATTTCTCGCTTTTGATTATTCTCAACTTAGACATCCATACCGGGACAACATGGACAACAGATAATGGACTCCTCTTTAATGCATAAGCATGTGGCAACAATTATTATTCTCATATGAGATTGAGGATATATGTCCAAAACTGAAACTTCACCATGAATCATGGCTTTAGTTAGCGGCCCAATGTTCTTCTCTAACAATATGTATGCTCCAACCATTAACGTGGTAGATCTCTCTTACTTTAGACAAGACGGACATGCATAGCAACTCACATGATATTCAACAAAGAATAGTTGATGGCGTCCCCAGAAACATGGTTATCGCACAACAAGCAACTTAATAAGAGATAAAGTGCATAAGTACATATTCAATACCACAATAGTTTTTAAGCTATTTGTCCCATGAGCTATATATTGCAAAGGTGAATGATGGAATTTTAAAGGTAGCACTCAAGCAATTTACTTTGGAATGGCGGATAAATACCATGTAGTAGGTAGGTATGGTGGACACAAATGGCATAGTGGTTGGCTCAAGGATTTTGGATGCATGAGAAGTATTCCCTCTCGATACAAGGTTTAGGCTAGCAAGGTTATTTGAAACAAACACAAGGATGAACGGTGCAGCAAAACTCACATAAAAGACATATTGAAAACATTATAAGACTCTACACCGTCTTCCTTGTTGTTCAAAACTCAATACTAGATGTTATCTAGACTCTAGAGAAACCAATTATGCAAACCAAATTAGCAAGCTCTAAGTGTTTCTTCATTAATGGGTGCAAAGTATATGATGCAAGAGCTTAAACATGAGCACAACAATTGCCAAGTATCAAATTATCCAAGACATTTTAGAATTACTACATGTAGTATTTTCCAATTCCAACCATATAACAATTTAACGAAGAAGAAACTTCGCCATGAATACTATGAGTAGAGCCTAAGGACATACTTGTCCATATGCTACAACGGAGCGTGTCTCTCTCCCATAAAGTGAATGCTAGGATCCATTTTATTCAAACAAAACAAAAACAAAAACAAACCGACGCTCCAAGCAAAGTGCATAAGATGTGACGGAATAAAAATATAGTTTCGGGGAGGAACCCGATAATGTTGTCGATGAAGAAGGGGATGCCTTGGGCATCCCCAAGCTTAGACGCTTGAGTCTTCTTAGAATATGCAGGGGTGAACCACCGGGGCATCCCCAAGCTTAGAGCTTTCACTCTCCTTGATCATATTGTATCATACTCCTCTCTTGATCCTTGAAAACTTCGTCCACACCAAACTCGAAACAACTCATTAGAGGGTTAGTGCACAATAAAAATTAACATGTTCAGAGGTGACACAATCATTCTTAGCACTTCTGGACATTGCATAAAGCTACTTGGACATTAATGGATCAAAGAAATTCATCCAACATAGCAAAAGAGGCAATGCGAAACAAAAGGCAGAATCTGTCAAAACAGAACAGTCCGTAAAGATGGATTTTATTAGGCCACCAGACTGGCTCAAATGAAAATTCCCAAATTGAATGAAAGTTGCGTACATATCTGAGGATCACTCACGTAAATTGGCTTAATTTTATGAGTTACCTACAGAGAATTAGACCCAGATTCGTGACAGCAAAGAAATCTGTTTCTGCGCAGTAATCCAAATCTAGTATTTACTTTACTATCAAAGACTTTACTTGGCACAACAAAACATAAAACTAAGATAAGGAGAGGTTTCTACAGTAGTAAAAAACTTTCAAGACTCAAATATAAAACAAAAATACTGTAGTAAAAACATGGGTTGTCTCCCATAAGCGCTTTTCTTTAACGCCTTTCAGCTAGGCGCAGAAAGTGTAACTCAAGTATTATCAAAGGGTGGTGCATCTAAAGCGGGGTTTGGAGTTTTCTCAACCATGCATAGTATATTGGATACATAAGTTTCAGCGTCTCCCTTTTCTTTAGTCTTGGGCTTGCTACTCTCATCGAACAAATTTTCAGGAACAAGCCAAGCATAGTTATTTTCTAGTGCATCATTCATAGCTAGGAGTTTACATGGTATTGGTGCTTTGATCTCTCCACCATCATTAGCATTATTAGTGTACCTTATTCTATCCATGTCCATTTTTTCAAGGAGACCAACAAAATTAGTATGAGAACCAAGCATATTAAATTTAGCAAAGACCTTTCTAGCCTCTCTTGCTAGACCACCAAATTCTCTAAGAAGGGTTTCTAAAACAAAATCTTTCTTTTCCCCCTCTTCCATATCACCAAGTGTAAGAAACATGTGTTGGATTATAGGATTGAGATTAACAAATTTAGTTTCCAACATGCGAACTAAAGCAGCAGCAGCAATTTCATAAGTAGGAGCAAGTTCTACCAAGTGTCTATCTTCAAAATCTTCAACGGTACTAACATGATTGAAAAATTCTTCTATATTGTTTCTCCCAATGATAGACCCGCGTCCTACCGGTATGTCTTTTGTGGTAAAATTAAAAGGAAACATGATGAATCAAGTAAAGTAAATGCAAGTAACTATTTTTTTGTGTTTTTGATATAGAGTGCAAGACAGTAAATAAAGTAAAGCTAGCAACTAATTTTTTTGTGTTTTGATATAATGCAACAAACAAACTAGTAAATAAAATAAAGCAAGACAAAAACAAAGTAAAGAGGTTGGGAAGTGGAGACTCCCCTTGCAGCGTGTCTTGATCTCCCCGGCAACGGCGCCAGAAAATATGCTTGATGGCGTGTATTTCACACGTTCGTTGGGAACCCCAAGAGGAAGGTATGATGCGCACAGCAGCAAGTTTTCCCTCGGAAAGAAACCAAGGTTTATCGAACCGGGAGGATCCAAGAAGCACGTTGAAGGTTGATGGCGGCGGGATGTAGTGCGGCGCAACACCGGAGATTCCGGCGCCAACGTGGAACCTGCACAACACAACCAAAGTACTTTGCCCCAACGAAACAGTGAGGTTGTCAATCTCACCGGCTTGCTGTAACAAAGGATTAACCGTATTGTGTGGAAGATGATTGTTTGCAGAGAAAACAGTAAAAACAAGTATTGCGACAGATTTGTATTTCAGTATTAAAGAATGGACCGGGGTCCACGAGTTCACTAGAGGTGTCTCTCCCATAAGATAAAAGCATGTTGGGTGAACAAATTACAGTCGGGCAATTGACAAATAGAGAGAGCATAACAATGCACATACATGTCATGATAAGTATAGTGAGATTTAATTGGGCATTACGACAAAGTACATAGACCGCCATCCAACTGCATCTATGCCTAAAAAGTCCACCTTCGGGTTATCATCCGAACCCCTTCCGGTATTAAGTTGCAAAGCAACGAGACAATTGCATTAAGTATGGTGCGTAATGTAATCGACAACTACATCCTTAGACATAGCACCAATGTTTTATCCCTAGTGGCAACGACACAACACAACCTTAGAACTTTACGTCACTTGTCCCGGTGTCAATGCGGGCATGAACCCACTATCGAGCATAAATACTCCCTCTTGGAGTTAAGAGCAAAAACTTGGCCAGAGCCTCTACTAATAACGGAGAGCATGCAAGATCATAAACAACACATATGTAATAACTTGATAATTAACATAACACGGTATTCTCTATCCATCGGATCCAGACAAACACAACATAGAGTATTACAGATAGATGATCTTGATCATGTTAGGCAGCTCACAAGATCCAACAATGAAGCACAATGAGGAGAAGACAACCATCTAGCTACTGCTATGGACCCATAGTCCAGGGGTGAACTACTCACTCATCACTCCGGAGGCGACCATGGCGGTGTAGAGTCCTCCGGGAGATGAATCCCCTCTCCGGCAGGGTGCCGGAGGAGATCTCCGGAATCCCCCGAGATGGGATTGGCGGCGGCGGCGTCTCGGTGAGGTTTTCCGTATCGTGGTTTTTCGCCTCGGGGGTTTCGCGATGGAGGCTTTAAGTAGGCGGAAGGGCAACGTGGGGGGCCACACGAGGGCCCCACACCACGGGTCGGCGCGGCCAAGGCACCGGGCCGCGCCGCCCTATGGTGGCGGCCCCTCGTGGCCCCACTTCGACTCCTCTTCGGTCTTCCGGAAGCTTCGTGGCAAAATAGGACCCTGGGTCTTGATTTCGTCCAATTCCGAGAATATTTCGTTACTAGGATTTACTGAAACCAAAAACAACGAGAAAACGACAACGGCTCTTCGGCATCTTGTTAATAGGTTAGTTCCAGAAAATGCACGAATATGACATAAAGTGTGCATAAAACATGTAGGTATCATCAATAATATGGCATGGAACATAAGAAATTATTGATACGTCGGAGACGTATCAAGCTTCCGCGGCTCCAATCTTCCGATTGAGCTTGCTCCGGCGACGATTGAGGTGGCTAACGGTGCTAGGCGAAGCGGTGGTGAGAGGTGGTCATGGTGGTGTGCTTGGATCGTCGAGGGGAGGTCTCCTTTTATAGGCGCGTGAGGGTGCCGTGGGTGCTGTGGCAAGTCGACAAGGGCGCGGCCGCTCCGGTGGGCTAGAGGGCTTGGCGATGACGGGGTCGTGTTCACGACGTCACCGCGGTCCTCAGAGCGTCAACGGCGCGGTAAATGGTGGCGTACGGTGGTCGGGCGGGCGCGTGTACTGTCGCGGCCGTGGCGGGCGCGTTCGTCCTCTCCGGCGGCCGTGGTCGCCAAGGCATGACGCGAGCGTGTCCGGCGAGCTCCGCGTGGCGAGGAGGGTACCAGGGTGCGCGGATATGGTCGGGGTACGGCGAGATTCTGCGAGCGCCGCGTGGCCGTGTCGCGCGCGTCCGTGCGCCAGTGACGTCACCCATGCCGCTCGCGGCGTACCTGGGCGCGCGTCGTCCGGGTCCTGTCGTCGTCCTCGCGATCAACGGCGTGCACGGGCGAGCTCAGCAGGTCGTGGGCGACGCGTTGGACACGGTGGCCGTGCAGATGGTGGAGAGAAAAGGGGGGAGGTGTGTCGAGGGGCGACGTGGCCGGCATGGCCATGTCCACGCCATGGCTGGCCTCTCCTGGGGCTTCCTTGGCATGGGCTTGGTGTAGGAGTGTCCCATGGTCATGGCTAGGGTGTGTGAGAGTCAAGTGGTGGCCTGGTTTGATCACATTTTGAAAATGGAGATTGTTGAATCTGTTTCAATGTCTCATCTTTGCTTGCTCAAATCTCTTGATCCAGGAAGATTTTGGTAGGATGGTCTTTACAAAAGTTGTTCACCTTGTTGAGTACTTGGATGACATGCAAAGAAAAGGATTTGTTTGGTTTAAAAACTTGAAATACTGAGGCTCAAAGTGGTGACCAGAATGTAAAAGTCAGAAATGACCATTATCTCATGTGAGCCAAAATTGAATTTGGATTTGATTCAAATGGTATCTCTTTGATTCCCCAAAGTTGTAATAACCATCTAATAGCATATTACAAGTAATGGTGAAGTCAAAAGGGTCTAGGGTCAAAATTTGCAAAAATGGCATAAGCCATAAGTTAGGGTTTTTAGGGTTTTCCTCTTATTTGATTTCTTTCTCTTTTTGATTTATTTGGTTGGTGATCTTCACTTGATCACTTTAAGGTTTTAGAGTTCAACACATAAACAATAAAACACTCATCATGGCATAACACTCAAAATGCACAAGTCCTATGCAGGGTACTATATGCAAAGGAAAAGTTTTTGTTTGTTCTGAAATTTGGATCTCTGAAACTTGGTTTCTCTCTTTTATTGAAATTTGGGATGTTACACCAACGCGGCCACGCATCATAAATGCGGATGGCCTCGATATCCGGGACGACCCAAACTCTGCCCAAATTTGGGCCAAGTTTGTGTGGCCGCGGAAGGCACGCGGCGTCCTCGCGCGTCCGCCTGCTCTCCTGCTCGTCTCCCTCCAGTTCACTTCCCACTCCGCAGTCCACCTCCCCATGCGCTCGCAACCTCCGCCATGGCCCCGAAGAGGGCTTTTGCTTCCGGCGCCAACGACGGCGATGCCAGCAGCAGCCGTCGTCCTACGCCGGTGTTGAGGGCTGGGGGACACTGCGGCGGTCTCTACATTGGAGAGGCCACCCGCGTCGGCGCGGCATTGGCGCAACCCGCGCCGCTACTGCCGAAGCCGGATGACGACGACGATCCGGGCATGCGCGCCGCTCTGGCGCTGTCCGCGGCGGTCATCCGCACCTCCGCGATGGAGGAGGAGGCCCGGCAAGCGGTCGAGGACGTCGAGGCATGGGTGTTGCTCGACCAGGCCCGCCAGGAGGAGGAAGCGAGGCGGCGGCGCGAGGAGGCTAGGCTCCGGCGTGAGGAGGAGAGGCGCCAGGAGGTCAGGCGCCTGGCGGAGCAGGAGAGGCGCCAGGAGGCCAGGCGCCTGGCCGAGCAGGAGAGGCAGCTCCGCCTCAGCGAGGAGGCGGAGCTGCGGGTTGCTGCGGCAGAGCAGCGGGCGGCTCCGGACCCCCACTCGGCCTAGGAAGAGGCCGAGTGGTCGCCGTGGCCGGAGTCCCCGGTGCGGTCGAGCCATAACAGCGCATCGCCGCCCGGGGACATCATCGACGCCCACGGCGACGAGGCCCACAGGGACTAGGCGGCGCACCGGCGGCCACCTCGTCCTCCTCAAACCCTAGGATAGGGTTTTATTTATATATATATATTTAAGTTTAAAGCCCACATAGAGGGCTTTCTTTTGTAGTTTAAATTTAACCAAAATGGGGCATATGTATAAAAAATGCCCAAAATAGTGCATATGTTTGATGAAATATGGTTTAGGTTTAATTGTTTTTCCTTTTTTTTGTTGTATTTCACTTTTGGGGTGCATCCGCGCGTTGGGCGCACTGCGTGACCCAAACGGACCGACTGCCCAGGTCCGCCTGTTCGCGTGTCCGTGCGGCCACCCAAACGGCCCAAAACGAACGGCCCAACGCGTCTGTTTGGGGCGCCGCGTTGGAGATGCCCTTACCCTCAGTGCAGTTAGGGCCATATCGAGCAGTCGTGCGCATTTCGGACGCAAAAAATAACCGTACGCGTCCGTTTGCGTCGGATCTTAGATGTCTATTTCGACTCTTTACCGGCGATTGTCCGTATGCATCGGGTGTCCTCAGCGGGTCGACCCATTATATCCGCCAGGCCGGGGTTTTTTCCATTGTAAATGTATGCAACAAATTGCTCATAAAAAACAATGAAAATAGAGGTTCAAATTACTTTATAATTACATCCAAATAAGTGCAATAGTCTACATGTCTTGCCATGTATGAAAATAGATAGAGCATAGTTCGTACTTAACAAATAAAACGAGATGAGATTGACTACTCATCATTCTCTTCATGGCTAACCAATACCAATTGATGCTCAATCAAATCTTTCTAGAGGCATTAGGAAATGTTGCTGTCACATGCTTCAATATTCATATTTAGGAATTCCTCCCAGGTTCATGCTCCAGGATTTGGCTCAACCAACTCACCTTGAAAGTCCCATCTATTATAATTGCGGCCATTAGGACGCTCCGTCTCGACAATCATGTTGTGCATGATCACACAACATGTCGTCATCTCATGCATGGTCTGAAGAGACCATGTTCTAGCTAGGTGACTAACAATATCCCACCAAGCTTGGATCACATCAAATGCCCCCTCCACATCTTTCATGCAAGCCTCTTGAGGCTTGGCAATCCTCTTATTTTTCTCTGTTTGAGAATTACAGACTGTCTTCACTAGTATGGTCAAGTCAGGATAAATACAATCACCAAGATAATATGGCTTGTCATATGCATTGCCATTAATCTCATAGCTGACCTCAGGAGCAGTGCCTTCCATAAACCGGTTGAACACCGGAGAGCAGGTCAGCACATTGATATCATTGTGGGAACCGGCCATGCCAAAGAAAGAGTGTCCAATCCACAAATCTTGCGATGTCACTTCCTCAAGAATAATAGTTCATCCCTCGGCATGGCCGTTGTATGCGACCATGTCATGCAAATGGATAGTTCTTCCGCTGCCAATGCATGCAGTCAATGTTACCGATCATGCCTGGGAACCCTCTAGCCTCATTGAAAGACAACAACCGTCTAGTGTCCTCAACAGTTGGGCCTCTCAAGTACAGTTCGCCAAACGCCCCATTCATGGCTCGACAAAACCGGTACATGGATTCAAGGAAGGTTCTCTCACTCATTCGTAGGTACTCGTCGAATAAAAATAGCACCAGCCAATCCATACGACAACATACAAAAGAGGGGTCAGACAGGGAGATCCTTTATCTCCTCTTTTATATGTTCTTGGTGGGGATCTTCTACAAAGCTATGTCAATCATGCATACAGAGAAGGGAGATTGAAGGCACCAATTCCAAATAGAGGAAGTAATGACTACCCTATAGTGCAATATGCAGATGACACTATTATTATGTTACCTGCTGAGATTGAGCAATTACAGATATTGAAAGAGGTTCTTGGGGAGTATACATCATTCACTGGTCTCAAAGTTAATTATCACAAGTATTCACTCATACCAATAAATATTTCTCAGTTAGAAGCTGAGGCACTATCAGCACAGATACAATGTAATATTGCCTCCATGCCATTTCCATACCTTGGTATTCCAATGGGCACAACTAAGCCAACAATCAGGGATCTCTCTCCACTCACTGATAGAATTGAAAGAAGGCTTACTGCTTCAGCATCATTCTTGTCTTATGGAGATAGATTAATTTTGGTTAATTCAGTTCTGTCATCCATGCCTATTCATTTTCTTAGTACATTGGATATACCAGATGGAGTGATTGATGTGATTGATAGAGCCAGAAGGAATTGTTTGTGGAGGAAAAGAAATGATGATGAGAAAGTGCACTCTCTGGCCTCCTGGGATATGGTATGCAAACCAAAGAATAAAGGAGGCTTAGGTATCATTAATCTAAAGATTCAGAACAAGTGCCTCATGATGAAGCAGCTCCATAAATTCTATAATAATGTGGATCTTCCTTGGGTCAAACTAATAAGGAACTCATACTATTATAAAGAAGCACCACATGCTGTCATCCTTGTTTGTGGTTCATTTTGGTGGAGGAACATTATGAAAATGTTTGAATTATACAGACAATTGACAAATTGCAAGATTGGGTCTGGAGAGACTATCCTTTTCTGGTCAGATAATTGGAATGATGGGGTACTACAATATATTTTTCCCAAACTATTTTCTTTTGCAAGAGACACATACATTTCAGTCAAAGAGGCATTGCAAATTATTGATCCTTCACAGGCTTTTCACCTGCCTATTTCTGCTGAGGCTGCTATTGAATTAAGAACACTTCAACATATGCTAGCAGGTGTAGTTACCTCAGATCAGGATGATCAATGGCTTATTACAAGCAATAAATCAGGAGCCTTTGTTCCAAGTCAAGTATACAGATTGAGTTTTCAACATATCAATTCACACTTTCCATCGCAATGGATATGGAAAAGCAAGTGTACATCTAAGCACAAATTCTTTGCTTGGCTTATATTACATGATCGAATCAACACCAAGGATATGTTAAGGAGAAGACTTTGGCAAGTTACATCTGATCATAATTGTGTCTTATGCTTTGCTGGTGCTCTGGAAGATTGGTCCCATTTATTCTTTGAATGCACTTTTAGTGTCAGAGTTTGGATATACTTACAAATCAATTGGGCATCAGGTTCTGGACCAGAAATGTTGAAAAATACGAAGAAACGTTTTAAGGGTCCATGTTTTGTGGAGATTATTATTTTGGCTTGCTGGAATATATGGAAACAGAGGAATAATAAGATTTTCAAGGATATACAACCAACCTTTAGAAGTTGGAAGGAGGGTTTCTTTTCTGATATTACTTTACTTAAGTATAGAGTAAAGGAGAGTACTGTTCCCATCTTGTCATCATGGATTGACAATTTGTTGTAAATAGTTAGAGTCTAGTTGTGTTCTTTTTGTAAATATTGTACATACTTCTGCTTTGAGTAATAAAAGGCTGTGGGGGGCTCCCCTGCAGTAGTTAGTTTCAAAAAAAAAACATACAAATAGCTGCGAAGCATTTCTGTTAAGAGGTGAAGCCTAGCTTACCAGCGGCATCGGGCCTGCATTGGAAGTAGGGCTCGTAGTCTTTGACGCCCCGTAGAATGACCATGAACAAGTCTCTTGAAATCCGGTAGCAGCGCCGGAAGATGTGCGGCTTGGACACCGGATCGGTGAGGTGGAAGTAGTCTTTGTAGAGCCGGGCATGCCCACCAACTCTATTGCGCTTGACGTTGCCCTGGCGGCCCTGCGTCGAGCCCCGGTACACCGGCATCTGCAGGTCATGGTGCTCGTGCAGGATGGTGGCCGCAACTATCATGAGCTTTTATGTATCATTGGAATCCTTGTCAGAAGAGGTGTCTATGCGTTCATTGCGGAGCCTCTTGAGCGACTGTCTGATGTCCATCTACGAGGAAACAGAGCTAGTCAATTTGACGCAAAATGCCGGAAATGTCGTCCTTAAAGTTCGTTGGAATCTTACCTGGCAATTTCTCGAGCAGGTCATTGATACGTCTCCGACGTATCGATAATTTCTTATGTTCCATGCCATATTATTGATGATACCTACATGTTTTATGCACACTTTATGTCATATTCGTGCATTTTCTGGAACTAACCTATTAACAAGATGCCGAAGAGCCGGTTGCTTTTCTCGCTTGTTTTTGGTTTCGAAATCCTAGTAACGAAATATTCTCGGAATTGGACGAAATCAAGACCCGGGGTCCTATTTTGCCACGAAGCTTCCGGAAGACCGAAGAGGAGTCGAAGTGGGGCCACGAGGGGCCGCCACCATAGGGCGGCGCGGCCCAGACCTTGGCCGCGCCGACCTGTGGTGTGGGGCCCTCGTGTGGCCCCCACGTTGCCCTTCCGCCTACTTAAAGCCTCCGTCGCGAAACCCACGATGCGAAAAACCACGATACGGAAAACCCATGCGAGACGCCGCCGCCGCCAATCCCATCTCGGGGGATTCCGGAGATCTCCTCTCGGCACCTCTGCCGGAGAGGGGATTCATCTCCCGGAGGACTCTACACCGCCATGGTCGCTCTCGGAGTGATGAGTGAGTAGTTCACCCCTGGACTATGGGTCCATAGCAGTAGCTAGATGGTTGTCTTCTCCTCATTGTGCTTCATTGTTGGATCTTGTGAGCTGCCTAACATGATCAAGATCATCTATCCGTAATACTCTATGTTGTGTTTGTCGGGATCCGATGGATAGAGAATACCATGTTATGTTAATTATCAAGTTATTACATATGTGTTGTTTATGATCTTGCATGCTCTCCGTTATTAGTAGAGGCTGCGGCCAAGTTTTTGCTCTTAACTCCAAGAGGGAGTATTTATGCTCGATAGTGGGTTCATGCCTGCATTGACACCTGGGACAGTGACAGAAAGTTCTAAGGTTGTGTTGTGCTGTTGCCACTAGGGATAAAACATTGAGGCTATGTCTAAGGATGTAGTTGTCGATTACATTACTGTTATCACCAGATTTTGGCTAAATCAGGAGGTGGGCCGCGATCAAGATGGGCTTGGAGGATTACACGTGGAATATCTCTGAAGCGGCTTTGCTCGGTGAAGTTGGGCCAGATTGCCCATGTATCTTTAATTACAATAGATTGTATCTAGATTAAAAGTTAGAGTTTATCTCGTGCACGGTTTAGTGCACGCCCACATTAGAAAGTCCGCTGGACTATAAATATGTATCTAGGGTTTATGGAATAAACAACAACCAACGTTCAACCACAAACAAATCTCGGCGCATCGCCAACTCCTTCGTCTCGAGGGTTTCTACCGGTAAGCACCATGCTGCCTAGATCGCATCTTGCGATCTAGGCGGCACAAGCCTGCCCACGTTGTTCATGCGTTGCTCGTCTCGAAGCCTTTTTGATGGCGAGCAACGTAGTTATCTTAGACATGTTAGGGTTAGCATTGTTCTTCATATTACATGCTTTCGTAGTGCAACCCTTGCATGTCTAGCCGCCTACACCTATCTTAGGTGTAGGGGCGGCACCCGCTTGATCATAGTTTGGTAGATCTGATCCGTTACGGTTGCTCCTTGTTTCATCAAGGATTAGTTTAACATCCGCAATAGTTAGGCCTTACAAAGGGTTGGAGGATCCGGCGGCGTGTAGGGTGGCGTTTGCTAGCCCTAGAAAGGATGTTCGGGGATCAACCTCGTGTTGGTTTTTAGGCCTCGTCTAGGATCGGCTTAGGGTCACCGTGCGCGAGCGCGAGGCCCAATCGTGAGTAGGATGATCCGATTATGCGGTGAAAACCCTAAATCGTCGTAGATCTCATTAGCTTTACCTTGATCAAGCAGGACCACCATATATTCGGACACCTCGTCTGAATCATGGGTGGATCGGCTCTTCGAGCCGATTCACGGGATAACTTCGAGAGCCGATCGAGGCTCGTATTTAATGTTTACGTGTGTGCCCTGCAGGAAACTAAGCGAGGCATCATCCACACCTTCTCGACCGGGTATAGGTCGGTGGCACGCCCTTGCGGTTGGCATCGGCGCGTGCGACCGGGAGGCTTTGCGGGCCGTCGCTCCGAGGGACCGGGGCCAGCCGCAGCCCTAGTTGTTCCCGGCTCTACCGTGTTGACCATCTCCGCCCGCCGGGGGGTTTCGACGTCAGCACATTCTGCGCACGCCCGGTGGGACGACCTTCAACATCCACCACGTCGCCGTCGGCATCCGAGATGGCGGAAAGCACTCCGGTCAAGTACGAGGATCTGCCTGATGAGCTCAAGAAGAAGCATGACGAAATCAAGGCGGTCCTCGAAGCCGAACTCATCGGCTCTTTCCACAGAACCCACTCCCAGGGCCAACCAGGACACTTGTTCAGCATCAACATGGTAGAACTTGGGTACCGCCCTGGTAAGGGTAGTGATGAGGGCAGCTGCTCTCATAGCAAGAGTGAAGAAGAAGCCGACCCACGCAACCGGCTCCGACACTGCCACCAAGTCCTGGTGATGATCAAGATGGAGGCCGATTCTAGCGATCGGACCGAATTATCCGCGCCGCCCGCTCTCCCAGTATTTTGCGTCGACCTCACAGGGGACGGAAAGCTGGGGTATGGGTTCACCTCGGCTGATGAGCTGGAGGAAGTCGACATCGGCCATGGGGACAAGCCGCGACCAACTTTCATCAGCAAGAAGTTGGATCCACAGCTCAGGGAGCCGGATGATTGCTCTGCTGAAAGAATACCCGGATTGCTTCGCATGGGACTATACAGAGATGCCTGGGTTAGACAGAAGCATCATCGAACATCGGCTCCCTTTTAAGAAAGGATTTCGGCCGTTCTAGCAACGAGCACGTCAGATGAGAGCCGAAATTCTGGAGGAGGTCAAGAAAGAAATCGAGAAGATGTTGGCCGCCGGGTTCATCAGGCCATGCAGGTATGCTGAGTGGATCTCCAGTATCGTGTCTGTAGAGAAGAAGGATGGCCGATGGCGTGTAGCCATCGATTTCAGAGATCTCAACAGAGCCACCCCCAAGGACGAATATCCAATGCCTGTGGCAGAGACACTGATCAATGCAGCTGCTGGCCACACAAGGTGTTGAGCTTCATGGATGGCAACGCCGGCTACAATCAAATCTTCATGGCTCCAGAAGACATACACAAGACCGCATTCGCAGTACCGGGGCGGTAGGCTTGTTTGAATATGTAGTGATGACCTTTGGATTGAAGAATGCTGGTGCAACGTACCAACGAGCTATGAACTATATATTTCACGATTTGATCGGTAAGTTGGTGGAAATCTATATCGACGACGTCGTAGTCAAATCTGTTTCCATGGAGGGACACTTGGATGATTTACGGCGCGTCCTAGACCGAACTCGGAAGTTCGGACCGAGAATGAACCCGAAGAAGTGTGCCTTCGGTGTGACGGCTGGTCGGTTCCTAGGTTTCCTGGTTCATGAACGGGAATCGAAATCGGCTCGAAGAGTCAAGAGGCGGTGCGCACCATGCAGCCGCCCACCACGAAGAAGGAGCTCCGGCGTCTCATTGGCAAGATCAATTTTGTCCGACGATTCATCTCCAATCTGTCGAGGACG
This sequence comes from Lolium rigidum, assembly GCF_022539505.1. Lineage (NCBI taxonomy): Eukaryota > Viridiplantae > Streptophyta > Magnoliopsida > Poales > Poaceae > Lolium > Lolium rigidum. Next base: position 117,669,624 of record NC_061508.1, on the reverse strand, counting down.
AATCGAGCCATTTATGGCGCTCGGTGAAGACCAAGTCCGACGACGAATTTCACCGGGGGCGAGACAGCAGCGAGCGTTCGATGAAATTAAAAGGTATCTGACGACGCCGCCTGTGCTAGTTCCGCCCCGGCAAGACAAGCCGTTCTACATCTACCTATCAGTGGCCGACACATCCATCGCCTCGGTGGTGGTGCAACTCCACGAGGGCGTCGAAAGGGTCGTTTTCTACCTCGCAGCGAAGGATGTTGGACGCGGAGACGAGGTATCCTGAGGTCGAGAAACTGTGCCTCTGCCTGTTCTTTACCTGCACCAAGCTGCATCACATCCTTTGAACGGCAGAGATCTTCGTCATATGCAAGTCAGATGTCGTCAAGCACATGCTTTCGGCCCCTGTGTTGAAAGGCCGACTGGGTAAGTGGATGTTTGCGTTGTCAGAATTCGATCTCCGGTACCAGCCGGCGAAAGCGATCAAAGGGCAAGCGTTGGCCGATCTCATAGCCGAGCGAATCGGTACCAATATAGCAGCACTATCCATACGTGCATGGGCTATGTTCTTCGATGGATCGGCTTGCGACGATGGTTGTGGCATCGGTGATACCGCTCGTGTCGCCTCGGGGGCGAGTACTCTTTCTCCATCAGATTATCTACCCCTTGCACTAACAATGTGGCGAGTATGAGGGCGATACGTAAGGGGATGGAATTGCTATTAGAAGCCGAGGCGAAGCAGTAGAGCTTTTCGGAGACTCTAAGTTGGTGATTAACCAGCTCACGGATGAATACAAGTGCGAAAGTGAATCACTTTTCCCATATTGGATGGAATGCCGTGAGTTGATGACACAGTTTCGGTACATCAACTTTAATTGGGTCCCAAGAGCCCAAAACACCGAGGCCAACAATCTCGCACAAATGGCGTCGAGCTATATAGACACCCCTGAAGGGTCGGAAGTCCGGTGCAATTCCCGGAACAAGGATGATTGGAGAGCCGAGATCTTCAATTATTTAAAAGATTCGGCTCGGGGGCACCCAAACGGATAAGATACAAAGCCATGAAGTATGTCCTCATAGGAGACGATATGTTCTACAGGACGTTGGAAGGGTTATTACTCAAGTGCACGGGACCAATCGAGTCTAATCGGCTCTTACATGAGGTGCACGAAGGCGCCTGTGGAACTCATCGGTCGGCTCACAAGATGAAGTGGCTAGTCGGGGCGCTCGGGGTTTTATTGGCCCACCATGCTTGAGGACTGCTTCAATTACTATAAGGGGTGCCAAGCATGCCGGATGTTTGGGAAGATTCGGATGGTACCAAGCATCGGCGATGAACCCTATCATCAAGCCTTGGCCGTTCCGGGGGTGGGGCATGGATATGATCGGCAAAATCCATCCGGCGTCGAGTAAAAAACATGAATGGATTTTGGCCATCTGCGTACTACTTCACCAAGTGGGTGGAAGCCGTCTCTATGAAGAAAGTGAAGTCGGAAGATGTGATTCAGTTTGTGAAAGAACACGTGATTCATAGGTTCGGGATTCCCCAAACTATCACGACCGATGGAGGTTCGGTCTTTGTTTCTAAAGAATTCAGGAAATTCTGCGATGACATGGGGATTAAAATGACCCGGTCATCTCCGTACTATGCTCAGGCTAATGGGCAAGCTGAAGCGTCCAACCAGAGTTTAATCAAGCTTATCAAGAGAAAGTTTGATGAGAACCCTAGGGATTGGCACGAGAAGTTATCAGAAGCATTATGGGCCTACCGCATGTCGTGCCATGGAGCCATAAAGACTTCGCCGTACCAGCTTGTCTATGGATAGGAAGCCGTATTACCTTGGGAAATTACGGCTGGATCAAGACGTGTCACGTTTCAGAATGATCTGACAGCGGAAGAATATGCAGCTTTGATGAGTGACACTATTGAGGACGCAACAGAACTTAGGCTTTGGTCATTGGAGAAGATTAAGGAGAACAAAGCCGGGGTAGCTCGTGCCTACAATAAGAAGGTTAGACCAAAGGAGTTTCAAGTTGGTGATCCTGGTGTGGGAAGGCTGTGTTGCCGTTAGGAACCGGAGACAAGGCATATGGCAAGTGGTCTCCTAATTGGCACGGTCCGTACAAAGTCATCCAGGCCTTGAAAGGTAATGCATATATGTTGGAAGAGTTGGACGGACGAAGTTCC
>NC_061508.1:117592462-117667351 GCF_022539505.1 Lolium rigidum | reverse complement strand
ACCTTAGTGCCCATCATCCCACATGCTTGGGAAATATTTCTTGAGGTGTTGACCATTTACGGCCACCGGGAACTTCTGCCCGTCCAACTCTTCCAACATGTATGCATTACCTTTCAAGGCCCGGACGACTTTATACGGACCGTGCCAATTAGGAGACCACTTGCCATATGCCTTGTCCCTGGTTCCTAACGGCAACACAGCCTCCCATACCAGGTCACCAACCTGAAACTCCTTTGGCCTAACCTTCTTATTGTAGGCCCGAGCTACCCTGGCCTTGTTTTCCTTGATCTTTTCCAACGACCAAAGCCTCAGCTCTGTTGCATCCTCAATGGTGTCACTCATCAAAGTCGCATATTCGTCTGCCGTCAGGTCGTTCTGAAACGTGACACGTCTTGACCCAGCCGTAATCTCCCAAGGTAATACGGCTTCTTGCCCATAAACGAGCTGGTACGGCGAAGTTTTTATAGCTCCATGGCATGACATGCGGTAGGCCCATAATGCCTCTGATAACTTCTCATGCCAATCCCTTGGGTTTTCTTCAATCTTTCTCTTGATCAGCTTGATTAAACTCTGATTGGACGCCTCAGCTTGCCCGTTCGCCTGAGCATAGTATGGAGATGATCGGATCAGCTTGATCCCCATGTCATCGCAGAATCCCCTGAACTCTTTAGACACAAAGACCGAGCCTCCATCGGTCGTGATGGTTTGGGGAACCCCGAACCTATGAATCACGTGTTCTTTCACGAACTTGATCACATCTTCTGATTTTACCTTTTTCATAGGGACGGCCTCCACCCACTTGGTGAAGTAATCTGTGATGGCCAAGATAAATTCGTGTTTCTTGCTCGAAGCCGGATGGATTTTTCCAATCATGTCCATGCCCCACCCTCGGAATGGCCAAGGTTTGATGATCGGGTTCATTGCTGATGCTGGTACCATCTGAATCTTCCCGAACATCTGGCATGCCTGGCACCCCTTGTAGTAATTGAAACAATCCTCAAGCATGGTGGGCCAATAGAACCCTGAGCGTCTGATCAGCCACTTCATCTTGTGAGCCGACTGATGAGTTCCACAAGCGCCTTCATGCACCTCATGTAAGAGCCGATTAGACTCAGTTGGTCCTAGGCACTTGAGCAGTAACCCTTCCAACGTCCTGTAGAACATGTCGTCTCCTATGAGGACATACTTCATGGCTTTGTATCTTATCCGCTTAGGTGCCCCCCGAGCCGAATCTTTTAAGTATTTGAAGATTTCGGCTCTCCAATCATCTTGTTCCAGGAATTGGACCTGAACTTCTGACCCTTCAGGTGTATCTATGTAGCCTGACGCCATTTGCGCGAGATTGTTGGCCTCGGCATTCTGGGATCTTGGAACCCAATTGAAGTTGATGTATCTAAACTGTGTCATTAGCTCACGGCATTCCATCCAATATGGGAAAAGCGATTCACTCTCGCACTTATACTCATCCGTGAGCTGGTTGATCACCAACTTGGAGTCTCCAAAGAGCTCTACTGCTTCCGCTCCAGCTTCTAGTAGCAACTCCATCCCCTTTCGTATTGCTTCATACTCCGCCACGTTGTTGGTGCAGGGGGTCGACAACCTGATGGAGAAGGAGTACTCCGTCCCCTAGGTGATACGAGCGGAATGCCGATGCCGCAACCACCGTCGCAAGCCGATCCATCGAAGAACATAGCCCACGCACGTATGGATAGTGCTGCTATATTGGTATTGATTCGCTCGGCTATGAGATCGGCTAACGCTTGTCCTTTGACTGCTTTCGCAGGCTGATACCGAAGGTCGAACTCTGACAACGCAAGCATCCATTTACCCAATCGTCCTTTCAACACGGGGGCCGACAACATGTGTTTGACAACGTCGGACTTGCATATGACGAAGATCTCTGCCGTCAAAAGGATATGGTGCAGCTTGGTACAGGTGAAGAACGAGACAGAGGCACAGTTTCTCGACCTCAGGATACCTTGTCTCCGCGTCCAACATCCTTCTGCTGAGGTAGAAAACGACCCTCTCAACGCCGTCGTAGAGTTGCACCACCACCGAGGCGATAGATGTGTCCGCTACTGACAAGTAAATGTATAACGGCCTATCTTGTTGGGGCGGCACTAGCACGGGTGGTGTCGTCAGATATCGTTTGATGTCATCGAACGCCTGCTGCTGTTCTGCCCCCCAGTGAAATTCGTCATCGGACTTAGTCTTCACTAAACCCATGAATGGCTCGATCCGTCCTGACAGGTTAGAGATGAATCGGCGAACGAAGTTGATCTTGCCGATAAGACGTTGTAGTTCCTTCTTCGTAGTGGGCGGCTGCATGGTGCGCACTGCCTCCTGACTCTTCAGGCCGATCTCAATTCCTCGCTCATGGACCAAAAATCCTAGGAACTGGCCGGCCGTCACTCCAAAGGCACACTTCTTTGGGTTCATTCTCAGTCCGAACTTTCGAGTTCGGTCTAGTACATGTCGTAAATCTTCCAAGTGTCCCTTCATGGAGACAGATTTGACCACCACATCATCAATGTAGATCTCCACCAGCTTGCCGATCAGATCGTGGAATATATAGTTCATGGCTCTCTGATACGTCGCGCCGGCATTCTTCAACCCGAAGGTCATGACCACATATTCAAACAAGCCTACTGCCCCTGGTACTCTGAATGCAGTCTTGTGTATGTCTTCTGGGGCCATGAAGATCTGGTTGTAGCCGGCGTTGCCATCCATGAAGCTTAAAACCTTGTGGCCAGCAGCTGCATTGATCAAAGTCTCTGCCACAGGCATCGGGTATTCATCTTTTGGAGTAGCCCTGTTAAGGTCTCGGAAGTCGATAGCCACACGCCAACGGCCGTCCTTCTTTTCTACCGGAACGATACTGGATATCCATTCCGCATACCTGCATGGCCTGATGAATCCGGCAGCCAGCATCTTCTCGATTTCCTTTTTGACCTCCTCTAGGATTTCGGCCTTCATTTGCCGTGCTCGTTGCTGGAAGGGCCGAAATCCTTTTTTCAGGGGGAGTCGATGTTCGATGATGCTCCTGTCCAGCCCAGGCATCTCCGTGTAGTCCCATGCGAAGCAATCTGGGTACTCTTTCAATAGAGCAATCATCTGACTCCTGAGCTGCGGGTCTAACTTCCTGCTGATAAAAGTTGGCCGCGGCCTATCCCCGGGGCCGATGTCGACTTCTTCTAGCTCGTCAGCTGAGGTGAACCCGAATCCCAGCTTTCCGTCCCCTGTGAGGTCGACGCCGAATACTGGGAGAGCTGGTGGTGCGTGTAATATGATCCGATCGCTGGGATCGGCTTCTTCTTCCCCCTTGCTGTGAGAGCAGCCGCCCTCATCACTACCCTCACCAGGGTGGTATCCCAGCTCCACCACGTTGGTGCTGACGCCATGGGAGCGGGTGTCGTGGGAAGAGCCGATGAGGTCGGCTTCGAGGAGGACTTTGACCTCGTCATACTTCTTCTTGAGCTCGCCAGTGAGCTCCCCGTAAGTGACCGGAGTTTCTTCCGCCATCTCTGATGTGGATGGCGGGATGGTTGTCGTTGAAGATCGTCCCACCGGGCGTGCCAGAATGTGTTGACGTCAGAAACCCACCGGCGGGCAGTGACTGGCCAACACCGTAGAGCCGGGAACGACTAGGGCTGCGGCTGGCCCCAGTCCCTCAGAGCGACGGCCCGCAAAGCCTCCTCGGTCGCGCGCCGATGCGGGTTGCAAGGGCGTGCCACCTGACCTATACCTGGTCGGGAAGGTGTGGATGATGCCTCGCTTAGTTTCTGCGAGGGCACACACGTACACGTTAAATACGAGCCTCGATCGGCTCTCAGGTTGTCCTGTGAATCGGCTCATGGAGCCGATCCACCCATGATTCGTCCGAGGTGGCCGAATATATGGTGGTCCTGCTTGATCATGATAAAGCGTATGAGATCCACGACGATCTGGGGTTTTCACCGCATAATCGGATCATCCTACTCACGATTGGGCCTCGCGCTCACGCACGGTAAACGTAAGCCAGCCCTAGACAAGGCCTAAAAACCAACACTAGGTTGATCCTCGGAACGTCCCGTCTAGGGGCAGCAAACTACACCACTGCATGCCGCTGGATCCTCCAACCCTTTGTAAGGCCTAACTATTGCAGATGTTAAACTAATCCTCGATGAATCAAGGAGCGACCGTAACGGATCAGATCTACTAAATAACGATCAAGCGGGGTGCCGCCCCTGCACCCATGATGAGGTACAGGGACGGCTAGATGCGCAAGGGTCGCACTACGTAAGCATATGATGCTAAGAACAATGCTAACCCTAACACATCTATGATAACTACGTTGCTCGCCATCAAAAAGGCTTCAGTACGAGCAACGCATGAACAACTAGGCAGGCTCGTGCTGCCTAGATCGCGAGATGCGATCTAGGCAGCATGGTGCTTACCGGAGGAACCCTCGAGACGAAGGAGTTGGCGATGCGCCGAGATTGGTTTGTGTTGAACGTTGGTTGTTGTTTATTCCATAAACCCTAGGTACATATTTATAGTCCAGGGGACTTTCTAACGTGGGCGTGCACCACACCGTGCACGAGATAGATTCTAACTTCTAAACTAACATGCGATCTAATGTATTACAGATACATGGGCATTTTAGCCCAATTTGGTATAAAAGGCCGATTCACATATTTCTTCTATGTATAATCTTCACATCCATCTTGATCGCGGCCCACCTCTGGCTTGGTCCTCTGGCCTGGTCACATTCTGGTGATAACACGCTCCGAAGATGCTCCACGTGTACGTCCTTCAAGCCCATCTTCACTTACGGCCTATCTCCTGATTTGGCCAAAATCGGGTGGTAACAGCTTACCAAAGATGCAGTGCTCACAGAACTCAAGCTTACCTAAATCGCAGCCATCAATTAGCTCTCTTTTTGTCAATTCTGCCATGCCAAGCTTACTCATATGTCCAAGACGCTTATGCCAAAGGTTAGTCTTACTAGATTCATCGTGAACTAACAAGCAGCAAGCAATACCGAGCAAAGTGCTACCTCTAAGGACATATAATTTCGCAGAATTCATATCACCAATCATAATAATGAGAGAACCCGATGATACCTTCAAAAGTTTGTTCCCACCTTTGTACTTGTACCCGTCACAATCAAGGGTACTCAAAGAGATCAAATTCCTCGCCATGGAGGGTATGTGTTTCACTCCAGTCAACGTGCGTGTCATCCCATCATGGGTCTTGATCTGAACAGAACCAATGCCAACAATGCTGCATCTGGTTGTCATTCCCCACACGCACAAAATCTCCACTCGCACTGGACTCATAAGAACCGAACCAATCTTTGTTACAGCAAATATGAAACGAACATGCAGTATCAAGAATCCATTCATCATCACGTGAAACACATGCAGCCAAGACAGCCTAAGCAATCTCCATCGGAACTATCACTACCATCATTACCAGCAACAACATCGCCTCACCCTTACCGGTGACAACGGCAGCCTTACCATTACCATCATTATTTTTCGGTTGGTAAGTTCCGTTCCTTTTCTCCTTGTTCTGCAGCTTCCAACAATCATCAATATTGTGGTTAGATTTCTTACAATACTGTGGTGACCCGGCATACCACTGCATGGTGTAGTATGCAAGTCTGATATAACACCAATGAAACACCGTTCCACTAGTATTATATCACTCAGAGTGGTACAACAGAAACATATGCGGGTCCAAGGCATGTCTATAGAATTACAACTCCGACTCGTTACATAAGATCATCACAACCTCCTACTTTACAATGAGGTAAAACCGCAAATAAACTCCGGAAGAACGACTCGTAGTCTAATCCTGTCACGAACTCTACTTGTAGAGTATTAAACTAGCTATAGAGGCTATGAATAGATTCTAGCTAAATAGGAGCTAAGTTTAGGAAGTTAGTTCCCTCCTATTGCTAATCTAGGTTTTCTCCTTGTTGGATGAGGTATTTGACTCCTCTGAACAAGTTCCTATCCCTTGAAGTAATTGTTGACTCCTCGGCCTTCGAGTTGCACTGAAGATCCTCCTTCGATGCCTCCATATCTAAGCAGGGGATTTAAGAGTGGGATGAGTACGAGCGTACTCAACAAGTTCATTATAGGAAAGAGGTGTTTAATGCACTAGCTACGGCATTAGACCGGAAAGTCTAATACCAATGCAGGTTTTCATAATCATTTCTTCAAAAGGTTGCTTTTATTCGGAAGAACTATGTCCGTCGACCTTCACCGGTTGACTAGAACTTCATGGAGTTCCTTTCCGGCAGCATTCACAGCTCCATATCCCGCAACGCAGAGTGACTGGTCACAGCTCGTTACACTCTGCAGAGGTGTGTTGCTTTACCCATAAGAGATCTTAACCTTGGTGCCAACCGGGCATATGTTCCCGTCCACACTTCCTTTGGTGTGAGGCCCGAGTATAAGGTCCTAGCCGTTCATATTCCTCCGCTACCTCGCACACCCACCCTTTGTTGCATACCCCGACCCTGGGTCCTCGTCGGTCCTCTTATACCAATTAAGGATGGACCCCGACCACGACGACAGTTTGGGACTCGTTAACCAAACTCCTTCGTCGGTAGCTGCAACCCATCATAGACCACTTACCGTGGGGAATTAGAATGGGATCCCCACCCCACCGCTTGCCCAACCTGGGTCAAGTGTCTATGGTAAGTGCATCCGTTGATGTACGAGAGGTGGAAATACAATTGGCTACTCCGTCCCACTCCAGATCTTATGGTTAACACGGGTATTACGGCACAAGAATCACTGGATGACATTTGTTGTTTAATCCTAGATGGATATAAACCCTTGCAATGGAACCTCCACCATATCAACACATACCATGGTTCCATTGCCCACCACATAGTCATATTCATAGTTATGAAAATAGTATTTTTGTTTTTCATGCAAGAGTGATAAACATAGTACTTTGCAAGTAATTTGGTAAAAATACTCAAATGACATGAGCAAGCGATGAACTTGCCTTTCTTGACTCGCAAGATTATGCAGCAAGGGTCTTCGATACGCAATAACTCCAAATTCTGAAATAGCATCATCGTCCGGTAAGGACGATGTTTAAAAGATTGCCAAGGATGCAATAATGCATAAGTATGAGATGCAATCGTTCTAAGCGTGACCTAACCCCGATGTTTTAGGATTAGTAAGTTGTAATGATTAGTTTCGGGTGTGTTGCACTTTTAGAATGATTCACAAACAAGGTTCTTATTCAGTGGTTGTGTTGTTTTAGAATCATAAGCAAGTGGTAAAATGCATAGTAACAATCATACATACCAAGGGATAATCGTTGTATAATAGGTAAAGAGCAGTTGTCAAGTTTAAGATCTATAGTGCATGGTTGATGATTACTTATATATATACTTCAAAAGAATAACTTTTGAAGAATATGTTCTTTAATAAAGAACAAGTATGACAATTGGGTTTGTGGGGTTCTATGGTTTCCTATAGTTTCAGTTGGTCTCTGAAGTAAGTATTAGATGGATCCCAACCATGTTGGATTCATCTTCTACTGGGGCTTGTATGGTTGAGTTAAGTCTAGGCATCCTAAACAATTGTTTATACATGGTTGTTATCAAGGTTGATATACCTTGCTGGTGATAGCTGGTTATTTGGCTATAGGTCCTATTAGGCAGGATTGATGATGATTCCTTATTTTCTTCAAAAGAATAACTTTTGAAGAACATACTTCTTAAGTAATAAGAAGTATTACAATTAAGGTTGAGGTTGTGTAGGTTTTACTTTTGAGTTCATCAAGTAAAGAATAATTGGTTCCTAAATAAGGTGATTTATAAACATGTGACACTATTAGGGTTTAGGGTATATGGCAATTGATGTCAAATATTAAGCATGGTTGCTATATAGAGTTCATCACGATGGTGTGATGCTAAATAGGGATAGATAAGGATGATGGTTTTGGTAATAGGATCTCGGGTTTACACTTGGCTAACCCTACTTGATTGCCTAGGTCTGATGAAGATGAACACATGGAATACCATTTTATTAGTGGTAGGTCTCTATTATTTTATGAACACAAGACAAGTATTTGGTTGCTACTATGGATCTATGAATGCAAAGAAACTGTCATGATCATATGTTCTAACCTAGGGTTTAGGTTTAGAAGCTCATTATGGTTCACATAAAATAATAAGGTTAGGGTTTGGTTCATAATTGAATTAGAGTTTTAGGGTTTCATAGGAACTTGTGAATTTATGATTTTATGCTCAATGGAACTAATGTTTCCTAATTACTCTATAATGCTTGGATTATTAACTTCATTAATGAAGTTGAAGTTATTAACAACTTTGAAATAAAAATAACATTGGATTTGTCCTTTTATTATTTTTGAGAAATTAATAATTAAGGTAATTATTAATTAGGGTTTAAATCCATCTAAAAAGGATTTAATGAATTAACAAATAAAGAAAATTAGTATTAAGTTTTTCTTTATTTGTTTACTGGTTTTTTATTTAATTTGGAAAGATTTCCTAATTATTGAATTTTTAATTGAATTTAGAATTAATAAATAAGGCTTAAATATCAAGTATTAAATAATTGAATTTTTATTAAAAATAAAAATTTCATTTTATATTTTTATTGAATAGATTTTATTTTTAGGAGCATTTTGATATCTCATTTGTATTTTTCTGAGTTATAATGAATTTCCTAAATATTTGCAAAGTTTCAGCAATTATTGAATTTGAAATAAAAACTAAAATTACTAAAGCTACCCGGGTTAATCTACCCACACAGTCACTAACTGGTGGGTCAGTGGCCAGGTCAGCTGCCACGTCTCCTTTGACCGAAGTCAAAATTGACGAGGTGGCACGGGAGGCTCACTGCCGGCGGGATATCGGCGACGGCGCCGCCGTTCCCGGGCTCGCGCGGACGGAAGATCATTTCTAACCGACCCAACGCGCTAAGGGACGTCGATTGGTGGTCGCGACGCCCGCTAATGACCACCGGAGTGGCGGCGGCGGTGATGCCCGACGGTGGTGCTCACAGACGGGTGGTGCTGGGACGATCTAGGGGGCTAGGAAGGGAGCTGGGATGCTCTGGGGATTCAGTGGCTCACCGTGAGCAAGATAGAAGCAACGGCGAGGTCGCTGGAGGCTTGTATCGCCGGAATCGGTGTCTCCGGCCGTCGGAGAAACGAGGTCGGTGACGGCGCTACGTGCTGCTCCGGCTCGATTCCAACAGCACGGTGGGCATGTCGAGCATGGCGATGCCGACGGTGGTAACGACGAGGCTGGGGGTGGTCTCCATCGACGAAGATTGGAGATGGCCGGGATAAGCTAGGGTGGCGGTTTTGGGGAAAAATGAGCAGAGAGGGAGGAAAGCCGGAGGCTAGGGTTTCGGCCAGGCATTTATACGGCCTCTCCCGATCGTCGGTGGTCGCGCAGTTAGCCACGGCGGCCAGGACGTGGCTCTACCCATCGCGGTGGCGACCTCCTGTGAAGCGAAGGAAGAAGAGATGAAGACGAAGTCGGCGTCTCCGATCTTATCCAGCGAAACGGTAATTTGGGCTGGTTCTGGTGGGCTTGGCCTTTGGTGGGTGCTCCATGGGCTGCTTGGTGGGCTGTGGTGCTGGGCTGCGGTGGCTGATACGTCTCCAACGTATCGATAATTTCTTATGTTCCATGCTACTTTATTGATAATACCTACATGTTTTATGCACATTATATGTCATATTTATGCATTTTCTGGAACTAACCTATTAACAAGATGCCGAAGAGCCGCTTGCTGTTTTCTCGCTGTTTTTGGTTTCGAAATCCTAGTAAAGAAATATTCTCGGAATTGGACGAAACTTTCGCCCAGGGTCCTATTTTTGCACGAAGCTTCCAGAAGACCGAAGAGATAACGAAGTAGGGCCACGAGGCGGCCAGAAGGGTGGCCGGCGCGGCCCTGGCCCTGGCCGCGCCGACCTACCTCCTGGGCCCCTCGTGTGGCCCCCCGCGTTGACCCTCCGCCTACTTAAAGCTTCCGTCGCGAAACCCCAGTACCGAGAGCCACGATACGGAAAACCTTACGGAGACGCGCCGCCGCGAATCCCATCTCGGGGGATTCCGGAGATCGCCTCCGGCACCCTGCCGGAGAGGGGATTCATCTCCCGGAGGACTCTACACCGCCATGGTCGCCTCCGGAGTGATGAGTGAGTAGTTCACCCCTGGACCATGGGTCCATAGCAGTAGCTAGATGGTCGTCTTCTCCTTGTTGTGCTTCATTGTTGGATCTTGTGAGCTGCCTAACATGATCAAGATCATCTATCTGTAATTCTATATGTTGTGTTTGTCGGGATCCGATGGATAGAGAGTACTATGATTATGGTGATTATCAATCTATTGTTCATGTGTTGTTTATGATCTTGCATGCTCTCCGTTATTAGTAGAGGCTCTGGCCAAGTTTTTGCTCTTAACTCCAAGAGGGGGTATTTATGCTCGATAGTGGGTTCATGCCTTCATTGAATCTGGGATCGTGACGAGAGGTTCTAAGGTTGTGATGTGCTTGTTGCCACTAGGGATAAAACATTGATGCTATGTCTAAGGATGTAGTTGTTGATTACATTACGCACCATACTTAATGCAATTGTCTCGTTGCTTTGCAACTTAATACTCGGAGGGGGTTCGGATGATAACCTCGAAGGTGGACTTTTTAGGCATAGATGCAGTTGGATGGCGGTCTATGTACTTTGTCGTAATGCCCGGATTAAATCTCACTATATTTATCATATCATGTATATGCATTGTTATGCCTTTCTCTATTTGTCAATTGCCCGACTGTAATTTGTTCACCCAACATGCTTTATCTTATGGGAGAGACACCTCTAGTGAACTGTGGACCCCGGTCCTATTCTTTACTTAGCATACAATCTACTTGTTTTACTGTTTTCTTTGCAAACATCTTCCACTCGATACGTTTAATCCTTTGTTACAGCAAGCCGGTGAGATTGACAACCTCACTGTTTCGTTGGGGCAAAGTACTTTGGTTGTGTTGTGCAGGTTCCGCGTTGGCGCCGGAATCCCTGGTGTTGCGCCGCATCACATTTCGCGACCATCAACCTTCAACGTGCTTCTTGGCTCCTCCTGGTTCGATTAAACCTTGGTTTCTTTCTGAGGGAAAACTTTCTACTGTGCGCATCATACCTTCCTCTTGGGGTTCCCAACGAACGTGTGAGTTACACGCCATCAAGCTCTTTTTCTCGGCGCCGTTGCCGGGGAGATCAAGACACGCTGCAAGGGGAGTCTCCACTTCTCAATCTCTTTACTTTGTTTTTGTCTTGCTTTATTTTATTTACTACTTTGTTTGCTGCACTAAATCAAAACACAAAAAAATTAGTTGCTAGTTTTACTTTATTTACTGTCTTGCTCTCTATATCGAAAACACACAAAAAATTAGTTACTTGCATTTACTTTATCTAGTTTGTTTTATTTACCGTTGCTAAGATGAATACTCCTGAAAATACTAAGTTGTGTGACTTCACAAATGCAAATAATAATGATTTCCTATGCACACCTATTGCTCCACCTGCTACTACAGCAGAATTCTTTGAAATTAAACCTGCTTTACTGAATTTGGTTATGAGAGAACAATTTTCTGGTGCTAGTTCTGATGATGTTGCTGCCCATCTCAATAATTTTGTTGAACTTTGTGAAATGCAAAAGTATAAAGATGTAGATGGTGATATTATTAAATTGAAAGTGTTTCCTTTCTCATTAAGAGGAAGAGCTAAAGATTGGTTGCTATCTTTGCCTAAGAATAGTATTGATTCATGGACTAAATGCAAGGATGCTTTTATTGGTAGATATTATCCTCCCGCTAAAATTATATCTTTGAGAAGTAGCATAATGAATTTTAAACAATTAGATACTGAACATGTTGCTCAAGCATGGGAGAGAATGAAAACTTTGGTAAAGAATTGCCCAACCCATGGACTGACTACTTGGATGATCATCCAAACCTTCTATGCAGGACTAAATTTTTCTTCGCGGAATTTATTGGATTCAGCTGCTGGAGGTACCTTTATGTCCATCACATTGGGGGCGGCTACAAAACTTCTTGATGATATGATGATAAATTACTCTGAGTGGCACACGGAAAGAGCTCCACAAGGTAAGAAGGTAAATTCCGTTGAAGAAACCTCTTCCTTGAGTGATAAGATTGATGTGATTATGTCTATGCTTGTGAATGGTAGATCTAATGTTGATCCAAATAATGTTCCTTTAGCTTCATTGGTTGCTCAAGAAGAAAATGTTGATGTGAATTTCATTAAAAATAATAATTTCAACAACAATGCTTATAGGAACAACTCGGTAATAACTATAGGCCATATCCTTCTGCTAATGGTAATGGTTATGGTAATTCTTATGGGAATTCTTACAACAATAATAGGAATATACCCTCTGGTCTTGAAGCCATGCTTAAAGAATTTATTAGTACACAAACTGCTTTTAACAAATGCTGTTGAGGAAAAGCTTGATAAAATTGATACTATTGCTTCTAGAGTTGATAGACTTGCCTCTGATGTAAATCTTTTAAAATTGAAAGTTATGCCTAATAATGATATTGATAATAAGATTACTACTACAGCAAATGCCATCCAAGTTAGAATTAATGAGAATATAAGATTAATGGCTGAACTGCGTGCTAGGTGGGATAGAGAAGAAAATGAAAAACTAGCTAAAGAGAATAATGTAGCTAAAGTTTGGACTATTACCACCACTAGTAATGCTAATTCTTCACATGTTGCTGCACCTCCTACTATCAATGGAAATATAATTGGTGTTGGCAATGTTTCTACTCCTAGTGCAAAGCGAACAAAACTGCCTGAAACTGCTAAAACTGCTGAAACTGCTTGTGATAAAACTGCTGAAATTTTTTCCAACCTTGGGAACAATGATCCCATTGCTGTAGCTCATAATGATTTAGATTTTGATGATTGTCACATCTCTGAAGTTATAAAGTTCTTACAAAAACTTGCTAAAAGTCCTAATGCTAGTGCTATAAATTTGGCCTTTACAAAACATATTACAAATGCTCTCATAAAAGCTAGAGAAGAGAAACTAAAACTTGAAACTTCTATTCCTAGAAAGTTAGAAGATGGTTGGGAGCCCATCATTAAAATGAAATTCAATGACTTTGAATGTAATGCTTTATGTGATCTTGGTGCAAGTATTTCGTTATGCCTAAAAAGATTTATGATATGCTTGACTTGCCACCATTGAAGAATTGTTATTTGGATGTTAATCTTGCCGATAATGTTAAAAAGAAACCTTTGGGGAGGATTGATAATGTGCATATTACGGTTAACAATAACCTTGTCCCCGTTGATTTTGTTGTCTTGGATATCGAATGCAATGCATCTTGTCCAATTGTGTTGGGAAGACCTTTTCTTCGAACTGTTGGTGCTTGTTATTGATATGAGGGAAGGTAATATTAAATATCAATTTCCTCTCAAGAAAGGTATGGAACACTTCCCTAGAAAGAGAATGAAGTTGCCTTTTGATTCTATTATTAGAACAAGCTATGATGTTGATGCTTCTACTCTCGATGTTACTTGATTTGCACTTTCGCGCCTAGGCTGAAAGGCGTTAAAGAAAAGCGCTTATGGGAGACAACCCATGTTTTTACCCACAGAAATTTTTTGTTTTGTTGAGTCTTGGAAGTTGTTTACTACTGTAGCAACCTCTCCTTATCATGTTTTTGTGCCAAGTAAAGTTTCTATGTCAAAGTTGATGTTATATTTGGGATTGCTGCGCAGAAACAGCATTGCTGTCTGTCACGAATCTGGGCACAATTCTCTGTAGAAAATTCGAAAAAATCTGCCAATTTACGAGCGTGATCCTCAGATATGTACGCAACTTTCATTAGTTTTGAGTTTTTCCATTTGAGCAAGTCTGGTGCCATTTCTAAATTCGTCTTTACGGACTGTTCTGTTTTTGACAGATTCTGCCTTTTATTTCGCATTGCCTCTTTCGCTATGTTGGATTTATTTCTTTGATCCACTAATGTCCAGTAGCATTATGCAATGTCCAGAAGTGAAAATAATGATTGTGTCACCTCTGAATGAGTGAATTATTAATTGTGCACTAACCCTCTAATGAGTTTGCTTGAAGTTTGGTGTGAAGGAAGTTTTCAAGGGTCAAGAGAGGAGTATGATATACTATGATCAAGAGGAGTGAAAGCTCTAAGCTTGGGGATGCCCCCGTGGTTCACCCCTGCATATTTTAAGAAGACTCAAGCGTCTAAGCTTGGGGATGCCCAAGGCATCCCCTTCTTCATCGACAACATCATCGGGTTCCTCCCCGAAACTATATTTTTATTCAATCACATCTTGTGTTCTTTACTTGGAGCGTCGGTTTGTTTTTGTTTTTGTTTTTGTTTGAATAAGATGGATCCTAGCATTCACTTTGTGGGAGAGAGACACGCTCCGCTGTTGCATATGGACACATGTGTCCTTAGGCTTTACTCATAATGTTCATGGCGAAGTTTCTTCTTCGTTAAATTGTTATATGGTTGGAATTGGAAAATGCTACATGTAGTAATTCTAAAATGTCTTGGATAATGTGATACTTGGCAATTGTTGTGCTCATGTTTAAGCTCTTGCATCATATGCTTTGCACCCATTAATGAAGAAATACATAGAGCTTGCTAAAATTTGATTTGCATATTTGGTCTCTCTAAGGTCTAGATAATATCTACTATTGAGTTTTGAACAACAAGGAAGACAGTGTAGAGTCTTATAATGTTTACAATATGTCTTTTATGTGAGTTTTGCTGCACGTGTTCATCCTTGAGTTTGCTTCAAATAACCTTGCTAGCCTAAACCTTGTATCGAGAGGGAATGCTTCTCATGCATCCAAATCCTTGAGCCAACCACTATGCCATTTGTGTCCACCATACCTACCTACTACATGGTATTTTTCCGCCATTCCAAAGTAAATTGCTTGAGTGCTACCTTTAAACAATTCAAAAGTTATTACCTCTTATTTGTGTCAATGTTTTATAGCTCATGAAGAAGTATGTGGTGTTTATCTTTCAATCTTGTTGGGCAACTTTCACCAATGGACTAGTGGCTTCATCCGCTTATCCAATAACTTTGCAAAAAGAGCTGGCAATGGGATTCCCAGGTCCCAAATTAATTAACAAAAATAGACACTCCTCCATGGTATGTGATTGTTGGACGGCACCCGAAGGATTCGGTTAGCCATGGCTTGAGAAAGCAAAGGTGGGGAGGAGTGTCATCTAAATAAAACTAAAATAAAAAGGCACTCCTTCATGGTATGAGATTGTTGGCAGGCACCCGATGGAATCGGTTAGCCATGGTTTGTGAAAGAAAGGTTGTAAGGAGTGCCACACAAAAATAAAATAAAATGGGAGCCGCTCTTTGAAGGTTTGTCTGGCAAGGGGGTTAGAGTACCCGCTACCATTCGTTGACAACAACAAACACCTCTCAAAACTTTACTTTTATACTCTCTTGATGTTTTCAAAATAAAAGCTCTAGCACAAATATAGCAATCGATGCTTTCCTCTTTGAAGGACCTTTCTTTTACTTTTATGTTGAGTCAGTTCACCTATCTCTCTCCACCTCAAGAAGCAAACACTTGTGTGAACTGTGCATTGATTCCTACATACTTGCATATTGCATTTATTATATTACTTTGCATTGACAAATATCCATGAGATATACATGTTATAAGTTGAAAGCAACCGCTGAAACTCAATCTTCCTTTGTGTTGCTTCAATACCTTTACTTTGATTTATTGCTTTGTGAGTTAACTCTTATGCAAGACTTATTGATGCTTGTCTTGAAGTACTATTCATGAAAAGTCTTTGTCATATGATTCACTTGTTTACTCATGTCATTACCTTTGCTTTGATCGCTGCATTCATTACATATGTTTACAAATAGTATGATCAAGATTATGATGGCATGTCACTTCGAAATTATCTTTGTTATCGTTTTACTGCTCGGGACGAGCGAGAACTAAGCTTAGGGATGCTGATACGTCTCCAACGTATCGATAATTTCTTATGTTCCATGCTACTTTATTGATAATACCTACATGTTTTATGCACATTATATGTCATATTTATGCATTTTACGGAACTAACCTATTAACAAGATGCCGAAGAGCCGATTCTTTGTTTTACTGCTGTTTTTGGTTTCAGAAATCCTAGTAAAGAAATATTCTCGGAATTGGACGAAACTTTCGCCCGGGGTCCTATTTTTGCACGAAGCTTCCGGAAGACCGAAGAGATAACGAAGTAGGGCCACGAGGCGGCCGAGAAGGGTGGCCGGCGCGGCCCAGCCTCGGCCGCGCCGACCTACCTCCTGGGCCCCTCGTGTGGCCCCCCGCGTTGACCCTCCGCCTACTTAAAGCTTCCGTCGCGAAACCCCCGATGCCGAGAGCCACGATACGGAAAACCTTACGGAGACGCCGCCGCCGCGAGTCCCATCTCGGGGATTACGGAGATCGCCTCCGGCACCCTGCCGGAGAGGGATTCATCTCCGGGAGGACTCTACACCGCCATGGTCGCCTCCGGAGTGATGAGTGAGTAGTTCACCCTGGACCATGGGTCCATAGCAGTAGCTAGATGGTCGTCTTCTCCTTGTTGTGCTTCATTGTTGGATCTTGTGAGCTGCCTAACATGATCAAGATCATCTATACGTAATTCTATATGTTGTGTTTGTCGGGATCCGATGGATAGAGAGTACTATGATTATGGTGATTATCAATCTATTGTTCATGTGTTGTTTATGATCTTGCATGCTCTCCGTTATTAGTAGAGGCTCTGGCCAAGTTTTTGCTCTTAACTCCAAGAGGGGGTATTTATGCTCGATAGTGGGTTCATGCCTTCATTGAATCTGGGATCGTGACAGTAGGTTCTAAGGTTGTGATGTCTTGTTGCCACTAGGGATAAAACATTGATGCTATGTCTAAGGATGTAGTTGTTGATTACATTACGCACCATACTTAATGCAATTGTACTGTTGCTTTGCAACTTAATACTTGGAGGGGTTCGGATGATAACACTGAAGGTGGACTTTTTAGGCATAGATGCGGTTGGATGGCGGTCTATGTACTTTGTCGTAATGCCCGGATTAAATCTCACTATATTTATCATATCATGTATATGCATTGTTATGCCTTTCTCTATTTGTCAATTGCCCGACTGTAATTTGTTCACCCAACATGCTTTATCTTATGGGAGAGACACCTCTAGTGAGCTGTGGACCCCGGTCCTATTCTTTACTTAGCATACAATCTACTTGTTTTATTGTTTTCTTTGCAAACATCTTCCACTCG
This sequence comes from Lolium rigidum, assembly GCF_022539505.1. Taxonomy (NCBI): domain Eukaryota; kingdom Viridiplantae; phylum Streptophyta; class Magnoliopsida; order Poales; family Poaceae; genus Lolium; species Lolium rigidum. Next base: position 117,650,004 of record NC_061508.1, on the reverse strand, counting down.
ATACGTTTAATCCTTTGTTACGGCAAGCCGGTGAGATTGACAACCTCAACTGTTTCGTTGGGGCAAAGTACTTTGGTTGTGTTGTGCGGGTTCCGCGTTGGCGCCGGAATCCCTGGTGTTGCGCCGCATCACATTTCGCGACCATCAACCTTCAACGTGCTTCTTGGCTCCTCCTGGTTCGATTAAACCTTGGTTTCTTTCTGAGGGAAAACTTGCTACTGTGCGCATCATACCTTCCTCTTGGGGTTCCCAACGAACGTGTGAGTTACACGCCATCAGTGGCCCGTCAGGTAAGCCTCTCTTCTCTCTTATTTTCTTTTCTGTTTCCTTATTCTGTTTTCAATTTCCTATTTTGTATTCTCTTTTTAATTCAAATTTCAATTCTTTTCTATTATGCAGGTATTTAAATTAAGTTAATTCCATGAAGAATTAGTGCCATGATTATTACACCACTTTCTTATTGGAAGAAGGTATTTTATATTTGATTATATCTCATACATGTGGGCTTATTCAAAATAGAAAATAGGCATTAGTTTATATTTTTATTTAATTTCCTTTTCTTGTGAATCAAATCTGTTTTGAATCATTTGAGTTGATAATTTTCTACTCCAAGTATTTTAGAAAGAATCATTAGGACTTATCCTCTTCTTTGATTATTTGATTACTTGCATAATATTTTATGTGAGCATCTTTTTATTAAGGCCTTGTAAGTGTTATTATAATCCTATTTCAAGGTTAGCACTATTGTCATATTTTATTAGCACCTTGGAATACATATACTACTCTCATCATGGTTTGGTCTTGGTTATAAGGATAAGTGGTTGATCACCACCATGGTTTAATTATAAGGTTTAGCACTAAGTGTTTCTTCTATTCAATAATTGAAGCATGAGATATAACTAGTGAGCAATTCAGGGTTCTAATTATATTTACCTAATGGCACATGGTTTGAATCTCAATTATGGACTAGGTTTAAGGTTGTGATCACCCAGGTGATGCACAAACTAGAGTTGAGATAAAGGCATAGGTTCTAGATATGAATGGATACCATAATGGATTGGCTAGGGTTGCTCTTCCTCACCACTCATAGGATGATTCAATCCAAGGTCATTTAGATTGATATAGGGCTGAACTATACAAAGGTTTGTTACTATTCAATTGTCTCTCTAATTAACATATAGGAAATGGTTTAGGGTTGCTAATAGTTCCCCTATGATTTTATGTACTGAATTCTATCTGCTTAACCCATTGAGGTTTAACTAGTAATGATATACCTCCATAGCATGATCATGGATTAGGCATGATCAACTTGTTCTTAATATCTTCTACCTCAAGTTCTTAGGGTTTATGATCATTACTCAATTTATAATGATCATGGTTTGGCTTCCTAAATTATCTCCCATGAATTGATTTCCCACTTCTAAGGTCAAGTGTTGTCTGGATCAACTAGAATATAGAACTTCTTTTATAATTTTTGGAATGGACATGGTTATGGTTGTCTCAATAGTTCATATCCCAGGAGAATGCCTGAGATAATTACTTAGGGTTCTTTCCAAGGTATGATGATATAATCATCAGGATATATGGATAGTTCTCTCCCTCAAATCCAAGTGTTGCCTCAACTATCTTGAGTATAACACTAAAGCTTAAGCTCTCTCATAAATGAATAGTTATTCTAGGGTTTAGGGTGTACTCCTAATATCTCCTTAAGTATCTAGGCTAATATTCCATTTGTCTAACTTAATTGGATTGGTTTCATCCTTACTTTATCAATTCATGGATATGGTATTATTCCATTTGGTATTTGGTTATTTCACCACTCCAAGATGAAATGGTTTATCTTCTAATCCTCTAGTTCAAGGTTGTCCTTGATTCTTAATTAGGTATACCTAGAATTTGTATGATTGGTCTCTCTCATTTGGGAAGGTATTTAATACTAACCTAAGGTTAGGCTCCATAGAGGTTGATGTGATCATCAATATCTATGTTTAACAAAAATGGGTTCTCTCTCTAGGGATTATCTTGAATAATATCCTAGGGTTCTTCCTAAAGATGTTAACTTAAACACATGGATGTATATCCAAGGTTTAGCTCAAGGTCTGTCATTGCTTCTCCAATAAATAAGATAGAACTATCACCTCTCTAGGTTTGATGTATGCAATATCATATAGAAGAATATGTATTCCTAGGTTTTATCTCCTTGTCTTGTTTCCAAGAGTAAAGTGGAATGGATACCATGAGGTTCATGGTAGGACCAAGGATTAATTTAAGACATGGAAAAGATAAGTCAAGAATAGTTTCTCTGGTTTATTGTTACTTGATTTCAATTTGAATAGATGTTCATATGTTAGGGTAAAGGTTACCATCTTATGATATTTTATAAGATCAATCAATTGATCCTTGTTTAATGTTTGTTGTTGTGTAAGTTTTAATTCCATTTGATCTAAACCCTGAGATCAAATCATCTCTACCCAAAACAAGGTTTTAACAAAGTCACATTGAGGTTTATAGCACTTGACTTGATGAGCTACTTCAATTCCACCAAGGTCAAGTGAAACTTCGATTCTTGTGATTGTTTTACTTTAAAGCGCGAAAATTCCCCGGATTTTCTATGCATGAATGCAATGCACACATCTGTTTCCTCTATTTTTGTAACCCCAATACCTGGGATATTACAGTCTCTACCCCTTAAACTAAACTTCGTCCTCGAAGTTTGAACTCTCTCACGTTTCCGGAGTGTGGATCTGACTTGTGCAGACTACGACTTTTCTCGAACTCCGTATTGATCTTACTGGATATAATTGAATATATATCCCTTGTCTAGATTCTTCCTGGAATCCAAGAGTGTCTGTCTCTGAGCACTAGTTTCTTACTCCAGTTTTATGATTTCTTCCTGGTATCTAATAATACCTGTCTCTGAGCCATGGCTTCTAACTTTAATTATTTGATCTCTTTCAACTCTATAAGCTTGTTTCCTGTCCCATTGAAGATTCAATGATTGGGACTTATTCTGATACTGCTAGTCTCAACTGAAGACTAATTTAACAACATACTCCTAATTGGCAAGTAGGTCTTTGTTTTCCCTTACTACCAAAAGTGCAATAATGGTACTTAGTAAGGTACTTACCATGGAAATGATTTTGACGGTTTCTTTTACTAAGAAGGTTAGACTCATTTTATCCAATCATGGTTTATAGTTGATACCTATAACTATTTTGGGTTATTTAGGTTCCATGAAAGGAATCCTTCTATTGGTCTGTGGTTCTGGTATGATCAATTTCCTTCGGTCTTTGGCCTTCTTGAGCTGTATTTGGTCTATGGTATTTTCTTCGTCCAACTTCTTTATGCTTAACTTACTTGAGCTTTCGTACTTTTGAGTAAATACTACTCACTTTCTCAAGTTATAGTCCACTTCTTACTTCCTCGAGGTATAAACCTCGGCTTCTGATCTGACATCGTTCTGAAAGTAATGTTCAACAATCTTATGAAAATAAGATCGAACTTCCTCTCAGTTCAGACCTTCGGCTTCTATATAGCTTAAAGTATTGAGTTACTGTACATCCAACTCAATCTTTACTCTACCCCTTAGAGTTTTCTTATGTCTTCAACTCCTTTTCTTCCAACCATTGGATTGATGGTTGGAATATTGGTCTAAGTATAGCTTATGGTTTGTACTCTTCTAGGTCTTGTGAAGAATATCTGTGGTGCATCCACTCAATTGTGGACATCCAATGTTAATTCTTCGACTAAATGATTATAGGTCATTGCTATTTGGTTGACAAAATCTTATTTGTTCACAACTTCTTGGTATGAATAATCCAATGGTGGACTACTGAGTACCAATTGTGGCTATTTGTTATCTAAGAATGGATTCTATTATAGGTTCTGATCAACTGGACGAGACATCTTCTACTTTATCTCGCAGTATTGATCCTATATCAACTATGGTCTTCTGATACCAACTGTGGTCTTCTTATATCTGCTATGGTTTCATATGTAATCTTCCTTCCTTCAGGGTTTATTTTGCAAGAAAACCACTAGTTGACACTATGAAGATAGTATCCTAAGTGATTTCCCATGCAATCCCTCTTTTATATTGACTATGGATCTACTTCAGCTTCACCATAATCATCATATTTCTGACCTTCATGCTTCTTATGTACTGAAGTACTCCTCTGTGGAGGTAAAGCATGAATCTTGGATTGGTACTTCCTTCAGAGTATTGTGGTTACTTCCCACAACTTTGCTTCCTTTTACTGATGAACCTTCATCTTGTCTTTAGAATCTTCAGAATTAGTCACTTCCTCACACGAATACCATTACCCTCTAGATCTATAACATCAAGTAGGAACTTGATATTGCAACATGCACTTGCATATCAAAGTCAGACTTCATGTATGGATCTAGTCAAACAATGAAAATCCAATAAAATCCAAGAAGATTCAACTTTGTGCATATAATACACACTATCATAAGCCTGAATATAATAGTTGAGTAAGACATCTCTAAACATCAGGCTCTGATGTGTAGTATATAACACCACATAAGATAGGTTTATATCATGATACTTAGCATGAATGTAGGGCATTCTACTATTTGTCTCAACATTTACCTTAATTGCACAATTGCAATGAGATAAACTTGAAACAAAGTGGTCTGGAATAGTTGTGGTTGACCTAAAGTTCTTTGGAAGTATTAGCTTCACTTCTATTTTGTTGAGGACTGTCTCCCATGATATCTTTTGGTTCTAACATGGCTACTCTGAATACATATTTATTAGGATATATCTCCTATACTTCCAAGTGTTTCTGTCATAAGATTATGGTCATGATGTGCTTGGCACACTTCCCATGGTTTTGGAACACAATTCTTGCACTCTTGTTGATCAACTAGCTTCTTATTGTTCTCCTCCTAACTATTTATGATGTTCTAGTCCATCACATAATGATTCTCAGGTGAATCTTATATGATTACCATCTCTATCATGTAGATAGACATATTTTATTCCTATCACTATTCTTTACCTCCCATGATTGACTCATCATGGTCTATACTGCCTCATATAACACATATCTATCCCTTGCTATCAGTTGTTTCACAAGTTTGGATAGATTTTACTTACCCATTACTTGTCTTAGTATCCTCTTCTAGTAGGATATCTTTCTTATATACATATCTTAATCACTTGTTATCACTCCTATTACAGGTCTAGATAACTCTTACTTAAACAAAACATGTGTTGGTATACATCTTCCAATAGGATATCTTCCTTATGGTTGTATCCTCTCTTTGGACTACCATGTATTGTATACCAACTGTGATCTACTCACCCATTGTTTTAAGGACTTAATGGCGTGCTACATGTTTGTGATTAACCAACTAACTTCACTTAGGAAAGATAGATAAGAAAGTTGACTCAAGTGTGTCAGGATTATTCTCAAGTGAATATCCATCTCAAGTCATAAAAAGATTTGGTTTTATCTAAGACAACTTCCTATAGACACTACCAATCCTATAGGTCTCCTTTAAAGGGTTTTAATCCTAAGGTCAAAGCATTTGCTCTGATACCAACTGTGGTGACCCGGCATACCACTCGCATGGTGTAGTATGCAAGTCCGATATAACACCAATGAAACACCGTTCCACTAGTATTATATCGCTCGAGTGGTACAACGAAACATATGCGGGTCCAAGGCATGTCTATAGAATTACAACTCGACTCGTTACATAAGATCATCACAGCCTCCTACTTTACAATGAGGTAAAACTGCAAATAAACTCCAGAAGAACGACTCGTAGTCTAATCCTGTCACGAACTCTACTTGTAGAGTATTAAACTAGCTATAGAGGCTATGAATAGATTCTAGCTAAATAGGAGCTAAGTTTAGGAAGTTAGTTCCCTCCTATTGCTAATCTAGGTTTTCTCCTTGTTGGATGAGGTATTTGACTCCTCTGAACAAGTTCCTATCCCTTGAAGTAATTGTTGACTCCTCGGCCTTCGAGTTGCACTGAAGATCCTCCTTCGATGCCTCCATATCTAAGAGGGGATTTAAGAGTGGGATGAGTACGAGCGTACTCAACAAGTTCATTATAGGAAAGAGGTGTTTAATGCACTAGCTACGACATTAGACCAGAAAGTCTAATACCAATGCAGGTTTTCATAATCATTTCTTCAAAAGGTTGCTTTTATTCAGAAGAACTATGTCCGTCAGCCTTCACCGGTTGACTAGAACTTCATGGAGTTCCTTTCCGGCAGCGTTCGCGAGTTCCATATCCCGGAACGGGGAGTGACTGGTCACGAGTTCGTTACACTCGCGGAGGTGTGTTGCTTTACCCATAAGAGATCTTAACCTTGGTGCCAACCGGGCATATGTTCCCGTCCACACTTCCTTTGGTGTGAGGCCCGGTATAAGGTCCTAGCCGTTCATATTCCTCCGCTACCTCGCACACCCACCCTTTGTTGCATACCCCGACCCTGGGTCCTCGTCGGTCCTCTTATACCAATTAAGGATGGACCCCGACCACGACGACAGTTTGGGACTTGTTAACCAAACTCCTTCGCCGGTAGCTGCAACCCATCATAGACCACTTACCGTGGGGAATTAGAATGGGATCCCCACCCCACCGCTTGCCCAACCTGGGTCAAGTGTCTATGGTAAGTGCATCCGTTGATGTACGAGAGGTGGAAATACAATTGGCTACTCCGTCCCACTCCAGATCTTATGGTTAACACGGGTATTACGGCACAAGAATCACTCGACGACATTTGTTGTTTAATCCTAGATGGATATAAACCCTTGCAATGGAACCTCCACCATATCAACACATACCATGGTTCCATTGCCCACCACATAGTCATATTCATAGTTATGAAAATAGTATTTTTGTTTTTCATGCAAGAGTGATAAACATAGTACTTTGCAAGTAATTTGGTAAAAATACTCAAATGACATGAGCAAGCGATGAACTTGCCTTTCTTGACTGCAAGATTATGCAGGCAAGGGTCTTCGATACGCAATAACTCCAAATTCTGAAATAGCATCATCGTCCGGTAAGGACGATGTTTAAAAGATTGCCAAGGATGCAATAATGCATAAGTATGAGATGCAATCGTTCTAAGCGTGACCTAACCCCGATGTTTTAGGATTAGTAAGTTGTAATGATTAGTTTCGGGTGTGTTGCACTTTTAGAATGATTCACAAACAAGGTTCTTATTCAGGGTTGTGTTGTTTTAGAATCATAAGCAAGTGGTAAAATGCATAGTAACAATCATACATACCAAGGGATAATCGTTGTATAATAGGTAAAGAGCAGTTGTCAAGTTTAAGATCTATAGTGCATGGTTGATGATTACTTATATATATACTTCAAAAGAATAACTTTTGAAGAATATGTTCTTTAATAAAGAACAAGTATGACAATTGGGTTTGTGGGGTTCTATGGTTTCCTATAGTTTCGGTTGGTCTCTGAAGTAAGTATTAGATGGATCCCAACCATGTTGGATTCATCTTCTACTGGGGCTTGTATGGTTGAGTTAAGTCTAGGCATCCTAAACAATTGTTTATACATGGTTGTTATCAAGGTTGATATACCTTGCTGGTGATAGCTGGTTATTTGGCTATAGGTCCTATTAGGCGAGATTGATGATGATTCCTTATTTTCTTCAAAAGAATAACTTTTGAAGAACATACTTCTTAAGTAATAAGAAGTATTACAATTAAGGTTGAGGTTGTGTAGGTTTTACTTTTGAGTTCATCAAGTAAAGAATAATTGGTTCCTAAATAAGGTGATTTATAAACATGTGACACTATTAGGGTTTAGGGTATATGGCAATTGATGTCAAATATTAAGCATGGTTGCTATATAGAGTTCATCACGATGGTGTGATGCTAAATAGGGATAGATAAGGATGATGGTTTTGGTAATAGGATCTCGGGTTTACACTTGGCTAACCCTACTTGATTGCCTAGGTCCGATGAAGATGAACACATGGAATACCATTTTATTAGTGGTAGGTCTCTATTATTTTATGAACACAAGACAAGTATTTGGTTGCTACTATGGATCTATGAATGCAAAGAAACTGTCATGATCATATGTTCTAACCTAGGGTTTAGGTTTAGAAGCTCATTATGGTTCACATAAAATAATAAGGTTAGGGTTTGGTTCATAATTGAATTAGAGTTTTAGGGTTTCATAGGAACTTGTGAATTTATGATTTTATGCTCAATGGAACTAATGTTTCCTAATTACCCTATAATGCTTGGATTATTAACTTCATTAATGAAGTTGAAGTTATTAACAACTTTGAAATAAAAATAACATTGGATTTGTCCTTTTATTATTTTTGAGAAATTAATAATTAAGGTAATTATTAATTAGGGTTTAAATCCATCTAAAAAGGATTTAATGAATTAACAAATAAAGAAAATTAGTATTAAGTTTTTCTTTATTTGTTTACTGGTTTTTTATTTAATTTGGAAAGTTTTCCTAATTATTGAATTTTTAATTGAATTTAGAATTAATAAATAAGGCTTAAATATCAAGTATTAAATAATTGAATTTTTATTAAAAATAAAAATTTCATTTTATATTTTTATTGAATAGATTTTATTTTTAGGAGCATTTTGATATCTCATTTGTATTTTTCTGAGTTATAATGAATTTCCTAAATATTTGCAAAGTTTCAGCAATTATTGAATTTGAAATAAAAACTAAAATTACTAAAGCTACCGGGTTAATCTACCCACACGATCACCGGCCGGTGGGTCGGTGGCCAGGTCGGCTGCCACGTCTCCTTTGACCGAAGTCAAAATTGACGAGGTGGCACGGGAGGCTCACTGCTCGGCGGGATATCGGCGACGGCGCCGCCGTTCCGGGCTCGCGCGGACGGAAGATCATTTCTAACCGACCCAACGCGCTAAGGGACGTCGATTGGTGGTCGCGACGCCCGCTAATGACCACCGGAGTGGCGGCGGCGGTGATGCCCGACGGTGGTGCTCACAGACGGGTGGTGCTGGGACGATCTAGGGGGCTAGGAAGGGAGCTGGGATGCTCTGGGGATTCAGTGGCTCACCGTGAGCAAGATAGAAGCAACGGCGAGGTCGCTGGAGGCTTGTATCGCCGGAATCGGTGTCTCCGGCCGTCGGAGAAACGAGGTCGGTGACGGCGCTACGTGCTGCTCCGGCTCGATTCCAACAGCACGGTGGGCATGTCGAGCATGGCGATGACGATGGTGGTAACGGCGAGGCTGGGGGTGGTCTCCATCGACGACGATTGACGATGGCCGGGATGAACTAGGGTTGCGGTTTGGGGAAAAATGAGGCAGAGAGAGATGAAAAATGGAGACTAGGGTTTCGGCCAAGTATTTATACGGCCTCTCCCGATCGTCGGTGGTCGCGCAGTTAGCCATGGCGGCCAGGACGTGGCTCTACCCATCGCGGTGGCGACCTCCTGTGAAGCGAAGGAAGAAGAGACGAAGACGAAGTCGGCGTCTCCGATCTTATCCAGCGAAACGGTAATTTGGGCTGGTTCTGGTGGGCTTGGCCTTTGGTGGGTGCTCCATGGGCTGCTTGGTGGGCTGTGGTGCTGGGCTGCGGTGGCCCGTCAGGTAAGCCTCTCTTCTCTCTTATTTTCTTTTCTGTTTTCTTATTCTGTTTTCAATTTCCTATTTTGTATTCTCTTTTTAATTCAAATTTCAATTCTTTTCTATTATGCAGGTATTTAAATTAAGTTAATTCCATGAAGATTTAGTGCCATGATTATTACACCACTTTCTTATTGGAAGAAGGTATTTTATATTTGATTATATCTCATACATGTGGGCTTATTCAAAATAGAAAATAGGCATTAGTTTATATTTTTATTTAATTTCCTTTTCTTGTGAATCAAATCTGTTTTGAATCATTTGAGTTGATAATTTTCTACTCCAAGTATTTTAGAAAGAATCATTAGGACTTGTCCTCTTCTTTGATTATTTGATTACTTGCATAATATTTTATGTGAGCATCTTTTTATTAAGGCCTTGTAAGTGTTATTATAATCCTATTTCAAGGTTAGCACTATTGTCATATTTTATTAGCACCTTGGAATACATATACTACTCTCATCATGGTTTGGTCTTGGTTATAAGGATAAGTGGTTGATCACCACCATGGTTTAATTATAAGGTTTAGCACTAAGTGTTTCTTCTATTCAATAATTGAAGCATGAGATATAACTGGTGAGCAATTCAGAGGTTCTAATTATATTTACCTAATGGCACATGGTTTGAATCTCAATTATGGACTAGGTTTAAGGTTGTGATCACCTGGTGATGCACAAACTAGAGTTGAGATAAAGGCATAGGTTCTAGATATGAATGGATACCATAATGGATTGGCTAGGGTTGCTCTTCCTCACCACTCATAGGATGATTCAATCCAAGGTCATTTAGATTGATATAGGGCTGAACTATACAAAGGTTTGTTACTATTCAATTGTCTCTCTAATTAACATATAGGAAATGGTTTAGGGTTGCTAATAGTTCCCCTATGATTTTATGTACTGAATTATATCTGCTTAACCCATTGAGGTTTAACTAGTAATGATATACCTCCATAGCATGATCATGGATTTGGCATGATCAACTTGTTCTTAATATCTTCTACCTCAAGTTCTTAGGGTTTATGATCATTACTCAATTTATAATGATCATGGTTTGGCTTCCTAAATTATCTCCCATGAATTGATTTCTCACTTCTAAGGTCAAGTGTTGTCTGGATCAACTAGAATATAGAACTTCTTTTATAATTTTTGGAATGGACATGGTTATGGTTGTCTCAATAGTTCATATCCCAGGAGAATGCCTGAGATAATTACTTAGGGTTCTTTCCAAGGTATGATGATATAATCATCAGGATATATGGATAGTTCTCTCCCTCAAATCCAAGTGTTGCCTCAACTATCTTGAGTATAACACTAAAGCTTAAGCTCTCTCATAAATGAATAGTTATTCTAGGGTTTAGGGTGTACTCCTAATATCTCCTTAAGTATCTAGGCTAATATTCCATTTGTCTAACTTAATTGGATTGGTTTCATCCTTACTTTATCAATTCATGGATATGGTATTATTCCATTTGGTATTTGGTTATTTCACCACTCCAAGATGAAATGGTTTATCTTCTAATCCTCTAGTTCAAGGTTGTCCTTGATTCTTAATTAGGTATACCTAGAATTAGTATGATTGGTCTCTCTCATTTGGGAAGGTATTTAATACTAACCTAAGGTTAGGCTCCATAGAGGTTGATGTGATCATCAATATCTATGTTTAACAAAAATGGGTTCTCTCTCTAGGGATTATCTTGAATAATATCCTAGGGTTCTTCCTAAAGATGTTAACTTAAACACATGGATGTATATCCAAGGTTTAGCTCAAGGTCTGTCATTGCTTCTCCAATAAATAAGATAGAACTATCACCTCTCTAGGTTTGATGTATGCAATATTGATGTCTACGGGTGCTTCTATTCTTGTAGACAGTGTTGGGCCTCCAAGAGCAGAGGTTTGTAGAACAGCAGCAAGTTTCCCTTAAGTGGATTACCCAAGGTTTATCGAACTCAGGGAGGAAGAGGTCAAAGATATCCCTCTCAAGCAACCCTGCAACCACAAAGCAAGAAGTCTCTTGTGTCCCCAACACACCTAATAGGTGCACTAGTTCGGCGAAGAGATAGTGAAATACAAGTGGTATGAATGAATATGAGCGAGTATTATGGCGCCGAGAAAATAGCTCGCCGGCGTGCAGTTGATGGTAGTAATATTGTAGGAAGTAAACAAGCAGTAGTAACGCATGCAGTAGTAACGCGATAAAACAAGTAAACAAACAGCGATAGCGATATTTAGGAACAAGGCCTAGGGAATAGACTTTCACTAGTGGACACTCTCAACATTGATCACATAACGAGAATAGATAAATGCATACTCTACACTTTTGTTGGATGATGAACACATTGCGTAGGATTACACGAACCCTCAATGCCGGAGTTAACAAGCTCCACAATAATGCTCATATTTTAGTAACCTTTAGTGTAAGATAGATCAAAAGACTAAACCAAGTACTAGCATAGCATGCACACTTGTCACCTTCATGCATATGTAGGAGGAATAGATCACATCAATATTATCATAGCAATAGTTAACTTCGCAATCTACAAGAGATCATGATCATAGCATAAACCAAGTACTAACACGGTGCACGCATCGTCACCTTTGCACACATGCGGGAGGAATAAAACTACTTTAATAACACATCACTAGAGTAGCACATAGATAGTAGTGATACAAAACTCATATGAATCTCAATCATGTAAGGCAGCTCATGAGATCATTGTATTGAAGTACATAGGCGAGAGATTAACCACATAGCTACCGGTACAGCCCCGAGCCTCGATGGAGAACTACTCCCTCTTCATGGGAGCAGCGAGCGGTGATGAAGATGGCGGTGGAGATGGCAGCGGTGTCGATGGAGAAGCCTTCCGGGGCACTTCCCCGCTCCGGCAGGGTGCCGGAACGGAGACTCCTGTCCCCCGGATCTTGGCTTCGCGATGACGGCGGCTCGGAACTTTTCTCGTATCGTGGCTTCCTCCCTAAGGGTTTTCGATGCGGGGGCTTTAAATAGGCGAAGAGGCGGCGCGGGAGGGCCGACGAGGCGGCCGGGGGTAAGGCGGCGCGGGCCAACCCTAGGCCGCGCCGCCACCCTCCCGGTGGGCCTGTGGCCCCCTCCGGTCCTTCCCGGGTGTTCGGAAGCTTCGTGGAAAAATAGGAACCTGGGCGTTGAGTTCGTCCAATTCCGAGAATATTTTGTTACTAGGATTTCTGAAACCAAAAACAGCAGAAAACGAGAACCGGCACTTCGGCATCTTGTTAATAGGTTAGTTCCAGAAAATGCATAAATATGACATATAATGTGTATAAAACATGTAGGTATCATCAATAAAGTGGCATGGAACATAAGGAATTATCGATACGTTGGAGACGTATCAGCATCCCCAAGCTTAGTTCTGCTCGTCCCGAGCAGGTAAAACGATAACAAAGATAATTTCTTAAGTGACATGCCATCATAACCTTGATCATACTATTGTAAGCATATGTAATGAATGCAGCGATCAAAACAATGGTAATGACATGAGTAAACAAGCTGAATCATAAAGCAAAGACTTTTCATGAATAGTACTTCAAGACAAGCATCAATAAGTCTTGCATAAGAGTTAACTCATAAAGCAATAATTCAAAGTAAAGGTGTTGAAGCAACACAAAGGAAGATTAAGTTTCAGCGGTTGCTTTCAACTTGTAACATGTATATCTCATGGATATTGTCAACATAGAGTAATATAACAAATGCAATATGCAAGTATGTAGGAATCAATGCACAGTTCACACAAGTGTTTGCTTCTTGAGGTGGAAGGAGATAGGTAAAGCTGACTCAACAATAAAAGTAAAAGAAAGGTCCTTCAAAGAGGAAAGCATCGATTGCTGTATTTGTGCTAGAGCTTTGGTTTTGAAAACATAAAGAGAGCATAAAAGTAAAGTTTTGAGAGGTGTTTGTTGTTGTCAACGAATGGTAGCGGGTACTCTAACTACCTCATCAACCAGACTTTCAAGAGCGGCTCCCATGAAGGACGTTATCTCTACCGAGCAAGGTAGATCATCCCTCTTCTCTTTTGTTTACACATGTACTTTAGTTTAGTTTTTCTTTATTTATGGATGACACTCCTCCCAACCTTTTGCTTACACAAGCCATGGCTAACCGAATCCTCGGGTGCCTTCCAACATTCACATACCATGGAGGAGTGTCTATTTGCAAAATTAAGTTGCTTACTGATGAATCAGAGCAAAACATGTGAAGAGAATTATTAATGCAAGTTAATTAATTGAGGCTAGGAACCTCATTGCCGGCTCTTTTTGCAAAATTATTGGATAAGCGGATGAAGCCACTAGTCCATTGTGAAAGTCTGTCAAAAGTAAATGACAAGATCGAAAGATAAAACACCACATACTTCCTCATGAGCTATAAAACATTGACACAAATAAGAGGTAATAACTTTTGAATTGTTTAAAGGTAGCACTCAAGCAATTTACTTTGGAATGGCGGAGAAATACCATGTAGTAGGTAGGTATGGTGGACACAAATGGCATAGTGGTTGGCTCAAGTATTTGGATGCATGAGAAGTATTCCCTCTCGATACAAGGTTTAGGCTAGCAAGGTTTATTTGAAACAAACACAAGGATGAACCGGTGCAGCAAAACTCACATAAAAGACATATTGTAAACATTATAAGACTTTATACCGTCTTCCTTGTTGTTCAAACTCAATACTAGAAATTATCTAGACCTTAGAGAGACCAATTATGCAAACCAAATTTTAGCATGCTCTATGTATTTCTTCACTAATAGGTGCAAAGTATATGATGCAAGAGCTTAAACATGAACACAACAATTGCCAAGTATCACATTATCCAAGACATTCTACCAATTACTACATGTAGCATTTTCCAATTCCAACCATATAACAATTTAACGAAGAGGAAACTTCGCCGTGAATATTATGAGCTAAGAACACATGTGTTCATACGAACCAGCGGAGCGTGTCTCTCTCCCACACAAGGATGAACTTATTCAGAGAACTAAGATAACAAAACAAAAACAAAAATAAAAGCACACAGACGCTCCAAGTAAAGTACATAAGATGTGACCGAATAAAAATATAGTTTCACTAGAAGAAACCCGATAAGTTGTCGATGAAGAAGGGGATGCCTTGGGCATCCCCAAGCTTAGATGCTTGAGTCTTCTTGAAATATGCAGGGATGAACCACCGGGGCATCCCCAAGCTTAGACCTTTCACTCTTCTCGATCACATTATATCACCCTCTTCTATTGACCCTTGAAAACTTCCTTCACACCAAACTTCAAGCAAACTCATTAGAGGGTTAGTGCACAATTAATAATTCACATGTTCAGAGGTGACACAATCATTCTTAACACTTCTGGACATTGCACAAAACTTCTGAAAGTTAATGGAACAAAGAAACTCATTCAACTTAACAAAAGCGGCAATGCGAAATAAAAGGCAGAATCTGTCAAAAACAGAACAGTCCGTAAAGACGAATTTTAAGATGGCACCAGACTTGCTCAAATGGAAAAACTCAAAACTAATGAAAGTTGCGTACATATCTGAGGATCACGCTCGTAAATTGGCAGATTTTTTTGAATTTTCTACAGAGAACTGTGCCCAGATTCGTGACAGACAGCAATGCTGTTTCTGCGCAGCGATCCCAAATATAACATCAACTTTGACATAGAAACTTTACTTGGCACAAAAACATGATAAGGAGAGGTTGCTACAGTAGTAAACAACTTCCAAGACTCAAATATAAAACAAAGTACTGTAGTAAAAAAAACACATGGGTTATCTCCCAAGAAGTTCTTTCTTTATAGCCATTAAGATGGGCTCAGCAGTTTTAATGATGCACTCGCAAGAAATAGTATTTGAGGCAAAAGAGAGCATCAAGAGGCAAATTCAAAACACATTTAAGTCTAACATGCTTCCTATGCATAGGAATCTTGTAAATAAACAAGTTCATGAAGAGCAAAGTAACAAGCATAGGAAGATAAAACAAGTGTAGCTTCAAAAATTTCAGCACATAGAGAGGTGTTTTAGTAACATGAAAATTTCTACAACCATATTTTCCTCTCTCATAATAACTTTCAGTAGCATCATGAGCAAATTCAACAATATAACTATCACATAAAGCATTCTTATCATGAGTCTCATGCATAAAATAATTACTACTCCCAACATAAGCATAATCAATTTTATTAGTTGTAGTGGGAGCAAATTCAACAAAGTAGCTATCAAATATAGGAGGTATATTGTAATCATAATCAAATTTATCCTCCATAACAGGTGGTAACAAAAGACTACTATCATTATAATCATCATAAATAGGAGGCAAAGTATCATCAAAGTAAATTTTCTCCTCAATGCTTGGGGGACTAAAAATATCATGCTCATCAAAGCCGGCTTCCCCAAGCTTAGAATTTTCCATAGCATTAGCAACAATGGTGTTCAAAGCATTCATACTAATAACATTCCCATTATCATGCATATAAAGTTCCATGGGTTTTTTAATTCTCTCTTCAAACACATCATGTCCTAATTCAAGATAAAGTTCATAAAGATCTCTCATATTTTTGTTGTTTTCCATTATGCCTAACTAGTGTAAACAAGAAACCAAATGTCGCAATTGCGAGTCTAAAGGAAATAGCTTCGAGTACTTACAATGGCGCCGGGAAAATAGCTTAGTAGCCGAGATCCGGAGTGTGAGTACCTTTTACCTTTCCTCCCGGCAACGGCGCCGGAAAAGTGCTTGATGTCTACGGGTGCTTCTATTCTTGTAGACAGTGTTGGGCCTCCAAGAGCGAGAGGTTTGTAGAACGGCAGCAAGTTTCCCTTAAGTGGATTACCCAAGGTTTATCGAACTCGGGGAGGAAGAGGTCAAAGATATCCCTCTCAAGCAACCCTGCAACCACAAAGCAAGAAGTCTCTTGTGTCCCCAACACACCTAATAGGTGCACTAGTTCGGCGAAGAGATAGTGAAATACAAGTGGTATGAATGAATATGAGCAGTATTATGGCGCCAGAAAATAGCTCGCTGGCGTGCAGTTGATGGTAGTAATATTGTAGGAAGTAAACAAGCAGTAGTAACGCAGCAGTAGTAACGCAGTAAAACAGTAAACAAACAGCGATAGCAGTATTTAGGAACAAGGCCTAGGGAATAGACTTTCACTAGTGGACACTCTCAACATTGATCACATAACGGAATAGATAAATGCATACTCTACACTTTTGTTGGATGATGAACACATTGCGTAGGATTACACGAACCCTCAATGCCGGAGTTAACAAGCTCCACAATAATGCTCATATTTTAGTAACCTTTAGTGTAAGATAGATCAAAAGACTAAACCAAGTACTAGCATAGCATGCACACTTGTCACCTTCATGCATATGTAGGAGGAATAGATCACATCAATATTATCATAGCAATAGTTAACTTCGCAATCTACAAGAGATCATGATCATAGCATAAACCAAGTACTAACACGGTGCACGCACTGTCACCTTTGCACACATGCAGGAGGAATAAAACTACTTTAATAACACATCACTAGAGTAGCACATAGATAGTAGTGATACAAAACTCATATGAATCTCAATCATGTAAGGCAGCTCATGAGATCATTGTATTGAAGTACATAGGCGAGAGATTAACCACATAGCTACCGGTACAGCCCCGAGCCTCGATGGAGAACTACTCCCTCTTCATGGGAGCGAGCGGCGGTGATGAAGATGGCGGTGGAGATGGCAGCGGTGTCGATGGAGAAGCCTTCCGGGGCACTTCCCCGCTCCGGCAGGGTGCCGGAACAGAGACTCCTGTCCCCCGGATCTTGGCTTCGCGATGACGGCGGCTGCGGAACTTTTCTCGTATCGTGGCTTCCTCCCTAAGGGTTTTCGATGCAGGGGCTTTAAATAGGCGAAGAGGCGGCGCGGGAGGGCTGACGAGGCGGCCGGGGGTAAGGCGGCGCGGGCCAACCCTAGGCCGCGCCGGCCACCCTCTGGTGGGCCTGTGGCCCCCTCCGGTCCTTCCGGGTGTTCGGAAGCTTCGTGGAAAAATAGGAACCCGGGCGTTGAGTTCGTCCAATTCCGAGAATATTTTGTTACTAGGATTTCGAAACCAAAAACAGCGAGAAAACAGGAAGCGGCACTTCGGCATCTTGTTAATAGGTTAGTTCCAGAAAATGCATAAATATGACATATAATGTGTATAAAACATGTAGGTATCATCAATAAAGTGGCATGGAACATAAGGAATTATCGATACGTTGGAGACGTATCAAATATCATATAGAAGAATATGTATTCCTAGGTTTTATCTCCTTGTCTTGTTTCCAAGAGTAAAGTGGAATGGATACCATGAGGTTTATGGTAGGACCAAGGATTAATTTAAGACATGGAAAAGATAAGTCAAGAATAGTTTCTCTGGTTTATTGTTACTTGATTTCAATTTGAATAGATGTTCATATGTTAGGGTAAAGGTTACCATCTTATGATCTTTTATAAGATCAATCAATTGATCCTTGTTTAATGTTTGTTGTTGTGTAAGTTTTAATTCCATTTGATCTAAACCCTGAGATCAAATCATCTCTACCCAAAACAAGGTTTTAACAAAGTCACATTGAGGTTTATAGCACTTGACTTGATGAGCTACTTCAATTCCACCAAGGTCAAGTGAAACTTCGATCATCTGTGGACTGTTTTACTTTAAAGCGCGAAAATTCCCCGGATTTTCTATGCATGAATGCAATGCACACATCTGTTTCCTCTATTTTTGTAACCCCAATACCTGGGATATTACAAATACCTGCAGAACTTGTCACGTCCTTTGGACTTTGAGCGACCTCTGTCGCCCTTGCTCTTATCGCTGTTGTTGTGGTAGTAGTTATCTCGCTGCTCAGGCCTGCCACGGACCTCTAATGCCTCCGCCTTGGAGGACGAACCTTCAGCATGCACCATAGATTTCATTTTCTCCTTTTGTTGGAGAGCATCATAAACTTCCGCGAGAGTTAGTTTGTCGCGGCTCAATAATATGGTGTCACGAAAATTACTGAAAGAATTAGGCAGCGAGCATAAAAGAAGAAGACCTAAATCCTCATCCTCATACTTAACTTCTATAGACTGCAAATCAGAAACAATCTCTTTCCAAGAAGATAGGTGATTCATTACCGAACCTCC
This sequence comes from Lolium rigidum, assembly GCF_022539505.1. Lineage (NCBI taxonomy): Eukaryota > Viridiplantae > Streptophyta > Magnoliopsida > Poales > Poaceae > Lolium > Lolium rigidum. Next base: position 117,631,177 of record NC_061508.1, on the reverse strand, counting down.
CTCTTGCAACTTATGCGAGAATAGCTTCATCTTCACGTGCAATCTGCCCGTGAGATCCTTGGACAAACAGATCTCCTCTAGTTTGACCCATAACTCGGCGGTGGTTTTCTCCTGCAACACTTCCTGCAGAATATTATTGGACGAGATGGAGTTGAATCAACGATAAAGCCTTACGGTCTTTCCGCTTCTCCGCATCGGTCCGAGATATCCTTCGCTTTCTCGCCGAAAGCATCGATCGCTTCATCCAGATCCGAAGATTGGGCGAGAATCGCCCTCATCTTCACTTGCCACAAAGCAAATCTCGTGGTGTAGTCCGAGCTGCGGTAGATCGAACTTCAGTGACGACATCTCGTAAACCCTAGATCCAAAGAACACGGGCTCTGATACCACTTGTTATAGTCGAGATGCACAATAAACGAAGAACGAAAAATAAAACACTGCAGGGGACACGAGATTTTAACGTGGAAAACCCTTGCAACACACAAGGGAAAAACCACGGGCGTCAGCCAGCAAAACTTCACTATTTCGGTGGTGTTTACAAACGCCGTGGGTGTACAATGATGCGACAAAAACCCTAGCGGGCGGCTTACAGGAAAAATATATAGATGGTGGCAACGATCCGTACCGCGGGCCTCGCTCCGCTCGTGAGAAGTTAGCCTCTTCTTGGAATTTGGATCATAATATAAAAGCCGGGATGATATGAGACGGTGCTGCCAGCGAGAATGCGACGTTGTTGGCGAGCTGAGCGGCCGGCGAGAAGCCAGGAGGAGCGTGGAGGTTCTGGCTATGGTGTTGGGCATTGCTGGCGGTACGGCGCCCTGCTTGGTGGGTGCTAGTCGTGCATGGTGTTGGGGGCCGCGGCCGGCCTCCGGGAGGTGCACTTGGGCGACGAGCAGCTGCCGGCAACGCGCGAGAATTATGCTGGTGCGTCCACGCATGCGGATGGATTCTAGCGGCGCGCGGATGGATTGGATTTAGCTGGCTTACACGCGCGCGCGGATGGATTCGGCTCTCCTAGCTTGAGGCGCGCGCGGATGGATCCAAGACATCTAGTAGGACTTGTTTGGTACTAGAGTTTTACTGGAATTAGCAGGGATAATCCGCACTTATCCCTACTTTTTCGCAAAATTTATCCCTAATGCATGTTTGGTGCTAGAGTATGAGCGAGTTTAATCCCCACTTATCCCTACTTTTTCGCAAAATTTAGTGTATTTTTTCAATCCCCAATACTCTACCCCTAACTAGTGGATTGGGGATGGGGTTTTGTGGGGATTGGATGAATTCTGTTGTCACCCAATACTCTAGAGTATTATCCCCACTAATCCCCACTAAAACACTAGTACCAAACAAGGGCGTAGGGGGCGGACGTGCTGGTGGGAGGACGACGACGCTCGGATCGGGATCGAGATCTAGGAAGACAACACCGGGATTCAGAACGAGGCGATTAGGGGCAGCGATGTCTTTTCGCAACATTTTCACCTGGTCGAAACTATCCCAGAACGTTTTATATTTTGGAACGGAGGGAATAGTTGCCACTAATATAGATGTATAGATGCATCTAGACATATTTTAGTTCTAGATACATCTATACTAGTAGCGAGTAATATGAATCAGAGGGTGTACTAAATTCAAAAAATGTTCGCGACTTACAAAATGTTCGAATTTGAAATTTGTACAATTTTAAAAAAAATGTTCGCGACTTTAAATTGTTCGTGAATTTGAATTTTGTAGAGAATTTTAGAAATATGAGAGACATCTATAATAAAGGAATAATTCCTATAGCCCCTGGTAATAGAATATGTCGGCTTGTTTTGTTCGTACAATTAAACAAGAATTGTTCTTATGCTAGAAAAAATTGTTCACTCATTACAAAAAAAAGGTCATGTGTTTCCAAAATTGGAAAGAAAGAAGAGAAAAGAATAAAAATGTTCATAAATGGTTTTTTCTAAAATTCATGAAAATTTTAAAAATTTCTTTAATATATATATTTCCTATAGCACGGTAACCGAACATCGAGCATGGACTGGCCCAGCAAGAACGATTAGGAAGAAGATTGAGCGTGGCAGGGTACGCGTATCCAGCATGTCAGACGCATCAAGCGTTAAATAGGGATTGCTAGAAAACTGTAACCGTAGATCCTCTACTGGGCTGGCCCGTTTATGAATTTTAGCGCTAAGGAGGATTAGCCTCGGCCCTCGGGTGGTAATGCTCGCGTGAAGCATTAAATAGTGTTCACCAACGACAGATCCTATTTACCGCATCACACATGTAGTACTAGGGAAGATCCTCCAAAAGGATTTAGAGCATGGGCCAACAGGCCCAATAAGGAACGTTGTTCCTTTTTATTTCTTTTGTTTATTGTTCTTTCTTTTTTGTATTTGTTTTCTCATTTTCCTTTCTTCTTTCTCCTTTTACTTTTCTGTCATTTTATTTTACAATCGTATTATCTTTTATCTATTTTATCACTTCTAATTCTTCATTCAACCTTTTTTCGAGTTAAGTGAAATATTTAAAATATTCTTCATTTGGAACAAAATATTCATATACCTAAGAATATGTTTATTTTTTGGTTTTAAAGTTCATGGGGTTCAAAGAGATATTTGTTTTAAAAATTCCACTCCCAATTAAAAGAAAGATGCTTATAGATTTAAAAAAAAATGTTCACATGAGGTTCGTGTAATGTTCGAGGAGTTCAGAAACATATTCTAAACTATAGATAGATCGCTACCGGATGATACTATCCCGCAAAATGTTACTGTTATAGACCAAACAAACAATTACAAATGTGAAAAAAACAAGATTTCTCGTGGATCGTCAACGTGAGAGGGGACTGCGAAATTGTTGGGTACGGACTCACGGGGTAGGACCAGCTATCTATGTGGAGTGGAGATCTAGTCTGGATAGCCTAGGCGTCGGCACGACAACCAGTAGGGCGGCCTTCTTCATGACAATGCCGAACTTCTCCATCAAGTTCAGCGCAGCGTCGTCCGGCAGCTCCCAGTTTGTTGTGGATATGCTCACTAGGTATACCGCGACAAGCCCTTAATTTCGGTAATCCCGGGTGACCCAAAGATGATGGTGAGGCCTATGGCCCAGTTGCCAAAAAAATAAAGAAGGAAGGATCCGATCCGGAGACAAGCTACCAGATCCGACCCATGATGAAGGTTGGTCGGATTCGGGACGTGCACAATAAGGAATCTCCTTCATATTTAGGCTTATTCGGATCCAGTAGGATCTCTACCTTGTAGCCCTAGATCTAGAGCCTTTATAAGAATAAAGCCGGATGCTAGGAGCCCTTGAGGTAAGACACAACTCATTGTAATCGCACACTTGTCGCTCTATATTGAATTATAGCAGCACGCAGGATCTCGCTGTCGTTGCGAGGTCTGAAGCTGGGTAACTCGTGTGACCCCGTATCGGTGACTCCACACGCCATGGACCCCCCCTCTCTCCCCTCCGTGAGGCTCCGAGACTCGTCGAATATGCAACGACACAATTGAACGCATGAATCCGCATCGCGATGGAGTAGGCCGTCATCTGTTCCGCCATGGCGATGCCCGCGCATATCCTGCTCCCAGACCCGAACGACACATCGTCAAGCGCACTGCCGGTGAAGTCCACCTTGCGGCCTTCGCCGCCACCCTGCGAGGAGGATAGAGCGGGTCAAGCAGTCCTAGAATCCTTGCTCTCAGCAATACTACCTCCATCCCAAAGCTTAAGGCTTATATTAATTTTTAAAAGTCAAACTATGTCAATTTTGACTAAGTTTTTACAAAAAATCATTAACATGCAAAATACAAAATTAATATCATTAAATAGATAGTAAAATATATTTTTGTATAGTATCTACAAAATATTATATTTGTTGATAGTTTGTTCTAAAAAATTGATCAAATGTTACTTGGTTTGGCTTTTTTAATATAAGCCTTAAACTTTAAGATTAAGTAGTAAATACTCAGGAGTACCAAGTAGTATCATGCAAATGTCGGGGGTACATCCTCCATTTTAAAAAAAAAAATCACTGATCTCTGGGCAGACAAAGATAGCTGTATTGATTGCAGTCGCCTCCTGGTACCTATGGTGGGAGCGTTGTTGACAACAAGTGCACGGAGAGAAAGTGCACACTGACTGAAAAATCAGTCATGGCGATTACAGTACTATCATCTAACTTTTGTGCTGATAGTTCAGCGAAAGCAAAACCTAGGAATAGTGCTCATTGGAGCCTGTCCCCGTCTAGTATATTCTCTGTTAGGTTGGTCTATAGGGCCCTATTTAGAGAGCCAGGTCTTAGTTGGGATCTCACTTGTGGAAAGCCCCGGTCCCTCTCAAGATTATAATCTTTGTGTGGCAACTGCTTCGGAACTGCCTACCTTCGGGGGTGGAGGTAGCCAAGCGGAATGGGCCAGGCAATGGCCTGTGCCCGCTTTGCGGATCCCTGAAGACACGCGACATATCATGTTTTCTTGCCCAGCAGCTCGACTTCTGTGGAGCTTTCTACATAAGGTGCTAGGGCCTGAGTGGCAGGCCCTGGACCTCGAAGAGTTCCTACAAGTCCAAGCGAACCGTACCGGAAGTAGGAGGCGCCTATTCTGGTTAATGTTGGCTACTATGACTTGGACTTTATGGAATGTGCGCAACAAGATGCTGATTGAGTGTATCCTCCCGCGACGCGACGCGCGTCTGACTCCATCTTCAAATTCTTGGTTTTTTTGCAGCAGTGGTACCCGCTGTGTAGACAGCGGGACCGGGACCGGCTGGACGGCATGTTGGAGGACCTTCTAGCGGTGGCCCGTCGTTTATCTTCGCCTTCCAGCGGTTGAGACGCCCTAGCCGTAGGGATGTATCTTCAGTTTCTATATTTAGTTGGGCATGATGTGCGGTGGCCCCAGCAGACGTTTATTTTTTGTTTCGTACTCTCCTGGCTTGTGAACTCTGTATGGATGTTGTTACTTTATTTATAAAGCGGGACGAAAGCCTATTTCGAGGAGGCATAGTGGTTGGTTAAAGTCACCACTACACCATGTCAGACTCAATATTGATGTTGGGTTCAACGAGGATCAACTTCTTGATACCATGTGGGTGGTGATCCGAGATAGGTCTAGCAATTTCATTGCAGCAAATAACTCTAAACTATACTTTGTCCAAGATGTGCTCTCGGCAGAAGTCTAAGCTCTAAACACCTAGGATTCATGCTAGCTCAAACAGTGGGCTATATCTTGTGATTGTTAACTCTGATTGTTCAGGAGGTGGTGAACACAATGTTAAAAGGAGCCCAATCGCACGAGGTTGCAGCGGCAATCTTCGATGACTGCTTTCACTTGTTGACGAAGTTCGTGAGAAAATCAGTTCGAATACAACCCACGAGCTGAATTATGTAGCTCATGAGTTAGCTAGGTTGGCGAAAAGTTTAATCTAAAATGTGTGCATAAATGAACCACCTGATGCAACTATAGCTCATTTGGTTTTAGATGTACGCTAATGAATGAAGAGGAGTAATATTTTGGCACATGGGAGCATATGCTTTTCTATTTTTAAATGCATGTTACGTACATTTTAAAAAAATTATACGAAAAATTCGCATGTATATCTTCACCTGTTACGCGTTTAGAAAGTCGTTTCATGAAAAAGCAACTTGTCGTGTGTAAAAAGAATATAAAATTTAATGCTAAAAATAAGGCTTTCCACAAAACATATTGATTCCTCACGAAACTTGACGAACGCACATATATTATGGAGATGTACAGGTAGAATTTGTTATCAAAAAAATTCAACATTTCAAAATATAAACTATAATACTTTAGTAGAGGAAGTGTATGTACCCGAGAGCCCAATTAAACCAAGCTATATTAGTCGCGGAAATGCAAAAACCGCGACCAATGGAGCCTTTAGTCGCGGCTCGGTTGCCCAACCGCGACCAAAGGCCTGGGCCCAGCGCGCTCGGTGGCCAGCTGGTGGACGGGAGGGGCTTTAGTCGCGGTTGGCCAGGACAACCGCGACTAAATGTCCTCAGGCCTGGCCCAAAGGCCTTCAGTCGCGGTTGGCCAGGCCAACCGCGACTAAAGCCCCTCCCCTATATATACCAGCCAGCCCACAAGCACTTAGCCATTTGGTGCCCACTTCTCTTCACAAACTTCACAAGGGGTGTAGGTTTGCTTTTGGCTCTTCTTATGCACACAAGGTGTTTGATGAAATGTCCCAAGAGCATGAAACAAACATGATATGAAGTGTCGGAGCCACACTTGATCGAGCTTCCTCATTTATTTTTTCCTCCTCGATCGCGGTTAGCAACAACACTTGAACCTTTCATATATATGTGTCATTGATAAAATATGCATATGTGTGTAGTTCATTGTTTAATTTCTATTTAATTAGTTTAACAAATGCATATGCGATGGTTAATTATATATTTTGTATTATAATAATGCAGATGAATCGGCAATGGATGTACGCTAGCCGACTCTCCGGCGAATTCACTACGGGTTTGCAAGATTTCCTCGTAGTGGCTAATGCGAACAAGCGGGGGGTTTTGTTATCTGTCCATGTGTTAACCGTAAGAATCAGAAGGGTTACTCTTCCTCAAGGGAAGTTCACGTGCACCTGATTCGGCATGGTTTCATGCCAAGCTATAATTGTTGGACCAAGCATGGAGAAAGAGGGGTTATAATGGAAGAAGATGAAGAAGGAGATGACATCGATGAGAGCTATCTTGATCATTTCGGTGATACTTTCATGGATGATGCTGAAGGTGAAGGGGAAGGTGAAGGGGAAGGTGAAGAAGAGGCACGTGATGATCCCGTTGATGATCTTGGTCGGACCATTGCTGATGCACGGAGTCGCTGCGAAACTGAAAAAGAGAGGGAGAATTTGGATCGCATGTTAGAGGATCACAGGAAGGCGCTGTACCCCGGATGCGATGATGGTCTGAAAAAGCTGGGCTGCACACTCGGATTTGCTGAAATGGAAGGCACAGGCAGGTGTAGCTGACTCGGCATTTGAAGACTTGCTGAAAATGTTGAAGAATATGTTTCCAAAGAATAACGAGTTGCCCGCCGATGCGTACGAAGCAAAGAAGGTTGTCTGCCCTCTAGGTTTAGAGGTTACGAAGATACATGCATGCATCAACGATCGCATCCTCTACCGCGGTGAATACGAGAATTTGAATGAATGCCCGGTATGCACTGCATTGCGTTATAAGATCGAGAGGCGATGACCCTGGTGACGATGTCGAGGGCCGAAACCCGAGAAGAAGGTTCCCGCCAAGGTGATGTGGTATGCTCCTATAATACCACGGTTGAAACGTCCGTTCGGGAACAAAGAGCATGCCAAGTTGTTGAGATGGCACAAAGAGGACCAGTAAGTCGGACGGGGAGTTGAGACACCCCGCGAGATGGAACGCAATGGAGAAAGATCGACAGAGAGTTTAAAGATTTTGCAGTCGACGCAAGGAACATAAGATTTGGTCTAAGTACGAGATGGCATGAATCCTTTCGGCGAGCGGAGCTCCAGCCATAGCACACGGCCCGTGACTCTATGCATCTACAACCTTCCTCCTTGGTTGTGCATGAAGCGGAAGTTCATTATGATGCCGGTGCTCATCCAAGGTCCGAAGCAACCCGGCAACGACATCGATGTGTACCTAAGGCCATTAGTTGATGAACTTTTACAGTTGTGGGGCAGACACTGGTGTCCGTGTGTGGGATGAGCACAAAGAAGAGGAATTTGACCTACGAGCGTTGCTTTTCGTAACCATCAACGATTGGCCTGCTCTTAGTAACCTTTCGGGACGAGTCAAATAAGGGATACAATGCATGCACGCACCGCTTACATGAGACCGAAAGTGTACATTTGCCAAATTGTAAGAAGAACGTGTACATGGGGCATCGTCGATTTCTTCCCAAAAATCATAACGTAAGAAAGCGCGGCAAGCATTACAACGGCAAGGCAGATCACCGGCCGAAGCACTGCGGGACACTGCTTGGTGCTGAGGTATTTGATATGGTAAAGGATTTGAAAGTCATCTTTGGAAAGGGTCCTGGCGGACAATCAGTTCCGAAGGGAGCTGACGGGCACGTAGCCATGTGGAAGAAGAAATCTATATTCTAGGAGCTAGAATATTGGAAAGTCCTAGAAGTCCGCTCTGCAATCGACGTGATGCACGTTACGAAGAATATTTGCGTGAACATCCTAAGCTTCTTGGGCGTGTATGGGAAGTCAAATGATACAAAGGAAGCACGGCAGGACCAGCAAAGTTTGAAAGACCCTGATGACCTGTATCCGGAACGGTTTCAAGGTCGTGTCAGCTACGCTCTGACCAAAGAAGAGAAGGTCATCTTTTTTGAATGCCTGAGCAGTATTAAGGTCCCGTCTGGATTCTCGTCCAATATAAAGGGAATAATAAACATGGCAGAGAAAAAGTTCCAAAACCTGAAGTCTCACGAGCGCCACGTGATTATGACGCAATTGCTTCCGATTGCTTTGAGGGGGCTCCTGCCGGAAAATGTTCGAGTAGCCATTGTGAAGCTATGTGCATTCCTCAATGCAATCTCTCGGAAGGTAATCAATCCAGAAGTTCTACCACGGTTACGTAACGATGTGGTCCAATGTCTTGTCGAGTTTCGAGTTGGTGTTCCCGCCATCCTTCTTCGATATTATGACGCACCTCCTGGTTCACCTAGTCGAAGAGATTTCCATTCTCGGTCCCGTATTTCTACACAATATGTTCCCCTTCGAGAGGTTCATGGGAGTATTAAAGAAATATGTTCGTAACCGTGCTAGGCCGGAAGGAAGCATCGCCAAGGGCTATGGAAATGAGGAGGTAATTGAGTTTTGTGTTGACTTTGTTCCCGACCTTAAGCCGATTGGTCTTCCTCGATCGCGGCACGAGGGGAGACTAAGTGGAAAAGGCACGATCGGAAGGAAATCAACGATATGTATGGACGGCCATTCTCCGACCGAAGCACACCACACGGTTCGACCAATTCCAGCTTGGTGGCTCCGTACTTTGAGAAACACAAGAATATTTTACGCTCGGACAACCCGGGAAGCCTGAATCCTGGATTAGGAAGGCCCACATGGAGACTTTCGGCGGTTGGTTGAGAAAACATTTCATGAGTGACAATGAGGTTGTAGATCAGTCGTACATGTTGGCCAAGACACCATCTTCGACTATAACGACTTTCCAAGGGTACGAGATAAATGGGAATACATTTTACACGATCGCCCAAGATAAAAAGAGCACCAACCAAAACAGTGGTGTCCGCTTTGATGCGAGCAACCGAGAATGGGCAAAAGGTCACATATTATGGTTACATAGAGGAGATATGGGAACTTGACTATGGACCCTCCTTCAAGGTCCCTTTGTTCCGGTGCAAATGGTTCAAGCTAACAGGAGGTGGGGTAAAGGTGGACCAAGCAATACGGAATGACAATGGTGGATTTCAACAATCTTGGTTACCTTGACGAACCATTCGTCCTAGCGAAAGATGTCGCTCAGGTTTTCTATGTCAAGGACATGAGTAGCAAACCGAGGAAACGGAAAGATAAGAAAACGATCAGTACATCATGCGATGATCCAAAGCGCCACATTGTTCTTTCGGGGAAAAGAAACATCGTGGGAGTGGAGGACAAGACGAGACATGTCGGAAGATTATAATATGTTTGGTGAAATTCCGCCCTTCAAAGTGAACACCGATCCAAGCATTAAGTTAAATGATGAGGATGCTCCATGGATACGGCCCAATCGTAAGCAAGCAGGGACACAAGGGAAGAAATGATGTGTAATAATTTATTGTACCAAACTTTGTTGAATGGATCATGTGAATTATATTGCCCGTGATGTGTTTGGTGTCCATTTTCGAATGATTCGATTGATTCGAGAGATAGCACTGATGATACATGAAATTTGGAGTGATTTAGTCATACTCCTGCCTAGGCGTATAATATGCATACTCGTAGTCTTCATAGTCGCCGCCGTTGTATCGGTAGTCGTCGCCTTCTAAGTTACCGCCGTCGTCGTCGGCTGCTCGTCGTCGGCCGTCGTCGGGCGGCGCTCGTGGCTCGAGCCGAGGGTAGCGCGGGCGGGGGATATCGTCGGCCGTGATGTAGTCCATGACGCTCTGCGGAGTCCGGCCGTACCACCATAGCCGACGGCCGGCCTCGTGGAAGTTCCCGGGAGGCGGACCGTCCTCCTCATACCCGGCGAGCGCCCTCTCACGCCGATTGATGAAGAAGGCGTCCCAAGTATGCTTGGTTATCGGGATGCCGGCGGGGATTCATCCGCTGCTCCGGCGTGAGGTCGAGGTAGTAGTGGTTCGTGATGGCTGCCCGGCGCGCAGTACCACGAGGGAGGGAGGGACCGGCACGCCGCCGGCGCTTAGGCTCCAGCCGGCGGGGACGCGGTAGCCCGGTGGGCAAGGGTAGTTCGAGGCGCAAAGCTCCTCCACTCGCCGGTAGGTTAGAGTGGGTGCGGTGGAAGCCATGAGAGAGTGATGAGAGATTGGAGAGATGTGATAATGCTGGCCAAGCCGGGCAACATATATGTAGTGAGAAATGGCGGGAAGAAAGAGGCGGGAAGAAAGAGGTGGCGGGAAGAAATTGGCGGGAAGAAAGAGGGGGGAAGAAAGAGGCGGGAAGAAATTGGCGGGAAGAAAGAGGCGGGAAGAAAGAGGCGGGAAGAAATTGGCGGGAAGAAAGAGGCGGGAAGAAAGAGGCGGGAAGAAGAGAAATGCCCGTGATGTGTTTGAAATGAATTAGTTTTATTTTTATGAATTTTTTGATATATTATTTGTATTTTTAACATTTTGAATTGAATTGGTTTTATTTTTCTGAATTTTTTGATATATAATTTGTATTTTTAACATATTGAAATGAATTTGTTTTATTTTTCTGATTTTTTTGATATATAATTTGTATTTTTAACTTATTGAAATGAATTTGTTTTATTTTTCTGATTTTTTGATATATTATTTGTATTTTTAAGATTTTGAATTGAATTAGTTTTATTTTTCTGAATTTATTTATATATTATTTGTATTTTTAAGATTTTGAATTGAATTAGTTTTATTTTTCTGAATTTAGTGATATATTATTTGTATTTTTAAGATTTTGAATTAAATTAGTTTTATTTTTCTTTATTTTTTGATATATTATTTGTATTTTTAAGATTTTGAATTGAATTAGTTTTATTTTTCTGAATTTTTTGATATATTATATGTATTTTTAACATTTTGAAAAGGAAAAGCATTTTGAAAAATGCCTTTAGTCGCGGTTGGCCTCCCAAACCGCGACTAAAGGTATTTTCCGCGGGAAACGAAATTCGGGCGAAAAAAAGCCTTTGGTCGCGGTTGGTGTGGCCAACCGCGACTAAAGGGTGACCTTTAGTCGCGGTTGGCCACACCAACCGCGACCAAAGGGGGGGTCCCTATATATTCCCGCGGCGCGAACCGCCGCGCCAGTCTCTTCTCCATCTCGCATTCTCTTCGTCTCCGCCGCACCGCCCCTCGCCGTCGCATCGATCTTCTCCGTCAGGCTGCCCCTGCCGCCCGCCGCCGTCCTTCGCCGTCGCATCGATCAACGCCCGCCGCCGCCGTCTCTCCTCCGCCCGCCGTACGTCCCTCGCCCGCCGCCCTGGCCTCTCGATCACAATCGATCAAAATACGTACGCGCGCGCCGGCCGGCCGCATGCCGCGCGCGCGCTCGCGCTCGCCGTGTCCCTGCGCCGCCGGAGGACTCCATCTGACCGCGCGCATCGCGCCGCCGCGCCTGCCTGCCGCGCCGACCCCCGGCACCCGCGTCGATCGGCCGGCTCCGGGAGAACACGAGGAAGAACAGAGAGAGGGAGAGAGAAAGGCAGGGGCGCGGCGCCGCCTGGCCCACTTTTTTTTGTTTTTTTTACTTTGTAACTAAGTTGTTTTAATTAAAAACTAGTAAAAATGCCAACTTTATTGAATTGCAACTACAAAATTATGTGAAGAACTAAAAATTTGAACTTCACAAAAACTTTAATTAACTTAACAAAAAAATTGAACAAGAAATAACTTAACAAAATTTAACAAAATAACTTAACAAAAGTTTGTCAAAAAATATAATACGCGCGGGTTTTTTTGTTTTTGTATGAAAAATATAATACTTTGGAATGTTAACTAAAAAATTGACTTAATAAAAAATCCCTCTCTTTTTTTACTTAACAAAAAATTAACTTAACTAAAATTTTGACTTAATAAAATTAAAACTTAACATATTATTATGACTTAATAAAATTTTGACTTAATATGACTTAAATTTTGACTTAATTATATGACTTAAAATTTTGACTTAATAAAATTAAAACTTAACATATTATTATGACTTAATAAAATTAACTTAACTAAAATTTTGACTTAATATGACTTAAATTTTACAAGAACTCAAAATAACTTAACATATTATTTGTATTTTTTCACTTTTAAAAGAACTCTAGACTTGACTTAGAAATTTTGTCTTAAATTTTTTGACTTAATGAAAATTTGACTTAACCACCGCGCGTATACAGAGGGGGCCGACAGCGCTCGTCCTCCCCTCCGTATACGCGCGGTGTTTTTTTGGGATCGAGAGGGGGCGGCGAGGGTTATGTGTCGTCGGCACCACTACCGCCCTTTCGCCATCGCTTCGCCACCGCCACCGGTCTAATACACGCGTCCCCCCTCTCGCCCTCCCTCGTCGCCCTCTCTCTTTATATGTAGATGTGATAATAATGCTGGCATATACACAATTACTTAGTTTTTACTACATGTTTTCAGGACTGACATATGGCGGACGATAGAGCTGACCTGATTATGGAGAACTATGATCCAGAAATTGAAGAACAGCTATTTGGCATCATAAAAGGCGATATTCCTTATGTGCCGAGCGAACAAGATGAAGAGGATATTTCTTCTTATCTGAATCTTGACGGTCAAGATGAAGGCCGTCAGCAAGATGATGGGGAAGAAACGTCGATCAACGACGATCTTCAATTGCAAGTAGCAACTAGCTCCGGCGCCGAGGTATATATATATACATTTTTCCTGCGGTGATACAAACTTATCGATTTGAATAAATATGTGTATTAACACGCGCGACTCTCTTTCTTATTTTAGCCCTCGGCCGGATCGTCGAAAAAATCGAGTACGTCGTCGTCAAAGCGTGGCGCAACCAAGACGCTCAAACCAGGAGAAACATATACCATCGAGGTTGTCGACGGTGCAACCGGCAGGCCGCTGGAGCCCCGAAGTACGCCACCAAGTTTATCAACCAATGCGGAGCCGTTGTTAGAGACAACATCTCGATCACCCTCCGGGAGTGGAATGAGCCAAAGAAGGCACGTCTTGGTTTCACTTTTGTTGACAAGAGAACTAAAAAGGATTGCTTTCAAAAGCTTATGGAGCATTTCATCCTACCTCCGGAATACCACAAATTCGATGAGGCGGGTAACAAGATTCAGGAAAACAAGGAGAGGAGGAGGCTACTCAAACACTTCGCTCTTGGTAAGATGGCCGATACATTCCGGAAATTCAAGCGAGAATCTAGCCCGTGACTATGTCAACCAGAACAAGACTCCGGAATTCAAAGGACGAGTATGAGAGACTTGAACATGATTGGCCGGAATTTGTGAAGCGGAAGAAATCGGAGCATTTCATTGAAATATCGAAAAAAAATAAGGAAAATGCGGCTAAGAAGGAGTACAATCATGTTATGGGGCCAGGAGGGTATCGCTTTTGGGAGCCTAAGTGGGAGAAGATGGAGAACGAGCTGAGGAGGCGAGGAATCCGTCCAGTGTACGGAGGGATGGGACCGAAGGGCCAAAAGCTGGTGGTACGGGCATGGGGGAACGCTAGACCCGGAGACAGGGGCGTGTGTTTACGGGAACAAAATGTTTAAACCCACCCAAGCCCTTATTGACGCAATGAGGGATGCTCAAGAGGGGAAGATCAAGTTCAACGAGAGAGAACGACGCGGCGACAAGAGCCCTCGGGAATCCCGAACACGGAGGACGTGTACGAGGCATGCCCGGGAACATTACGTGGAAAGAAGGGTTCTCCCGGGACGATGACCCGTACGGTTACGAAGCCGTAAGAGAAAGTCGGATCGGGATGAAGATGTTGTGGCGCGGTTGGCATCGGATCTCGATGAGATGAAGAAAACCCTGTCTATACTAGTACAGGAGAGATCGGCAGGCGGGACGCATGAAGATCATCCAGCGGATCTCGGAAGCCAGCAGCGGAGAAGCGGCGTGGCTTCCACGGAGGTCCAGGCCGGCTACTGATGCACCGGAGATCCAAATTACTGCACCGGAGCCTCCTCGCTACCCCGTGGACGATGTAAAGGAGATGAAACAATGTCATCTGCATTATCCTACTGGGAACATGTCCACGAAGGTAGCCATCGGCAGTGCTTTGCCATGTGAGCCTGGAGCACTCCACCACAACAATCCCATTGCAGATGGCTATGCTCGTGTCACGGTGGAGGAAATAGTCCCAGGGTTTGAGGACCTGGAGATTGACATTGCTACACCCGAAGGGAGAGAAGACTTGGAGGTGTCAAGCGCCAGTTTATTCTCTGGAAAAAGAAGTTTATCAAGTTTCCAGACGACGCGCCAAGGCGAACAAGTCCACCCCCCTCCGGTGGTGGTGGCGGAGGCGGCGGCGGCGATGGTGGTGGTTCACCTACACCTCCTTCACGTCGGCCGACGCCGCCCCCAATTCACCTCCGGCGGGTAGCGCACGCCGCCCCCAGTCCACCTGCGGCGAAGAAGCAGCCGCCCCCGGCAAAGAAGAGGAAGCAGTCCTGGACTATTAACCCGGACCCTTATGTACCTAGGACCACAAAGATACCGGGGCCATCACTGAAGCCTCTCACCCCGAGACCTTATGACCTTAGTGTGGAGGAAAATGCAGCGGTCGTGGCTGCTCAGCATGAGAAATGGCAGGCGGACTGCAAGAAGAAAAGAGAGCCCGAGCCCAAGCCAGTATATTCTGACAAGCAAAAGAAGTGGGCTAAGTCATTTTTGACCGAACCGTCCCAAGCCGCGAAGAATCTGCCTGACTACTATTCACATGAACTTCGTAGGCAAGCATTCATCTTGAAGGAGAAGCAAGAGTTGGCGGAGAAGCAGGAGAAGAAAGCCTCTCATAGTGAAAGTAAAAAAAGGGGAAACAAGTTGCCCAGCTCGGGGCACGAGTAAACAATCCATCGCCCCTCTCATAGTGAAAGCCGCCGGTCCGGATGACCCCGAAATCATAGCAGCTGCGGCAAGACAGGGATTGACCGTAGCGAGTGCCATAGAACAAGCGGCCAACTTAGGTCCGACTCTTCGTGCGGTGTTAGGCCTTGATGAGGCAACAATGAAGGACGTAGTAATTACATATGTGTCGAATGGGCCTCTCGTCGAGCTCTGCGCAGGAAAAGGATCTACCTCCGCAAATGACGAAGTCCGCTAAATTGGTACAAGGCTTACATAAAATTAAAAAACGCCAAAGACTATATTTATGCGGAAGTTAGACCCGAGCATCACTTCAAACATTACTATGTACAAATTCATCGGAGTGAATTGTTCCAGCTTTTCAATCTGCGCGAGCTCGACAAATCTATCATCAGTTGCTACGTTCTGTAAGTGATTTATTTCTACCCCATCTCGTTCATTGCCTGCACTATATATATATATATATATATATTGTCCTAATTAACTATCTTGTTGTGTATGCAGAATGAAGAAGCGGGAATGCATGATAAGGAACATCCATGATGTTGGGTTCATTGACCCACATATCGTTAATTCATATGTGTTACAACATTTTCCCGCCGACATGGAGGCCGACCTGTGGATGTTTTTATCAAGTCGGGAACTCAAAAGTGATATTCTATTTCCTTACCATTTTGGGTGAGTGTTTCTGTCTTGAGCACATTCTCTTTTGTTTACTATAATCGATGAGTTAATTATGCATGACCGTGCATGTATCGTGTCCGCGGGTTCCACTGGATTCTGCTAGTAATTCAATTTGACGACTCCACGGTTCTCATCCACGACTCTCTGAATCTGAATGCAAAGCTTTGGGCCGACTTGAGAAAAATGATGCGAAGTAATTATATATTTTCATTCACTTGCGCTCTATATCGATCGGCCTATTTTGTTCATTTCCTAATATCAAGTAACTAATAACTCTCTTGTTCATTTAATTTTCTTTGCCTCGTAGGGTTTGGACACGGTTCGTAGACACAAAGGTCGGTGAATTCAAAAAAGAGCTACGGTGGAAAAGGGTAGTGTCTGCGACCCAAGATATTCAGCCAAAGGGGACCAATCTATGTGGATACTATGTTTGTGAGATGATCCGGAGATACACCTCCGAGCGGATTTCGTGTCCGAACAACATTAGCGGGAATAACCTTCGGAAGACGCTTAGTCTAGAAGCTCGCTTCCGACCACTTCAAGAGGAACTAGCTGGATGGATCGCGAAGCAAGTCATCGATCCTAGTGGAGAACACTATGTAGAGGATGTAGAACTTCATATGCAGTAAATCATATGTATGGAAACTAGTTCAAAATTGTATATGGCCGGTCATCGATATTGAATATATATTGTCAATTCCTCTTGAATTCTTTTTGGTTCTAATTTCAAATTTGTTTGAAATTGTACGTTCATATGCATGTATATGTAGTACCGTAGAATATGTGAAACTCCTTCAAAATTAAAATAAAACAGAAAAGAAAATAAAACAATACAAACTAAAAAGAAATCAGGTTGGGGGGGGGGGGGCTAAAACCCTAAACCTGCGGCGGCCTTTAGTCGCGGTTGGCCAGGAGGACCGCGACTAAAGGTCCTCCGCCCCGAAGGAGTGCTGGCGGCCACGTGGAGGCGCCTTTCGTCGCGGTTCGTAAAGAACCGCGACTAAAGGGTGTGGGCTTTAGTCGCGCTTGCTTGGTCGCGGTTGCGCAACCGCGACCAATGGCAGTTGCGAACCGCGACCGAAGCCCTTTTTTCCACCAGTGTATTTAGAGAGCCAGGTCTTAGTTGGGATCTCACTTGTGGAAAGCCCCGGTCCCTCTCAAGATTATAATCTTTGTGTGGCAACTGCTTCGGAACTGCCTACCTTCGGGGGTGGAGGTAGCCAAGCGGAATGGGCCAGGCAATGGCCTCGTGCCCGCTTTGCGGATCCCCGAAGACACGCGACATATCATGTTTTCTTGCCCAGCAGCTCGACTTCTGTGGAGCTTTCTACATAAGGTGCTAGGGCCTGAGTGGCAGGCCCTGGACCTCGAAGAGTTCCTACAAGTCCAAGCGAACCGTACCGGAAGTAGGAGGCGCCTATTCTGGTTAATGTTGGCTACTATGACTTGGACTTTATGGAATGTGCGCAACAAGATGCTGATTGAGTGTATCCTCCCGCGACGCGACGCGCGTCCGACTCCATCTTCAAATTCTTGGTTTTTTTGCAGCAGTGGTACCCGCTGTGTAGACAGCGGGACCGGGACCGGCTGGACGGCATGTTGGAGGACCTTCTAGCGGTGGCCCGTCGTTTATCTTCGCCTTCCAGCGGTTGAGACGCCCTAGCCGTAGGGATGTATCTTCAGTTTCTATATTTAGTTGGGCATGATGTGCGGTGGCCCCAGCGAGACGTTTATTTTTTGTTTCGTACTCTCCTGGCTTGTGAACTCTGTATGGATGTTGTTACTTTATTTATAAAGCGGGACGAAAGCCTATTTCGAGGAGGCATAGTGGTTGGTTAAAGTCACCACTACACCATGTCAGACTCAATATTGATGTTGGGTTCAACGAGGATCAACTTCTTGATACCATGTGGGTGGTGATCCGAGATAGGTCTAGCAATTTCATTGCAGCAAATAACTCTAAACTATACTTTGTCCAAGATGTGCTCTCGGCAGAAGTCTAAGCTCTAAACACCTAGGACTCATGCTAGCTCAAACAGTGGGCTATATCTTGTGATTGTTAACTCTGATTGTTCAGGAGGTGGTGAACACAATGTTAAAAGGAGCCCAATCGCACGAGGTTGCAGCGGCAATCTTCGATGACTGCTTTCACTTGTTGACGAAGTTCGTGAGAAAATCAGTTCGAATACAACCCACGAGCTGAATTATGTAGCTCATGAGTTAGCTAGGTTGGCGAAAAGTTTAATCTAAAATGTGTGCATAAATGAACCACCTGATGCAACTATAGCTCATTTGGTTTTAGATGTACGCTAATGAATGAAGAGGAGTAATATTTTGGCACATGGGAGCATATGCTTTTCTATTTTTAAATGCATGTTACGTACATTTTAAAAAAATTATACGAAAAATTCGCATGTATATCTTCACCTGTTACGCGTTTAGAAAGTCGTTTCATGAAAAAGCAACTTGTCGTGTGTAAAAAGAATATAAAATTTAATGCTAAAAATAAGGCTTTCCACAAAACATATTGATTCCTCACGAAACTTGACGAACGCACATATATTATGGAGATGTACAGGTAGAATTTGTTATCAAAAAAATTCAACATTTCAAAATATAAACTATAATACTTTAGTAGAGGAAGTGTATGTACCCGAGAGCCCAATTAAACCAAGCTATATAAAAAAAAATAATACATTTGTTTTTTTAACAGGATACTACATTTATTTTTTTAACAGGATACTACATTTGTTAAACCCCAAGCTAGGCTCGAATGTAGCAAAAGGTACCACCACGGCACCACTGATCTGATGACTTCCTGTCAGCATCCTAGATATGGAATATCACACTAGCTTATGTATACGGTCCCGCGCACTGTTATTACAAAACAAGCGGACAATTAAAATTGTGAAAAAACGAACGAGATTTCTTTTGGATCAGCAGCACGACTGCACGAGATGGGGCTGCGAAATTGTTGCGCACGGATTCATGAGGTGTAGGACCATCTATCTATGCGGAGTAGAGCTCGGGTCTGGAAAGCCTCGGCGTCGGCACGGCGACCAGCGGCGTGGCTTTCTTCATGACGATGCCGAACTTCTCCGTCAGGTCCAGCGCCGCGACCTCCGGCAGCTCCCAGTTGAACGCCTGCAGCAGCATGGCGATGGAGTAGGCCGTCATCCGCTCGGCCATGGCGATGCCCGCGCAGATCCTCCTCCCGGACCCGAACGGCATGTAGTCCAGCTCGCTGCCGGTGAAGTCCACCTTGCGGCCGTCGCCGCTGTCCTTGGAGGCGGCGAACCGCTCCGGGACGAACTTGGCCGGGTCCTCCCACGCCTCGGGGTCCCTCATGATCGCCCACGCGTTGACGAACACGCGGCTGCCGGCCGGCACGCGGTAGCCGCCGACGGCGGTGTCCTCGCTGGGGCAGTGCGGCACCATGAGCGGCAGCGCCGGGTGCAGGCGGAGCGTCTCCTTGACGACCAGCTGCAGGTAGTGCAGCTGCGGCAGGTGCGACTCCTCCACCACGCCGTCGACCCCCACCACCGCGTCCAGCTCTTCTTGGACCTTGCGTAGGATGGTCCGGTTCTGGAGCATCTCCGCCATGGCCCATTCCACCGTGTTGGACGTCGTCTCTGTCCCACCGACCACCATATCCTGTCAAGCCGTGACAGTACATACGCATAAACAAATTGATTAAGTAATCACGAGGTCTTGGGTGTATTAGATTAGATTATCAGGTGTATCACGAGGTAGTAGCTAGTTAGGTATGGCCGTAGGATTGCTAGTGGAGCAAGCTAGCTAGTGATTGGTTGGTTACCATGAGCAGGGCCTTGACGTTGGTCATGGTGAAGGAGGCCTTCCCGTCGCCACCTTCCTTCTCCATCTTGAGCATGTACTCGAGGAAGTCCCCGGACGTCTCCCCGCCGGCCTGCTCGGTCTTGACCCTCTGCTCAATGATCCTGGCGAAGATCTCGTCGAACCGTGTCTTGAGCACGTCGGACTTCTTCCGGATCCCCTGCAGGTCGAACCGCGTGAGCGACGGGAAGAAGTCGGACACGTTGGGCGCGCCGAGCATCTCGGTGATCTCGGCGACGAGCTCCCGGAACTCCTTGCCCACCGCCGTCCGCTCGCTCTCGGTGCCGATGTTGCCGCCCCAGAGCGTGCCGGTGATGACGTTCATGGTGGTGAGGAAGAGCTGCGCGCCGACGTCGACGGGCTTCCCGGCGTTGGCCGCGGCGTGCAGGTGCGCGAGCGTGGCCCTGAACTCGCGGCGGCGGAGGCCGTGCACGTTGTCGAGGCCGGCGGGGCTGAGCATCTCGCGGACGCAGACGCGGCGGAGCAGGCGCCAGGTGGGGCCGACGGGGTTCCAGACGATGTTCTGCCCCCCGCCGTAGGAGATGGAGCGTGCGGCGTCCGGGATGTCGCGGCTGGAGAAGACGAGGTCGTTCTCGCGCAGCACCTCGCGGGCGAGCGCCGGGGAGGTGATGACGATGCCGAGCTTGGAGCCGAGGCGGATGGAGAAGATGGGCCCGTACCGCGCGGCCAGGCCGGCGAAGTAGGTGTGCAGGTCCGGGTCGAGGGACAGCAGGCTGCCCAGGAGAGGGAGGCCTTTCGGGCCCGGTGGCAGGCTGCCTTCGCCCCCGCCGCGGCGACGGCGGAGGGCGGCGACGTAGAGGAAAGCCGCGGCGAGCAGCGCCCCGTAGAGCAGGGTGGTGGTGGTGGCCGCGTCCATCATGGCGGTGGTGGTGCTGGCCACGCACTGGGACAGTGAGAGACGGGTGGCGACGGTGCGCGGCGAGTCCCGGCTGGATATATGGGCCAGGCGGTAGGCGTTGGTGGGAATCGCCGCGGGTGGACGGGGGCAGCCAAGCGCGGGGATGCGGCGTTTGTCTCTTCCCGGCAACGACCGTCCCGCTCCTGCCTGCCGGAAAATGTAGGGGACACTCGTCGTTGACATCGACGCAGATACTTATCCTGTGCTGCTCTGCCAAATGTGTCGATAAATATGTAGTTCGGCAGCCCGGCTAATTTATGTGGTGTGCAGGCTTGCGGCGATCGGAATTGTTCTTGTTGGTATCTTGGGTTGTGGACGAGCGGAGATGCCTCCTCTGTCAGCTTCCGGCGGCCGGCCATCAGCTTGGTGCCGGCCGGAAACGAATAACCCGGCGGGGAAATGCACGGGCCACTCGTATTCTGACATTTTTGACGCGTATCGTGGACGTGTGTAGCTGAATGTGTGTCGCGGCCTGCATAATTCCTCGTGCGCTATGCTTGTGAGCGTCGATATCAACCCTCAAGTATACGGCACCGTGGATGATGCACGTCTCCTATGAGAGTGTTCGCGTGTGTTTGGTTGGTGACTTGAGAGGGATGGGATGGATCATCCATGTTTTTTGGGGATGGGATGGTCCATATCGGGTGATCCCATATTCTGTTTGGTTTCAATATCTCAGTGGGATGGAATGAAGTGTGCTTATGTTATGATACTAATAATAATTGATTAACATCCATTCAATTGCAATTATTAGCAAAAAAACATGGATTGTCATCTTCACTAGTCGCCTGTCAAGCTCCCGCACCGGTGATGGTGCTCGGCCATCCCAATGGGCCGCCGCCCGGCTGTGCCCAGCCACCACCGCATGACCATGCCCAGTCGCGCTCGCACGCCCAGGGTTGAGATCGCCGTGCGCGCCCAGGGACCAGGCCGGAGCGCTCGCACTGGGTCGAGGCCGCCGCGCACACCCAGGGCCGAGGCCGCCGCACCCGCCTAGGCCGCCACGGTCGAACATGGCTACGGTCGCCGCTAGCACCCGGGGCCGGGATTGTCGCGCCCTTCTAGGTCGCCGCGCTCGAACAGGGCCGAGTTGGGAAAGATGCGGTGGGGGTCTGGGCGATTAGAGACGAGGAAGAGAGATTAGGCCCCGGTCCACGTTTTTAGGGAAAGGTGGATCGGTAGGTTCGGTCGATTTTGAGGGATTGGTTGATTCAGGATTTTGGAGGAATATTCCTTTATGGGGATGGTCCCATCCACCTTACTTTGTAACCAAACATATCAAAAAAGAGGACCATCCCATCCCATCCATCTTTTGGTCCGGAACCAAACACACGCGAAGTGGACACTGTCTCGTGCATCGGTGCATGTGGTTGCCATTGGATTCATATTATTTCTTACTTTGCAATTCGTGCTGGCAAATATTGTTAAATTTCGTCAAGTTTTAGAAATTGCATACACAATGACATGAAATGAAATGTAGTGGTTTCGTGCACGGGACTAAGTCATTTCTCTGTCTCTTATGCTCATGTAAAGGAGGCAAAAGGCTTCCTATTTAGCATATCCACATCATTTTTTTCTCAATTTGATGCATAGCATAGCGGTCGGACCAAGTTAACTAGAATAGTCATTACTTGAAGGTATGGTTGCGAGAAAGAGTACCGATCCGCCCAAGATGATCAAGAAATCTAGATGACAGAGAAATAATGCCATTGTTCTAAATAAAATCAACCTAAAATGCATTTTTTTTCTTGGGTTTTGAATCCTCCAACGGAACTCCGTACGTTGGGTCTCATATGAGGGGAGGCAGGCCCTCTTTAAACGAATCCACCTTTTCTAAAGAAAGTAGAGCCTTTATTTTCAATTTTGTATCTATATAATCTACTAGCTCCATTTTAAAATGTAAAGCTTTTTGGAAAGCTAAATAGGCTTACATTTTAGAATTGAGGTAATATTTATGATAAAGGAATGGTCTATTTCATTAACAAGCTTCCAATTTGTATTCCCTCTTTCATCCTATCAATAGCTTGTGTCTCATGATTTCCTTTTCACTACCCATTCTAACAATCTGATCTTTGCAAGTCCCATTAGCAACAAACGTCCTCCATTTGCGATTAATTGTTATTTAACTGAGAATAAACTTGAATCTGGTTACAACTCATGTAACAACTTATACTCGCACAAACCACTAAATAATCTAACAGTTCAAGGCAAGTTTCTTAGCTGAAATCATGGCTAGCATGAATCACGAAGCAACTTCACGTTTTTTCTCAGTTATAATTTTACACGGAACTGATAACTAGCACGAATCACGAGGCAACCAAATTATTTACAACTTAATCAGGAATTAGCAAAACCGTTCCAATAATGGCTCGTCATTTCTCTCGGTACCTGCGGCCCTGCGCTGAAAGACGCCCGCTAGCTAGACTCGAAGGGAGTAAATGTGGAGGTTGATGTCCACTGAGTAGAAGTAGAAGTAGAATCACTTTGTTTTTTAATGTTAAGTCCATTGAACAGATAGAAAATGGCTGAGAGACCTATAATGATTGGTTTATCAGAGGAAAACCGGTTAAAAACATGAACACCCACAAACCACATAAAACATCACAAGGTATACAAGACGGCGGATCCGAGCAATTATTCGAGCGAGAGACCAATGGCAGACACGCAGGTAGTTTAGTGATAGAGCATAGGATTATGTCATATTCACCGTACGTTCATCCGTCGTATTCAGAGAACAGACAAGAGGATATATTTTTCTTTAACTAGTACAAATGCCCGTGCGTTGCCACGGGTTCTCAAATTTCATTTCACAATGCTCATATATAGTTCACAACTCACTACGAAAATTTAAAATAAATCAGGGATATCATAATGTACCACAACATGATAATACCGAGCGCAATAACAAGACAATATTGTCGTGCATCTGCGTGGTTCCAATTTCTATGTCTTCTTTGTTACTCTTCAACGGTAAGTCACACGTCTATGTTCTGGGTCATCATAACTGACAACTCAACAATCTCTCCTTTTGGATGTATTATTGTCTCACAAAACATCGATGCTGCAAACACAGGTACAACTGAAGGAATACTTCTTTTCTGATTAGTCCAAACAATACTTTGATATTCATAAACATCTAAAGACAACCCTAGATCGCAGCCTTCTGTGTCAAACATATAAAACATGCTTAGCAAATCTTCAATAATGGATGGGTTAAAAACTTCATCGGTGGACCGGTATACAAGCCCGTGTGGCGTTCAAACAATAACAGAAATGAGTAGTATTTTCATTTTGATTGAGAGCTATACATAACTTTATAACTTTATTCGAGCACAATCTCCAAGCCTATTTATAGTCTCAAACATGTGGTCATCAGGCAAAGAGAGGGTGTGATTTGATCATATGTTCTCCAATCTAAATAAGAATAAGTAAAACAACGATAAAATATTTTAGCTCAGTCTCATTCATCTGGACTATAGATGTCTTTCACCTCATGGCCCAAACCGCAACTGGATCTTCTAATGCATGCATCCATCTGACATGAGATATGGAAAATCACACATGTATGGATAAAACAATTATCAAGAATTAAATAACACAATTTACACTTATATAATATTTTGTACTGCTAACCCTGTAGTATGTTATGCTAGCTATCTCTTGTTAATGTACTATCAAAATACAGAAATATATATGTTGTACTTTTCTTTTGTTAAGTTTTTATATCAAGTTGCAACATGGAGTATCATCAGAAATCGTTGGATCTCAGCTAATAACAAACCAATTTAAGAATTTCATAGTGAGCAAAATTAAAAAGATGGCGGTGATCAACAGAGTGAGATCATGTAGGCACTTGCTCCCAAACTTCCCGGCTTCAGCATCCCCGTACATCTGAAATGTATGCGGCCGGTGGTCATTGGGACAACACAGGCACGTTAGTTGGGTAGTTTGAAGGGTTCTTCTTTATGGTATCCAGTAACGATGCTGCTGCTCGCGAAGGTTGGAAGGCATTTGAGCATAAACACCGATAAACGCTTCACGAGCCCTTGTTTTGGAATCCTTGCGTCCACCTGAATGGCTTGCTGAATCTGCAAAGAATGAGCTGATAATTTAAAACATTCGTATATAATTATATTGCACTGCTGTATTGCAACAAAGCCAATGGAACTCATGTGGTCAATTCAAATAGCATAAAAAATCAACATCTTAAGTGTACGTGCTGAAATAATATGCTTCTCTTAAAACTCGTGACTTGCAAGTTGCACCATATTCAAATTTTCTTCTGGCTTTCTACGGATCATCTTTAAGAAGCCCTTCTTAGTAGTCATTTTAGGATACAAAAATATATACATTTCTAAAAAAAAACGCATGCAACCTTTTACTTTTTCCTGCAATTATGGATAGATACTATCAGCCAGAAAATTCCATAGATTCGTTTCATTAGTTATACTGAGCTAGTTCAAACGCTAGTTTCAGCTTATACTAAAGAAAATAAACGGTTACATATATAAGCCCTATTGAAAAGTGAAAACTGGAAAAACAAGCATCACTTGCAATAGTTATCTTTCAAGTTTTCTGATGTAGTCCGTACCAACCGCAGTAGCAGAATTTTCAATGCCGATGTCAACAAAAGCCTCTAAAATCTACATGTACCATACATCTGAAGAAATTATGATGCCGATACTATTTTTTCATTGTAATACATCTCAGATAATTTTTCCCCAACCCAAATAGTCATTGCATCGTTCCTAATGGAAAATTAAGTTGATAAGCTACATGCACTAAACTATTAGCATGGGCCTCATATTGGATCAAGTAGGGAGCTGCAAGTGCAGACTTCTACGCAACACCTACAGAGTGTGCATCTCCCGGTTTTGGTATTGGGAATATCAAATCATGCTTCAGTGTGCAAAGAACTGCCACCCTTCCACCATAATACATAATATGGAAAAATAACATGATACCGGTTTGTTTTTCCCGAAAGGGCCTTCCAATCCCCGACCACCCATCGATTTCCAGCGAGCAGCGGAACCATCCGTCTGACATTGTTTTTCCAATTTTACCCCTGGTCGCTACGCTAGGTTAGGAAATAATTACTCGATGTGCCACCGCCAAGTGAAAACGATTCGCTGTGTTCACGGTTCGCTCTGGTCCGCTTGTTCAGATGGCACGCTGGGCCATTCCTTTAGGCGTTGTTCCTTTGTCATGCTGGGCTAGTCCAATGTCTAACGCTGATGGGCCGCTGCCCTACTGAATCTTCTTACTCATAACCTGGCTCTGCCAATAAAAGAGAAAGCCAGACAAAGCAGCCTATAAGGAATAACAGGAGCCTAGGATGACGCTCATCGGGAGATATGGGGAGAGGGGAACAGAGAAAAACAGGCCAACGCTCTAAAAGAGAGAAAGGAAAGCTCGGATGTGGAGATCTGGGAGGCTCTGGTGCCTGAGGCCTGCCGGCCCGCCCGATGAAGCCCCTCCTCGAGGTGGGCGGCTTGAGGACGGTGCAGGACACACGGCCTTGCTCCTCCCAAAGGCGGACGCTGCTCCAAACCTATGCCTGGGAAAATCAGATGTGATATCCGCGGAGAGGATGACGACGGAGAGAGCCTTATCTCCCTTGTCAGTTTTTCTATTTAGTCCGTCCATCTATTTCATTTATGCAAACGACCCTGCATTTTTCTACTGAGCCATTGGAAACACAAGAGGCCGTGGACGGCAAAATAACATGATACCGGTTTGTTTTTTCCAAAAGGGCCTTCCAGTACCCGGCCACCCATCGATTTCCGACGAGCAGCGGAACCATCCGTTCGACATTGTTTTTCCAATTTTACCCCTGGTCGCTACGCTAGGTTACGAAATAATTACTCGATGTGCCACCGCCAAGTGAAAACGATTCGCTGTGTTCACGGTTCGCTCCGGTCCGCTTGTTCAGATGGCACGCTGGGCCATTTCTTTAGGCATTGTTCCTTTGTCACGCCTGGGCCGGAATGATCTTGACGTCCAGCGAGACCAACAAATCCAAAAAATAAAAATAAACATTAAGCTTTACCAATCAACCATAGCACATCTTAAGCACTTTGGCAGTGAGTCACCCAAGAAAATGCTTGAACCAACATGTAACAAATAACAACCACAGTTTGGTATCGTATAAACTGATTTGTCTTGCAATTTAAAACAATTACATTATGGTAGCTGTGTATCTTAGCAACTGACCCCGAATGTAGTACTTGTATGACCTTTCATCCATATATTTTGCAACCCAAAAACATATATTCTAAAATGAAGCCAATGAAATGAGGCTTAAGAATAAGGTACAAGAGAGATGAAATAGCAAGGACCAGAATTACCTCAGCATTTGCATTTGTTGGACTCCCCTCAGTTTCACTAATCTGTTGATCTGCTGCTCCCTCATCATCTTCATGTCATTCGTGAAACAAGGCACTAACTGAAATATAATCAATAAAGAGTACTCAGTAATGCAGTGACTTCATCATTTCCTAGTACATGACTAACATGACGGTGTAATGAACTGAAATATAATGCAAGAAAATAAAATGGAATATAGTCTGAATAAATATCCTATTTAACTTCAGAAACCATAATAAAACAACGGAGATTCAACTTCTAGTTATCTACAACACAAATTCTTTCAAGCATGTCAAATGATCTCTGAATGACTTTTAGTTTTAAGGATCTTACTTTTGCTTTCACAAATGATAAAGTAGAGGCGACATCAAGATCAAGCAACCTCCCTTAACTGTTCATGTTTCCGTTCAAATCCTTTTTGTTTATCTCCAGCGGCTCATTTTCATTTTCTAGGGACTTGACCTCTGTGCAATAAAAAAACAATTACAACGACTGTCAGCAGTAATCAAATTCAAGGGGAAGAATCGAGAATTCACCAATGTTGCATCGTGGATAAAAACAATGTTGCTTATGTCTAATCAGGTTGCTAAAATCAGGATAAACTATCATATGATTCCTCAAATGAAATTATGAGACAAATCAGCTTAGGTTAAATGGCCTCAAACACTGCTGATGCAAACAACACAGGGAAAAATAATGGGATGTTGTATTAAAAAACAAAACCTCCTAAGAATGAAATAGATATGCAGGTCTTCACTAATCAAACCTAAATCTGAGCTAGGTTTCAGGAAAGCTCTAATTTAACGTACTGAAGCTCAATATCCACCTTGACATCCGAGCATTTAAGTTGAGTCCGTACCTATATCAAATGGAAACCTTGTTTAGACGGAGAAGCATATTTGTTGAATTAAAAGATGCAAGTTCTCTAATGCACCCAATAAGTGAACGATTGGGTGAAGCAAGATCATAAAAATAATTAGAATGGCATTGTGAGATAGCAAATAATACATACTTCTTTACCGAAAAAGATAATACATACTTGGTTCAATCATTCCAGGAGGAAAGCTCACGAGTACTGCCATGTAGAAAGCAAACACAAAAGTTGAGAGCAATTCCGTTCGCAGGCAGAGCCATTCAATAGCTGCAAGGCTGGAAAATAAAGGCCAAGAAAATCAATCCAGGAGGTACATATTCCGTAGTAGTCGTGCTTGCCTTCGCTGCACATTTACAACAACGCCGCTGCCACTCTTGGAGAACACCTCCTTTGTCACCCAATGATTCATCTTCTTCGTACAATCCACACGCTTGGTCCCCACCTTGTGAGAGGGGAAGTAGGTAATAAGGAGGAGCACTCGGATAGCATATGCTAGCATGCAACCTATAATATCAAACATAAAAACATCAGGCGTGAGAATTTCTGCTGGTACCCGAAGCTGTTGCTTGGGTAGAACCGCTTTTCCACAGAGTAAGAGGTCGATCAGTATGAAAATGAACAACATGTAAGCATTTACTTTTTTCTGTACGCAGAAAAAATAGTGTCGACATAATTTTGTCATTCAGCTATAGCAGAGTTCAGAAGCTAACCTCAATGAGTGCTAATGTCTCCAACATTGTCCATTGATTTGACCTCATGTATCCACACTGATTCATCCACCAGCAATTTGTAGCCGAAGAACCTTCTGGCAGTACCGTGCATAAGTTGTCCAAGGTACAAATCTCATCGAACATCACAGATGTGTGAGGCATATCAGTGCGGGAAGGAGATTGATACAAGAGGCCATACCTTGTGACGACCTAAGCGAGGGTCTTGATGTAGTTGTCGATGATCTATTCATCGGGGACGCCGGGGTTGCCAGTGCTCTAATTTCACCCGTCCATGGCCAAGAGGGGAAAGGAGAGTCCATCAGTCGTCGAGGTCCCAGGGTTGCGCGACGGAGCAGGAGCTTTAACGGCGGAGAGGGGAACGATGTGGGGGGCAGGAGATGAGGGAGGAGGAACCGTTTCCGTGGCTGCATCACCGCAAGGCGATGGGAAGGGCTGGCGGCGGCAAACCCTAGCGCTGTTGGTCGCCTCTCTTTCTTCTTTCTCGTGGCGTGGGGTCTCCGGGTACGTGCGATACGCGATGGGGCTTAGTTGGGCCTACCTGTCGGCGCAAAAGGACGACGAAAGAACTACTAAACGTATTGTGATGGCAGAATAAGGAACCACTTTAGTCTTTTTAAGTAGTAGAGAAGTGCGGGAAGGAGATTGATACAAGAGGCCATACCTTGTGACGACCTAAGCGAGGGTCTTGATGTAGTTGTCGATGATCTATTCATCGGGGACGCCGGGGTTGCCAGTGCTCTAATTTCACCCGTCCATGGCCAAGAGGGGAAAGGAGAGTCCATCAGTCGTCGAGGTCCCAGGGTTGCGCGACGGAGCAGGAGCTTGACGGCGGAGAGGGGAACGATGTGGGGGGCAGGAGATGAGGGAGGAGGAACCGTTTCCGTGGCTGCATCACCGCAAGGCGATGGGAAGGGCTGGCGGCGGCAAACCCTAGCGTTGTTGGTCGCCTCTCTTTCTTCTTTCTCGTGGCGTGGGGTCTCCGGGTACGTGCGATACGCGATGGGGCTTAGTTGGGCCTACCTGTCGGCGCAAAAGGACGACGAAAGAACTACTAAACGTATTGTGATGGCAGAATAAGGAACCACTTTAGTCTTTTTAAGTAGTAGAGATAGAGATTAAAAGAAAATGAATATCACAAACAATGACTTCTTTTTTTCTATGGGCAACCATGACGTGATAGCCCCCACTATGCGCGTAATTATGCGGCATTATATGGTGCGTGCTCTGTCATTATGATTATTTTGCTGTTTCCCCTCTAACTTGTCGTCAGGTGTTCACTTGCACAGACTGCCCACTCGACGCACGATAAAATATCAGCCACGAGGGGCTTGCCGCTCGCATTGTCAATGGGACGGGCCAGTTGATCTTGCAACGGTGTCTGACAATGGTTATTTCTTAGTAACGCTTTGAATAAAAAAACCGAAGTACTACTCAGTTCTGACTCGAAAAAAATGCGATAGAAAATGGTCCAATCGTACAAAGTTTGACAAACACATAGAAAATGGTATCAACAGCCACACTATTAAATAAATACCTTCTAGTTAAAGAAATTACGATAGAACAAGCATAGAACGGTAGAGAGAGGGATTTAATGTGTGTATTATTGAGTCTCATGGGCGAGAATATATAGGAATACAAGACTTAAGAACCTAGAAATAAGGTAGAAGATGGATTACAAACCCTAAACTATCAAATACGATCTCTTACTACAGGTAGTAAAGTAGGAGTGTCTATGACGGTATTACGGCAAAGGTGGTCGTACACCCGTTGTATTGTGCAGCTTCAAAATGCGTATTTTCGATTCTCAAAAAAATTAGATACAAATTTCGCATGTTTAGGAACTGTTCCCGATAAAAAATTATGCATGTTTAGGAACCGTTCCCGATGACTTTTTCTTAAGTTCCAAACCGTGGTCAATGATGACCCATTTCCAGTGATCCTTACTATCAGGAATGGTGAGAAAACTCGGTTCTAGGAAGATACTTGGCTGAGGAAAATTCCTTCATCACTTCAATATCATTCACTATATAACATAGTACAAAGAAAACAAGTTTTGGTTGCTAATGTTATGTCTCAAGTACCGTTAAACATAGGTTTCAGGCGTACTTTGATAGGGAACGGAGAAGAGAGGGGGTTCCATTTGGTTACGCTCCTAATGGATAACCTTACAACCGGATGTCTTTATTTGAAAGATAGCGACATCGGGTTCTTGTACGTTCAAACTATTGTAGGTAGATCATATGAATGACCTTACTAGATTTCTTCTTAAGTACTTGCGGAAAATGAAAGTGCCACCAAAGATAAGATTTTTTGTGTGTTTCTTGCAATCGCAAAG
This sequence comes from Lolium rigidum, assembly GCF_022539505.1. Taxonomy (NCBI): domain Eukaryota; kingdom Viridiplantae; phylum Streptophyta; class Magnoliopsida; order Poales; family Poaceae; genus Lolium; species Lolium rigidum. The sequence continues at coordinate 117,600,196 of NC_061508.1, read as the reverse complement.
TTCTACTCACGAAAGATGAGTTAGCAAATAAAGAGAACTAGCAAGGTAGTAAAAAAGTGTTGTTTCCCTGATCCGGATGAAACAATACACCATTTGTTCATCTCTTACCCTTTCGCTAAGATGGTGTGACACATATGGCCATCAATATTACTTCACCCGCTAACATTACAAGTTTATTTGGAAATTGGTTAGCGGGAGTTGGCAAGAAAGATAAAACGCAAATCCAAGTTGATGCATTGCTCTATTATGAGCAATATGGAATACTAGGAATTGAACAACCATATTTTTAACAATGCAAAATCTATTATTTATGCCAGTCATTCCCTTGGCTATTCACTGGATTCGTAGGTGGTCTCACCTGTAGCCAACATGCAGTCATCTAAAGATGGTCGCTCGAGAGTTATACAGCCATCTCAGAGTCACTTCTTGTTTTTTTTTCTCTTTAGATGGTGGACACATGTATGGATCCTGTACGACCTATAATGCCATCTATTGTAAAAATTAATAATAAAAAACTACATAGTACATCAATCGATGTAGAGGGCCAACCTTTATTTAAAAACGAAATTAGAGGGTGCCACTCCCGAAATGCCGACCTTTCAAATTCCTAAATGTCCGGCCGAGCGGCGATCCCGCGAGCGACGCAGCGTTCCCGGGAATCCGCTGTTCAGCGCAGAGAGCTCCCGAGTGACTCGATCGCTCGCGTTTGTTGTCTCCCTTTTCTCGCGTGTTGTAATTTGGGAAACGATCGACGTACACGGCAGCCATTTGGGGCACTTTTCAGGGATAGGTCAGGGCACAGCCTTCTATACTGTTTGAAACTACTCCGTAGGAGCGATAAAGCGTTTGGGAAAAAAGATTCCCAGGCTGCAGTCTTGTTTCCGTATAACGAGAAAAAAAAAAGCATCAGCTTGTCACTTGCTTCCTATTCTCAGGAACCGACGATGACTGAAGTACCAATGGACACTAACTGAATGCCTTCTATGGAATGCGCATGCTGCATACCCTAAACAAAGGGTCAAAACCTAAACAGTTGCATAATTATCCCAATCCAAATTTTCTTCGAATCCATGTATTTCAAGTCACGTGACCCCGATGGGACCATGGGCAAATCTAGTTAGTTTATACAGCATTCGGGTGCAGGCTGATTCATATCGTTTCCCAGCACGAAACTGCTGATCAATGTCCCATAACATTTATCGCCTCAACAATGTACACACTCCTCTGGGGGAAAACCATTTTTTTCAGATTAAAGTACATAAGGTTCAAATTTCAACATAGGCAAACAAGCATCTGAGTGCTCCAGCGAAGGAAAATACCAGGTTCCACGCACTGGGGCTCAAAACACCAGTTGTCAGTTTGTCACTGCCGATCGCTCTCACCGGGGCAACGACAATGAATACTTGATCTCATGACCTCAGCCTCTTGACATCTCTATCGCCGCCACGGTCGTAACCCCTGTGCTCGTGCGCGTCCTTCCTCTTCCGGTTGTCAGGGTCAGGAGAACGGTATTCGTGGCTGTCCATGGACAGCTCGCCCTCTTCGGTGTTCTCCACCTTGCGAGCCGTGTTCTGGTGATCCTCACGGTGCGCCGGATGGGGCCAGCTCTGCCTTCTGTCGGGTTTTTTCTCATCCTCGGCAGCCAATTCTACACCATGCTCCAGTTCCCTCTCAATTAGGTCATCATCATCCATGACATCAACCTTTCTACCAGCATCACCTTTTGATTTCCTCCGTTTCTCCAGCGCAGCTTTCACCTTATCCTTATCTATTTTTTTCATCGCATCCATCATTGACGATGACATATTGGTACCTTCATTGCTATTAGCAGAACTGTCCCTTGCTTCGATCTTGGGTACTCGCTGGTTTGAGTTTTGCTTTTCAGGGTGAGGGTGGTCATATCCATGGTGGCCTGGTATGCTCGACTGTCTAGGCGCTTGATGAGATTCATTGGCAAGAGGCTCCTCTTTCACAGGAGCACGCACACTTGCAGAGCTCCCTTCGGTTTCATTCCCTTGTGATGGTGGTGGCCCAACACGGTTCTGCTCGTAGAGCTCCAACATTTGGTTGCTAACCTCTGAAAAGAATTATCACAAAAAGGTATAAAAATGGGCCCTTTGTATGTATGTAATTTCGCAAGAAAGAACATCAAAACTTCAACAGTAACCGTGGCAGAAAATGGGAGTAAAAGGAGCATCAGTTCTATGCAAACAAATATAATAACAGACAATACTGCACAGTGCCACTGGAAAATCAGCAAGCTAAAAAATACAGCTCGTTGCATCCACAGGTGGTCCCAGGCCCCACATGTCATTCCCACTTAGATGGTAATTTCCAAACTGTACCTCTTTTATGCTACGAAGCAAATTTTCTTCAACTACCCAATACCGAAAAGTTTACCTTGCGCACATCACGCAACACCCGCATGTCTTTGACCTAACCAGCCTAGTTCCGCTATCAATTTTGAACAAAGATAATGAAATGTTGGCCAGCAAATTCTCAAGGACTCCTAGACAGCTAAAGCATGGCAACAACTGCTGCTACTTGTCAAAGCGTGTATACTACTATCCTTGTGATAAAAGAAAATACAATAGTGCAAATACGCACTACTGACTTTGTATCTAGAGACCAACCTTCCAACTGCCGCGGGGTTACATCAAACTCTTGCCACCAGACCTTCTCGCCATCTGCTGGAAGCTTGACTTTGAGGAACTTTGCAGCAAGGAAGATTGCGCCGGCCGCAATATGATGGGGCTTAAATTGCAGGCAAAGCGAAGTGCGTAGCCTGTAGACCCCTTTTAAGGTATAGTAAATACGTATAATGGGGGATTTACTATTTTTATAAGGATAAGTATAATTTTAGCATACCCATCGTTAACAAAATTCCAGGCAACTTGAGCAAGTGCATTTTGAGCAACCTTGAATTTTTTAATAGCTTCAACCAAGGGCTTGTAAGGGTGGTGCACATTCATGTCAAAACCAAGTGTTACAAGCACAAGGCGCTCCCCAATCAACAGAAGTTCCTTCTGTTGCTCATACACTTCCTACACACAGCACAAATATCCTCAGCTACCATTTTGGTAAGAATGCTCAGGGAATAAAATTTACCAGCTATACACAAAATTTTACAGCTTTATGAAATACAAGTGTCTAGAAACACAGATAGCTAAGGCTACTAGGTAGGGAGTATCAAAGAGAATATTCACCTAAAATATCTCACCTTCTGCTTAATTCGAGCAATCGCAGCAGGATCTTTTTTGTGGATGATCTCATAAGAGATGAGTACAACATCCTTCAGGGGTCTGGGTGTTTCTTCAACTTTACCCGCCAAGAACATGCAAACTGTGGCTACTATCTGCAGATTATAATGAACTTACATTAGCAAGCAAAGAGCAGTTGATAATAAGAAAAATGCTACCGCTAAGAAATAACATATTGCAAGCAGCATGCTCTATGTATGCAGTCCAAGAAAACACTCAGCGTTATCCTTCATGTCTCTTCTGCAAGGATACAATTTACTGAATCACGGAATCAAATAAAACATGGTCTAAGGTGACAGCAAACCATTTTCCATGTCTTTCACATATGGGTGGCAAAGCTTTAATGATTGAGCACCAGTTAGTATGTACTGGCTACTATACATAGGACGGATAAACCAAAAATATGTTGTCTGACAACAAACATGTACAAGCCTGTACAAATTTCAGTAAGGCATACCTGTCTATCATTCTTGGCATGAGATTGGCGAAGGAAAAAACGATGGCAGAATACTATAGCTGTAGCAATTGTTACTTGGGGCCTACATTATAAATTCATTCATCAATAAGAAGGAAAAACTATCAACCATGCCAAGAGAGCACAGTTGATGCAGTAACACACAGTGATCTTCACTGATTCAAAAACATTCACAGTACACATACTTTAAGGACACATAAGACCTATAAATAAATACTATACAGAGTTGGATATTGAATAAGAATCAGTGGCCCCTAAAGTAACAAATCAATGAACAAAACACTGGACTAAGGGCCAATATGTTCAAAACTTAACCCTCAAAATGCCATGTGCTCATGAAGAAAAAAAACATAAATTCCACTGGGTTCACAGCTGAGCAGAAAAAACCCATGGCTTGATAATTGAGAGCTTTACCATCAGATTATTAAACCATCTCTAGATGTTGCCAAAGAAAACAAGTTAGCAAAACTAACAAGTTATATTGAGTATAATTAACAACAATGAATAAAATACAGATTGAAAGAATATAATGCTAACAATTTCACAAATGCTTAAGCAGAAGAAACACTGGACAAGTCAACCAGAAAATATTAAAATATCTAATAGTATAGTATATAGATATCGCATGATAAAAAGAATAATTAGCCCATGTAATCAAGTAAATGCCAGGAAAACCCAGACAGGTGGATCCAGATCGGGAAATGATTAAACTGGCGCTCGAGTAGTCAGCATGCTTAGCAACCTATCATGTAAAGTCACTCTATGTTCGTTTAGAACCTATGTAATCTTTGGAATAACTTTTGCATACCTAACATCTTGAATTCTTACAGAGGTCCTCACAGTGTTTGTTTTAGGTATTCCTCCCATTAAATACTTCCACTAGAGCCCTGTTGGATTCGCAGCCTAAGAGTGTCTAAGCATGGTTTAGACGCTTGCCTAATTTGGTCAAACTTGCCTTAATGGTGTTTGACAAACTGTGGCAAGGTTTTGCTTCCAACTAAAAAAGGCCCTCATATTCTGTCTGTAAAGGTACAGACCATACTCATGCACATAGTAGGAGAACTGTTATCAACAGAATATAATCATTTATGCTTTAGGTGTGCACCAGACTTTCCTAGAATTTGCATAATAGAATGAGGATGACATCAATCATACATTATTTCAGATATTGTTAACTGCAAAGAAATTAAGCTATCAGATAACTTCCAGTTGTCTACAGGCACTAGAAAAGAACAGTCAATAATCAAATAATACTGCTAAAACAGCTGTTATATTTACCAGGAAGATGTAACAATAAAATATTCATGGTTCAATATATTCTTACACTTTAAGCCTCATCCCGAAATCCTGAAGGAAAGTGCAGTATGACTTGCGAAGGTACGACTCCTTCTTCAAATCAATACCATCTCTCCTTGAAAGGGAATTCTCCTCTATCTCTTTTCTACTAAAATACCAGGAAGCACCAAGTTGGCCACCTTCCACATGTCTATCATAGGGAATTTTATAAGGGCTGTTCTCTACAATTCCATGATGTGAAGAGTCACTTGTCTGCATGATATCCATGTATGATTTTTCTCTTTTCTTCTAAAAAACCTGAAAAGAAAAGATATATAATGACACCATTGCAAACTTAACATACACCGGACAGAAAGTGCAGCTATGCTCGTACCTAAATGCAGATACCTTCTAAATTTAACATAGAGTAAGTTGTGAGGAGCTAAAGAAGGCATCAAACTGTATATACATGCAAAGGATGGGTGCCAGATAATAACAACATATCCATAATGCTTCCATGAACTGCATGTTCTTTCCTTCACGAAGCCCCATAACTCAACAAATTCGTCACATATGGATGATGATATGACAAATGAAAGGGTTTTCTTAATTACAAGAGGTCAACGAATTACCTACATTTACAAAGGCAATTAGTTAAGATGCAATTTAAGACCACCATACAGGATTTGAAACGGCTCCAGCTTGTCCATAAGTAAGCTGTCCACGTAAGCCCCGGATAGCTAGGGTAATTGTAACTGCATGTTTGGAACAGCTTATTGATATGACCTTATTGCCCGTAGTTGAAGATGCAAAGTCCAAAATGTCCTGGAATATCACATTCCTAAATGTTCGCCGGTTTCCAAATTTTACAGTGATAACTGACACTTAAAAAGAAAGACAATGCAATCGGATCCCTTGAAAGTGTCAGCCCCATCTTTGCTATGGAAGAAGCACTAGCAAATATCATACTTGGAACAAACATAGGTTCTCTTATAAGGTCAATAAACTGTTCACTGTTCATCGCACATCATATGTCACATCAACGAACAAATTTGTAGTTGCTACTGCACATATACATATCATTCAGAGTAAGAAACAATGGTTTCTCGAGAAAAAAAGAAAAAAACTGCTCCAGCTCAAGAGAAGGAAGAACCTGAGCTGGGCAGCAACAAGGAATAAGACGGCGTGAGGATAACATACATGGCGAGCGGTCACGATGGGCATAAAATCCGAAACCCGTACCTGAACCCGTATAGCCTGAACCCGAAAAACCCAAACATAATATCGGGTAGCACTTGTAGAAACCCGAATTTTATTGGCCAAATTCGGGTTACATGTACCGGTACCCGAATTGCCTGATAGGCCCTAAATTAATAAAAGGCAAAGTAAGAAAAGTCCCCCATCTCCCGAACACAGCCCGGCCAAATCCAAATCTCCCAAGGTAACCTAGTACTGCCTCTGCTGTGCAGTAGCATCACGACCTCAACTCCCTCGTCCCCAGCTCACAGCCACCACATGCCCACACACATGCTTCCGCTGGCCACCCACCAGCACGGCGTCGACCACACGCCCCACCGCCGTCCACCTAGTACTTCCTCGGGTTTCTCTTTTTACACACAAAAATTCGGTGCTAGTTTCAGAAACCCAAAATTTGAAATACCCGAATTACCCGACCCAAATTTCCGGGTAAACCCGAACACCCAGCGTGAGCGAGCGGTGAGGAGCATAGAGGTTGGCAAGTAGCAAGGAGCGAAGAGGGCGCACGGTAGCCAGAAAGGAGGGGGTGTGAACGAGCTAGCCCTAGCTCCTGCCTCTCTCCATCACAAGTTCACAACACAGGTGTGAAAAGCATTGCCACAGGCTCATTCGTCGAAAACAAAAATCAGAGAGACAGGGAAAGAAAACCGAATTCCCAATAGGAGGGTGAGAAGGGATGCAATGAGGGGGGCAGCGAGATTAAGCTGCCTATAAGATCTGAGTTAGCTTAGAGCTATTTGGACCATTAATGGCCTATAAGCTGTTCCAGATCCACCTAAGACCGTAGTAAAGCAATAGATTTGATCCACAACAAACTCCAAAGAAGATGCATTTTCTCAAGCAGTTTTGTGCCAGGTTACCTACTCAAGTGCAGATGCTCTTATCAACTGAATGAAAGAAAGAACAGCTTATGTCTGGTAATGATCCATACAAGCATGTCCAACAAACAGTATGCACAAAAACGTTAAAAAAAGTATGTATTCCATACATGGAACACCCATTGGTCTACGAGCATCTATCTTATGCATCATCTTCTTGTAAAAAATAAGAAAAGAAAAAGAAAGAGGCCATACCGAAGGAAAGCAGGGGAGACCTCCGGCCCCTGTCCGAGAGGGGCTGCAGAGGAGGCGTGAAGGAGGAGCTGCCGGGATTCGTCGACGCGGGTGCGGAGGGTAGGTAGAGGAGAAGATCGCGCCTAGGACGACGTCTCCCGCCCGTCGTCGCCGCTGCTTGAGAAGAAGCTCGCGCGGAGAGCTTAGGTGGGGGGTGGGGGGGGGGGGGAATTAGGGCCGGGGCTGTGGATCAGGCGGCAGCGGCGGTAATTTTGGGAGGCGGGCGCCGGAGGAGGTGCGGATAGGACGGCGGCGCAAACCCTAGCACCGCCGCATCGGCAGTGAGGTCGCGTGCTAGGGTGGGACGCGAGGGAGGGGGTGGGGTTTCCGGAGATTTGCAGAAAAGGGTCGCAGT
>NC_061508.1:117572744-117592362 GCF_022539505.1 Lolium rigidum | reverse complement strand
CTCCGGTAGGACGAGTACAAGGCTGGGCGCGGAGTCCGACCTGCAGGTGAGCAATAAATTATTTTAAATAGATAAAAATTGTTTGTATGAAATTAGTACCATTAAAAAGTGTTTTTCAATATGAATCCAACGATACTAGTTACATATAACATAATCAAGATTTTATTGTAGTATAACTTTTTATGGTCAAAGTTTGTCTTGGAACGCGTGCGTCTTATTCCTTTAGACGGAGATAGTAGCAATTTCGTGGAACGAAATGGGCAAGCAAACATAGTACTACCGATAGATGAGAGTGTTTTTTCCTGATATGTGGGAGAATGACCTGCTTGGGGAAAAGACAAACACACGACTTTTTAGCATAAAATTACCACTTTTATGCTCATATTTTGGAAAACCACCATTTTTAAAAAGAAATTGCATAAATCTGCCACTATACAACAGATATTTTTCAATGTGCACTAGAACAAAGTTAATCTCGAATTGGCAGGCTTATGTAGTGATGAGGTGGCAAAATACTAAGCAATTTCGTAAGTTAAGAATATCTAAATATCTAAAATAAATTAAAAAATATTAAGAAAATGAAAAAAAAGTTCTCGACCCCGTGCGCCATGGCTGAGGCCTGGCTCAGCCGGCCAGCCGACCCGTCCTCCCAGTCTCGCCATCAAGGATGTGGATGTCGATGTGCCCTCCTCTCCAACTCCGGCTGCCGGATGATCGCCTCCCCATCCAACCGGCGTCCCTATCCTCGACAACCCACTCGACCTAGAGGCACCGCCGCTCACCTCCGTGGTCCATGTGGCTGCTGTCGCGAAAGGCTATGGGGCGGAGGGGATCCTGCTGACCGTCGAGATCCTCGCTCCTGTCGGGCCTGCACTAGGGGAGGACATGCCGCTTGACATGGGTATGCCTAATTGGGTTAAGGTTTGAGTCACCCTGGTGTGTATTGGAAAGAAGCCCATGATGATGGAAGCCAAAGCCCGCAAGATGAAGCTTGTCGGATAAGGAAAGGCCCACTACGGAGCCGACATATTTTTAGTTAGGCAAGTCACATATGTAAACCGACCCGAACTGAACTATGAGACCTAGCCTCTTATATAAAGGCTAGTAGGAGCCAAGCTGTAGATCATCAAATCTATGTTGTAAACCCTAGAGTTCTAGTTTACGGTGCTTTAGCCTCATAATCAATTTGTCGAATAAGTCTTGTTTGTCTGACCAATCGATGAAACCACCAACACACCACTTTTCTCGAAACCCTAAGTCCATATCCATGGACATTGTTGAGGTGACCCCTCGTCACCGCTGGCCAACCGCCGCTAGGGGAAGAGGCTTTCCTGTCAGCCGTCGAGTTGCCCGCTCCGATCACATGTGTTATGGGAGGACGGCCGTTGAGCTCCCCGCTTCGATAGGCCGCCGCCACGGACGGACCTGCGTCAGGGGCATGAGGTGATCTCCACTCCGGTCGGCCGCCGCCTTGGACTCACCAGAGGAGGAATGGGGACGGCACCGTTCCTAGCCATGGGGCGGTGCTCTGGCCAAGGCCGGTCTGACCTTTTATTTTTTTACATTTTTTAATTAGCTAACCAAGTCCCTTGTCCACATTAGCAGATTCATCAAGTTTTGTGCCACGTCATCCTTACATGTGGGCTCCACTTATCAGTAACGTTGTTAATCCTTGTTAATTTATGTGAAATTTTTGAGAAGTGGTAGTTTTCCGAAATTTGAGCACGAAAGTGGTAGTTTTATGCTAAGAACTCCCAAACGTACAGCCAGCCTCTTTGTTTCGTTTCCCCTGCCTTCTTCCGTGGAAAGCACCTAGAAATCCAAACAAAAAAGGCCCTTAGACAGGTGCACTTTGCTGCCTACTCGCAGTCTTCTACATCTATTTGTCACCCGTAATCTAAATACATCTTAAATCTAACATTTTGATTCGTATGAGCTGAGAACCGACAATCAAACTCTAGTCACCCCTGCCAAAATCTTGGTCAACCAAGCTTGAGTCGCCGATGCCAAAATCTTGGTAATCAAGCAACCAATCTGTCGTTCCATCCCACAGTAACTGCCCTGTAATGCTGCCGAACTCGTCATCTTTGCTGCTCGCAAAACTAAGCCATGGCTCATCGACGGGCAGCTCTTCCTCTAACAGCCACTTCGCCAATGGATCCTGGTTGTCACCGCTTGTGTTCCTGCTCGACTGTTCTGACAAATCCATGGGCATTGACACGCCTTCACAGCAGGGCTCCTTGTAATCCAGATGATTTCCTGTGTTGCTAGATTTGCATGATGTGGTTCGCGATGTAGTCCCTATTGGGCTATCCGCCTTGGTGTTTGCCAGAGGCTGGTGTGTGGCTGGGTCAATGCCCATCTTTAAGAGCTTCTTCTTGATGTGTGTGTTCCAGTGATTTTTTATCTCGTTGTCTGTTCTCCCAGGTAACTCGGCAGCAATCTTGGACCATCTGCACATAGGGATGCAAGACATTAGGAGGTAATTAAACTGGTATGGTAGTATCAAGTTGTTTGTGGACTTGCAGGCAAAACACCGAAAAAATTTAGAGCAACAAAACACTGAAAAATTACGCTTGTCAGCTATTTTCAATGGTTTTGGCAGCTTGCTGGAAGCTAGTAATCTAATGGTTCACCTATTTCAAACATTTTCACAATTTAGCCTCCTTTTCTTTGCAAAGTGAAATTTGAGATAGACATAAAGGACTAGCTTTAGAATGACCTAATGAAGTAATGGGTGTTGGTTTTATTACTTTTAAAGTGGTCTTCAGTTCACATACCTACATCTGGAGGCTACATAACACAATATTTACCTATTTTAGGTGCAATAATTACGGCGGAGATCTTAATTTAAGGGAAAAAAATTGAAAATTCAAGATAATCAAAAGGCAGGGAAACAACAAAGAGGATAAACAGTCCAACTCCCTCTATTTGTAAATACATGTTCTTTGAATATTGACACGATCTAAAGCATGTAATTTTTCCTTAACTTTTCATATGAATATCTTAGTACAAAATAGAAAATTATGGTAGTTTTAAACTATTTTTCATGAAAGATTATACTATTTTCACATAATAAATAGAATTTTTTCATATAAAATACCAGCCTACAAGGTTAAAGTTGGAGGCCCGCTTACTAAGACGCCATGTATTTTCGAACGGAGTTACTGTATTAGGAAAATAAATTTAGAGATTTTTTTCTCAATTCAAAAGAAATAAAGCAAATATGTTAATTCATATGTAACCTTGTTTAATGTGTGGAAGGGCTTATTTCTACATAAGATTGTCTTACGCTGAGAGCCGAGCCATCAGCCATGGAGGAGAATGGAGTTCTGAGGACGGATAATGATACCATGTGCACAACACTCTACAACTTATTCAGTTGGTTGGAATACTAATACTAGAGGCTTTGTGCATATTATGATTACTCTCAAACTAGTCAGAACACATATGTACAGCCGCAGGCTTTTCTTTTTTGATATACAATACAAAAATAGAAAGCAATCTATCACAGCAACAAATGTGCTACTCTGCGTCTTGCAATAACTAAGACGCCCACATGCATCAAACTGAGCTGTGGTCACAAACATACACACAAAACATTTATGAGTACAATATGCATGTAATATGCTAGAAAGTTTTGCTTTATACGTATATCCTGCATTTTTTCAATACTTCTACAGTTAATCATATAAATTTCCATAGCAATGCAGCAGATGGGTTGACATGCGAAATGCCGTGTAAGCATGCATGGATCTGTGCTATAATATTGTAGCATTATGATATGCCCATAAACACAGTTGTACCTGTTGCCGAGCTTTGCGTGGAGGTCGACAACGAGCTGCTCCTCATCAGCAGTGAGAAGACCACGCTTTAAGTCAGGGCGAAGATAGTTAGTCCACCGTAGCCGGCAGCTCTTGCCACAGCGCAGCAGCCCCGCCAGCTTAGGCACCGCTCGCCAGCAACATCGACCGTGTGTCAGGATGAAGCTGACAAGCTTATTGTCCTCCTCCGCGGTCCACGGCCCCCGCTTCACCCCCAGCTTGTCACAGCACGGCTGCCTCCCCATCTGCTACTTGCTGCAGACTTACACTGGTTAATCAATCCCTGGGTTAGAAGCCTACCAACAAACTTATATTGCCTTGTGTGAGCTACTAAACTCTTGCAGACAAGCATCAGACAAAATGGCTGTGACAGCTCCCTTGCAACTGCAATGGGTGTCAGTGCTTGCACATTTATAACCCAGCGTGTAGCATTTTCATGAATTTTGTATATAATGATAGCGACAGTGATTCAGTTAATATGTGATCAGGAAGCAAGAGCCTCCATCTGTGGTACAGTAAAACTTTGCAACATTTAAGTCCCTGTACAAAATAAAAGCAATAACATGCATATGTACTGCAGCATCATGATTTTCAGATTCAGGCATACTGTCAAAAATCTGAGACTAAGTTGATTCCTGCAAATTTGTGCAATTCAATACTACATGGCTTAATAGTATCTAAATTAATCAACTCAGTACATAGAGCAAGGCTCAATTCTTGGAGATGCAAGAATAGCATGATGTCCTAGCTACCAATTATTTTTTTCAGCACAACAACGGTTCGATTGCAGATAACTCTTAAAAGGTACGATTTTATCTGAAAATAACATCTTACCTTTTGCCTGTATGGCTGCTGTTGCTTCCATTTCCCACAGGGGCATACAGGTATGCTGCCTTATGCAACGATTCCATCAGCCACTTCATCACCAATAGTGCATATAGCTGACCAAACCATGGAGAACACTCTTACCTCATTACCTGCATATGTCTATAGCAAGCTGCATTTGTAACATCTTTGTATGAACCAAGATTATCATCTGAGCACAGGATGCACTGCACGTAGCATTTTAGGGAAATCAGGCATGGCCAATGTGTCCCAGTGGTGTAGTCTGCACGAAAACATTCAGTGTCTGTGCTCGCTGAGACTGTTATTTAAAATGCTGGGTTTTTGCGGTTCTGCCAGGTTCTCAGCACAGAAGAATTTAACTGAACGGTACACTTCTGCCATACGTACATTTGTATTAATCTTATATATATCGACATTTATGAGAGAAGGATCCACAAACACATAGCACCATACCAACCATCCCAGACATAATCTTGAACATGCAATTAGTCATGGGTTTCACACGACCAACCGGGGAGTTTTGTCCCCCTACAGTTGTAAGTCTATATCAAAGACAGTACAACAGATACACAAGTGACAGGATATAGGGAAACAGTGGTCACCGTCAGTAATTTTCAGGGTACTGTTCCACCAAACAATATAGTCATCCTGTAACAAAACTGTGTTTTTTTTTCAATAAGATGTGAAGCAAATGGGAACTACTAACAGTATAACCTAGTAAACACCTCAAATCCTAGTCACCAAATGAGAAGAAAACAAGCTGATGATATAATTTCTGTTCCGAAGTGACAGGAAGGACAGCTTACACGTCTATGGGTTTACTTTATACAACACAATCTGCCGACACGGAGAATGGCCTCGCGCTGTAACATGAAAACAACATCAATCCGGTGATACATATGATGTAATATTGCTATGATGAGCATAATCAATTTAACCGTAAATAGTATACCACGGAAAAGCACTAAACATTTCAATTACCGACAGTCAGGAATATCCAATTAAACTGCAAGGACTTGACACAATGTATCTGGACTTACCGAATCATAAACCCGATATAGTTACTGCTCATGCTACTGAGATGATTACCTTGAAAATGCCATTGACAGAGAATGTGTCTAGTCTTTCCATCACCGCCCTCCATCAGCTATATTTACTAAACAACCTGGATTAGGAACGTTCCAGCTAAAAAACCGTAAAGACGGATTCCTCAGTCACCATCATATCGCGCAAGCTTTAGCACAATTTCTTCCTGAAAAGGGCTGAAAAGAGAGGCTAGGCTTCTAGGAAATATTATACCTGTCAATTCAGCGAGAAATCGACTTGCTAAGGAATGTAGCCTATCTAGGAAATATTATACTTCATGTCAATTCAGGGAGTGAGGGCGAGATCAAAATTAAAACATGTCTAGGAAACGTAGAGTCTCTGACCTACTAAGCCGTCCAATATCGGTTGCTTCAATTGACAAATAATTACGGAGCAGTACAGCATTTGAAGAATCCAATCTAGCAAGGTTCCATTGCCATCCGCATCTTGACTTAATGATCACCCAAACAACATCAAACTACTACAGTATATGAGCTGGCATGTTCTTATCCTCAACTCTCAACTACTCAACAACAAACGTGCTAACTTATATGAGCACAGAAGTGCATGCTGGTGTTGCAGGAAATCGTCAGTGCCACCAGAAGGACTATGCTGAAAATAACAGCAGGTCATTCGTAATAGCAAGGCCCTAGGACTCACAAATCAGAATCAACTAATTTCCTCTTTGCTCGCAAAAATATAAATAAAAATAAAATTCGCAATGTGTGGCCATGAAACGAAAGGCGCAACGCACGCTAATGGGCAGCAGAATCTTAATTTGGTGGGTGATGGACGGAAGGGCCTCACCGCACATAGACTGGGCGGCTGCGCGTGGAGAAGAAGGGGGATCCGTCGAGGCGGCAGTGGCGGTGACGCGGACCTCGCACCCTTCGCCACCCAGTGCTGTACGGCTCCTCCTGGGAAGGGGGCAAAGGAAAGCATTGACAAGAGCGCTACGGCGAGGCTGACAAGGCTCCGGGCTCCGTAGCCCCCAGCCCCCATTGACGGCGATGGAACCGAGCGAAAAAGATGACAACGTCCAAAGAGGCGAAATTGTTCATTCTATTTTTTCCATTTTTTAAAGCAAAAACTGTTCATTCTAGAAACACAGTATAAAAGAAGCGCCAACGTACACCCGCATACACTCACCCCTATCCGAGCACCTCCGAAAGACTGAGCCCGTGGTTTGTATTTTGAAATTGACGAAGTTACCACATACGTCTCGCTGTGGACGGGAACGTCGCCCCTTCCACTGAATGAATATTTCACCTTTAGAATTTGAATTCTGGTGGGCTGGGGTACAACCACCATCCTAACCACCAACCTCAAATTGGTTCTCTATTCATTTTGATATAGTAGAAGAAGAATAACAAATCTCTGAGCATAGTGTAAAAAACTAGAGCAACGAGTAAACCTGGTTCACTGGTCAGACCACCGGTTCCTCCGATTCGATAGCGATAAAAAAACATTGTTTTCTAATTAAACTTTAAACATATACATAATATATTTTAATATGTAACCACAAAAAAGTGAGTGCAATTGGTATTTGGCGTCATTTGGTGCTATTTCTTCTTAGCTGGAGGTCACGAGTTTGATTCCTCTTGCGACATCTTTTTCCCCAGTTTTGTTGTTGTTTGGATCGTTGCCTTTTAAAAAACCGACGATGCTGCTTGTTCAAGTATTTTCCAGTCGAACCACCGAACCAATCCGGTTTTTTAAAGCTATGCCTATGGGGCCATCAACTCGATATATGCTTAGAGAAGTAAATAGGGTTTTGCTTAAGTATTAGTGCTTATTTTAGCAATTTCTTAAATATACCTTTATTATAGAAATAAGCATTGACGTTTAAAAAGAGCATGATTTATTTTTGTAAATACATATCTAAACACCTTGAGAATATCATTGTACAACCAAATACAAGCCCCAACCTATAAAATAGAGTAATTATTGATCAAAGCTTTGTCTTAACGGAATAAAACGTGTGTGTATTTATGTTGCATTATAAACAAAGTGACTTTTGATTCATGAATATCAGATCCAAATTCTTGCCAAAGAGAATAGAGGACTATTTCCCTGTAGTTTTCCTCTTTGCGTGCCCCTAGAGCATATTGGGCCGACACCAAAGGACCGAAATGTTTTTTTATTACTATTCTAAATGTTTTGTTTAATTATTTTATTTTCATATGGTAACACATGTCCATTTCCTTTGAGATACATGAACAATTTGTTAGTAGTCATGTAGATTTTTTGGTATATGAAAACTGTTCTCAACTACATGATATTGTCCAATTAATTATTTGTTCTTAATTTTTTTTGCATTACATATGTCATCATTTCTCATGACATATGAGAATAATTTTGTTTGAAAAAAATGTATGTGGTTATTTTTCCTATGTCCCATCGCTACGAAAATTGGTGATGTATATGAGGCGAACATTTTTCACTGAAGTTTTAGATATTGTTCCAAATGATAAAATAATAATATGTATAAATGTATTTTAACAAGTTTGCACTATCTGTACAAAAATGTTCATGCACACCAGAAGAAAATGTTCATGTGTGTCAAATAGTTTGTCCACGTTAACTTCAATTCTTGTTTCGGAAGAGAGAAAACATAAATAGAAGCAAAATTAATAGATAAATAAGTGAAAAAAATTAATATGATAAACAAAAATTAGCAAATAATAAGTTATTAAAATAGTTTAAGAGGAAAAGTGAAAGGAAGTAAGGCATACAAAAAAGGAAATGAAACAACGCAAAAAGGGAAACATGGTAAGAAAAATAAAATAAAAAAAATGAAAAACATGTTAGCGCATAATAGGGAAAAGATTCATGGGCCATTTGGTTGCTGTTAGATTATATGTGGGTTTAGTTTTGCTTGTGTCTCAAGCTAGGGTTAGCCGCTTTGGCCCCTATATATTCTCTGTAAAACCAAACGTATCAATCATCAATTTATGAGAGAAATCATATTCCTTCATGGTATCAGACACCGTCCGATCTAGGGTATGGCCCCTCCTCCCAAGCCGTCGCCGCCGCCCGGATACTTCGAGCGCCGCGACGCCCTTATCAATGACAAAGCCAAAGCTCTTGCCTCCCAACTCTCCACCTCCCTCGTGCTAGCCCCTCCTCCCTCTGCTCTCTCCTACACAGATACAATAGCTGATGTTACACCATTTATCCCAATTACACTAGATCTTGCTGCTCATAACTATTACCATTGGTGCCATTTATTTGAAGTTCATCTAGGGCGCTGCAATCTTCGCGGGCATGTCGATGGCTCCGTTCCGCCTCGTCCCGATGATCCGCAATGGGTCAAAGACGATCTCGCCATCATCCAGTGGATCTACACCCGCGTCTCCACCGAGATCCTCAACCTCGTCTTTCGCAGCGCCGCCACTGCTTCCGCTCTTTGGTCGGCTCTTCGGCAGCTCTTCCAGGACAACGTCGACGGCCGCGTCACCAGCCTCAACAACGAGCTCCGCAACACCGTCCAGGGCGACACCTCCATCGGCACTCTACGCCGGCACCTTAGTGCTATCGCCGACGAGCTTCGTGAACTCGGCGATCCCGTGTCCGATCGGCAGCTCATCAACATCCTCGTCGCCGGTCTCAGCAATGATTTCGACAAGCAGGCGTCCTTCATCCCCATGATGCGCCCACGCCCCACCTTCGCCGAGGTCCGCTCCTTGCTGCAACACGCCGACACCACCCAAACTCGTAAGGCGGCCCGTCCTCAGGCCTTCGTCGCCGCTCCTCGCCCGCCGCCTCAACCTCCTGCGCCAGTGCCACCACCTCCCGCGCCTACGCCGCAGCCCCCTCCTGGGTGGCGCCCAAGTCCCAACTACAGGGGCAAAAACCCCGTCTGGCGCCCTCCACGCCCGCCGCCGCCATCTGCGCCCGTCTACAGCACGCCGCTAGCGCCCGTCTACAGCGCCCCACCTCCCCCGGCTCCTTCAGGGTGGCGTCCCACGCAGGATCCATGGACAGGCATGGTCCAAGCCTGGTCGATGCCATGGACAGCTCCCGCCTCGGCCGGCACTCCGCCGGCATACTTGGGTGGCTGGACACCCGGCATGCGCCCTCAACCGGCTCTCCAGGGCTGCTCACACCACGGCCTCCTCCGCAGGCGTACTATGCTTCTCCGCCACCCATGTACGATGCGCCCTCATCGTCACTTTATGCCAATCCGTATGGTGCCGAACCGCCCTCCCCCTACACCAACCCGGGAGGCGGCCTCGCTCCGTACTCGCCTGCCAACCATGCCCCTCACGTCATCATCGTCGACTGCACCACCTCTCCTTCCTACTCCAACGCCAACCTGGGATCAAGCCGCCTTTCTACATGCCATGAACAATTTTGCTGCTCAAGGGAACTCAGGTACAGACTGGATTTTGGACTCTGGTGCATCTAGTCACATGTTTTCATCACATAATATGTTGTCAAATTGCACTTCGACACCTTTTTCATCCATTACATTAGGCGATGGTTCCACTATTCCAATTTATTGTGTCGGTCACACAAATATTCCATCACCCACCAAACCTCTCCTCCTCCGCGATGTCCTAGTAGCACCAGCTCTTATCAAAAACCTAATCTCCGTTCGACAATTCACTCGTGATAATCTTGTCTCCGTTGAATTTGACTATTTTGGTTTATCTGTGAAGGATTACCTGACCAAGGCGGAGATCGCTCGATTCAATAGTTCCGGAGACCTCTACACCATTCATGGCACCTCCACCGCCGCCCAACCCTCTTCCATGCTCGCCTCGGTGGAGCTTTGGCACCAGCGTTTAGGACATCCCAACACCGCCACCATGTCATCGCTCCTTAGTGATTTTTCTATCCCATGTAATAAAGACACTCATGAGTCTTCAACTTGTGAATCGTGTCAACAAGGCAAACATGTCCGCCTCCCCTTTAGCTCCTCCACCTCCTTTAGTACTTTCCCATTCGAATTGCTACATTGTGATATTTGGACATCTCCACATAAAAGTATTTCAGGTTTTAAGTATTATCTCGTTATTTTAGATGACTTCACTCATTATACATGGACCTTTCCTCTCCGAAATAAATCTGATGTTCACACCCTTTTTCTAAACTTTCAACGATATGTAACCACACACTTTTTCCTCCCCATCCGTTTCATCCAATGTGACAATGGCCGTGAATTTAATAACTTTAGCAATAGAGAATTCTTTCTCAATCACGGCATTCTTTTCCGTTTTTCATGTCCATACACATCTCCCCAAAACGGAAAAGCTGAACGGTCCCTTCGCACTATCAATGACATTATCCGCACTCTCCTAATACACTCCTCCCTACCACCACAATTTTGGGCTGAAGCACTTCGAACAGCCACCCATCTTTTAAACATACGACCCTCTAAAGCCAACCCAAATACTACACCATTCTTCTCCCTTTTTCTCTCTCACCCAAACTACTCTGACCTTCGAGTCTTTGGCTGCCTTTGCTTTCCCAATTCCTACGCCACTTCTCCACATAAATTAGCTCCTCGCTCGGTGGCCTGCGTTTTCCTCGGTTACTCCGATGAACACAAAGGTTATCGATGTCTAGATATGCTTTCGGGACAAATCCACATCTCTCGCCACGTCACCTTCGTAGAACACGTTTTTCCCTATGTGACTCGCACACAACCTACTTCCCCCACACCAAACCCACCATCTCATCGTCCCACCTTAACACCGTTTCACCTCACATCTCTTCCAAACCCTGCCCCGACAGCTCCTTCTCCCACAACCCCTGCCCCGGCAGGCACCTCAACTCCCCCTCCTTCACTGCCATGCCCACCCTCCCCTCCTACGCCCGCCTTCTCCGCTGCGCCGGGCACCTCCGCTCTACAACCCTCTGATATACAACACACACAGCCCCCTCCGCCTCACGCCGTTCCTACAACTCAACCCCAAAACGCCCACGGTATGCGCACGCGTGCCAAATCGGGTTTCCGTCTACTGATGACCCACAAGTATAGGGGGTGTATCGTAGTATCTTCGATAAGTAAGAATGTCGATCCCAACGAGGAGCAGAAGGTGTTGACAAGCAGTTTCGATGAAGGATTCACTGTAAATGCTCACAGACAAGTATTCAAGGGGTTTTGATATACCAGATAAATAAAGTACGAGTAAGTAAATTGCGAGAGAAATAATTGCAGCGAGTGGCCCAATCCTTTTTAGCACAAAGGACAAGCCGGTTTGTTTACTTATAATGACCAAACGTTCTTGAGGACACACGGGGATTTTAGTCTAGTGCTTTCGCTACATACGACCTAATTAATCTTCATTGTTTTGATAAGTGTTGTGTGGGTGAACCTATGCTAATGCACCGCCCTTCCTAGGACTAATACATACTTGTGATTATACCCCTTGCAAGCATCCGCAACTACAAGAAAGTAATTAAGATAAATCTAACCACAGCCTTAAACTGCGAGATCTCGCGATCCCTCTTGCATCGATATACCAACGGGGGCTCAGGTTTCTGTCACTCCGGCAACCCCGCAATTAGCAACCGAATACAAGATGCACTCCCCTAGGCCCATAAATGGTGAAGTATCGTGTAGTCGACGTTTGATACGTCTCCAACGTATCGATAATTTTTTATGTTCCATGCTACTTTATTGATGATACCTACATGTTTTATGCACATTATATGTCATATTTACGCATTTTCTGGAACTAACCTATTAACAAGATGCCGAAGAGCCAGTTGCTATTTTCTGCTGTTTTTAGTTTCAGAAATCCTAGTAACGAAATATTCTCGGAATTGGACGAAATCACCGCCCAGGGTCCTATTTTTGCACGAAGCTTCCAGAAGACCGAAAGGGATAAGAAGTGGGGCGACGAGGCGCCGCCACCATAGGGCCGTGCGGCCAGAGGGGGGCCCGCGCCGCCCTATGGTGTGGGCCCCTCGTCAGCCCCCCTGACCTACCCTTCCGCCTACAAATAGCCTCTGTCGCGAAACCCCCAGTACCGAGAGCCACGATATGGAAAACCTTACTGAGACGCCGCCGCCGCGAATCCCATCTCGGGGGATTCAGGAGATCGCCTCCGGCACCCTGCCGGAGAGGGGATTCATCTCCCGGAGGACTCTACACCGCCATGGTCGCTGATACGTCTCCAACGTATCGATAATTTCTTATGTTCCATGCTACTTTATTGATGATACCTACATGTTTTATGCACATTATATGTCATATTTATGCATTTTACGGAACTAACCTATTAACAAGATGCCGAAGAGCCGATTCTTTGTTTTACTGCTTGTTTTTGGTTTCGAAATCCTAGTAAGGAAATATTCTCGGAATTGGACGAAACTTTCGCCCGGGGTCCTATTTTTGCACGAAGCTTCCGGAAGACCGAAGAGATAACGAAGTGGGGCCACGAGGCAGCCGGGGGCTAGGGCGGCGCGGCCCGAGGCCCCGGCCGCGCCGGCCTACCCCCGGGCCCCTCGTGTGGCCCCCGCGTTGCCCTTCCGCCTACTTAAAGTCTCCGTCGCAAAACCCCCGGTACCGAGAGCCACGATACGGAAAAACTTCCGGAGACGCCGCCGCCGCGAATCCCATCTCGGGGATTCGGGAGATCGCCTCCGGCACCTCGCCGGAGATGGGATTCATCTCCCGGAGGACTCTACACCGCCATGGTCGCCTCCGGAGTGATGAGTGAGTAGTTCACCCCTGGACCATGGGTCCATAGCGAGTAGCTAGATGGTCGTCTTCTCCTTGTTGTGCTTCATTGTTGGATCTTGTGAGCTGCCTAACATGATCAAGATCATCTATATGTAATTCTATATGTTGTGTTTGTCGGGATCCGATGGATAGAGAGTACTATGATTATGGTGATTATCAATCTATTGTTTATGTGTTGTTTATGATCTTGCATGCTCTCCGTTATTAGTAGAGGCTCTGGCCAAGTTTGTACTCTTAACTCCAAGAGGGAGTATTTATGCTCGATAGTGGGTTCATGCCTCCATTAAATGCGGGACGAGTGACGGAAAGTTCTAAGGTTGTGGATGTCTTGTTGCCACTAGGAATAAAACATTGATTCTATGTCTAAGGATGTAGTTGTCGATTACATTACGCACCATACTTTAATGCAATTGTACTGTTGCTTAGCAACTTAATACCGAATGGGGTTCGGATGATAACTCTGAAGGTGGACTTTTTAGGCATAGATGCGGTTGGATGGCGGTCTATGTACTTTGTCGTAATGCCCGGATTAAATCTCACTATATTTATCATATCATGTATATGCATTGTTATGCCTTTCTCTATTTGTCAATTGCCCGACTGTAATTTGTTCACCCAACATGCTTTTATCTTATGGGAGAGACACCTCTAGTGAACTGTGGACCCCGGTCCTATTCTTTACATAGCATACAATCTACTGCAATACTTGTTTACATTTTTCTTTGCAAACATCTTCCACTCGATACGTTTAATCCTTTGTTACAGCAAGCCGGTGAGATTGACAACCTCACTGTTTCGTTGGGACAAAGTACTTTGGTTGTGTTGTGCAGGTTCCACGTTGGCGCCGGAATCCCAGTTGTTGCGCCGCATCACATTTCGCGACCATCAACCTTCAACGTGCTTCTTGGCTCCTACTGGTTCGATTAAACCTTGGTTTCATACGAGGGAAACTTGCTTCTATACGCATCATACCTTCCTCTTGGGGTTCCCAACGGACGTGTACATCTACGCGTATCAAGCATAAATTTACGGCGCCGTTGTCGGGGAGATCAAGACACGCTGCAAGGGGAGTCTCCACTTCTCAATCTCTTTACTTTGTTTTTGTCTTGCTTTATTTTATTTACTACTTTGTTTGCTGCACTAAATCAAAATACAAAAAAATTAGTTGCTAGTTTTACTTTATTTATTGTCTTGCTCTCTATATCAAAAACACACAAAAAATTAGTTACTTGCATTTACTTTATTTGCCTAGTTTACTTTATTACTGTTATCATGAGTAATCCTGAAGTTGAAGTTCGTTCTTTTAAGCAACAAGGTGGAGAAAGTTTTAAAGATGCTTGGTATAGAATTAGTAATGCTCATCAAAGGTGCATTAAGAAACACTCCACCACCATCCTTCTTAGGAACTTCTATGTTGGTTTATCTAGTTGGAATAGATATGTTCTTGATACTCTTTCGGGAGGTAATTTCCTAGGTACTCCCGCTTTAGAAGCTAGTTGCATCATTGAGAGTCTAGTTGGAATACCACCTGTTAATGAAGTTAAAATTGAAATCTCTCTTGAAGATGTTATGAAAAATTGGAAACCATAGAGAAAAAAATTTCAAGTGTTGAAACTAAATTGGGAATGTTATTTGACAAAACTTATGAACTTGATAAATCCTTAGGAGGAATTGATGAAAGAATTAGTGTCCTAGGAACTTGTGTTGTCCATGATAATCAAACCAATAGGATTGATGAACTTGAAAAAGCTATGGGAACCTTGGGTTCAACCTTTTCTTCTCTCAAGTATAATGAGAAAGCTTATGTGGGTAAAGAGCAAAAATTCATGTACGCTTCTAAAGTTCCTAAACAAAAGAATTACTATAGGCCTAAAATTGCTAAAACCCCTAGCACCACCATAGAAAATTTAGATAATGGAGCACCTAAAGTACCCTCTGCAACAAGTTGTGTTTGCATGAAAAATAATAATGTTGATGCTTTATCTCTCGATGTTACTTGATTTGCACTTTCTGCGCCTAGCTGAAAGGCGTTAAAGAAAAGCGCTTATGGGAGACAACCCATGTTTTTACCTACAGCAATTTTTTGTTTTGTTGAGTCTTGGAAGTTGTTTACTACTGTAGCAACCTCTCCTTATCATGTTTTTGTGCCAAGTAAAGTTTCTATGTCAAAGTTGATGTTATATTTGGGATCGCTGCGCAGAAACAGCATTGCTGTCTGTCACTAATCTGGGCACAGTTCTCTGTAGAAAATTCGAAAAAATCTGCCAATTTACGAGCGTGATCCTCAGATATGTACGCAACTTTCATTAGTTTTGAGTTTTTCCATTTGAGCAAGTCTGGTGCCAGCTTTAAATTCGTCTTTACGGACTGTTCTGTTTTTGACAGATTCTGCCTTTTATTTCGCATTGCCTCTTTTGCTATGTTGGATTTATTTCTTTGATCCATTAATGTCCAGTAGCATTATGCAATGTCCAGAAGTGAAAATGATTGTGTCACCTCTGAATGAGTGAAGTATTAATTATGCACTAACCCTCTAATGAGTTTGCTTGAAGTTTGGTGTGAAGGAAGTTTTCAAGGGTCAAGAGAGGAGAATGATATACTATGATCAAGAGGAGTGAAAGCTCTAAGCTTGGGGATGCCCCCGTGGTTCACCCCTGCATATTTTAAGAAGACTCAAGCGTCTAAGCTTGGGGATGCCCAAGGCATCCCCTTCTTCATCGACAACATCATCGGGTTCCTCCCCGAAACTATATTTTTATTCGATCACATCTTGTGTTCTTTACTTGGAGCGTCGGTTTGTTTTTGTTTTTGTTTTGTTTGAATAAAATGGATCCTAGCATTCACTTTGTGGGAGAGAGACACGCTCCGCTGTTGCATATGGACACATGTGTCCTTAGGCTTTACTCATAATGTCCAAGGCGAAGTTTCTCCTTCGTTAAATTGTTATATGATTGGAATTGGAAAATGCTACATGTAGTAATTCTAAAATGTCTTGGATAATGTGATACTTGGCAATTGTTGTGCTCATGTTTAAGCTCTTGCATCATATGCTTTGCACCCATTAATGAAGAAATACATAGAGCTTGCTAAAATTTGATTTGCATATTTGGTCTCTCTAAGGTCTAGATAATATCTAGTATTGAGTTTTGAACAACAAGGAAGACGGTGTAGAGTCTTATAATGTTTACAATATGTCTTTTATGTGAGTTTTGCTGCACTTGTTCATCCTTGAGTTTGCTTCAAATAACCTTGCTAGCCTAAACCTTGTATCGAGAGGGAATACTTCTCATGCATCCAAAATTCTTGAGCCAACCACTATGCCATTTGTGTCCACCATACCTACCTACTACATGGTATTTCTCCGCCATTCCAAAGTAAATTGCTTGAGTGCTACCTTTAAAATTCCATCATTCACCTTTGCAATATATAGCTCATGGGACAAAATAGCCTTAAAAACTATCGTAGTATTGAATATGTACTTATGCACTTTATATTTTATTAAGTTGCTTGTTGTGCGATAACCATGCTTACGGGAACGCCATCAACTATTGTTGAATATCATGTGAGTTGCTATGCATGTCCGTCTTGTCTGAAGGATCTATCATTTTAGTGGTTGGAGCATGCAAAATTGTTAGAGAAGAACATTGGGCCGCTAACTAAAGCCATTAATCATGGTGGAAGTTTCAGTTTTGGACATATATCCTCAATCTCATATGAGAATAATAATTATTGCTACATGCTTATGCATTACAGAGGAGTCCATTATCTGTTGTCCATGTTGTCCCGGTATGGATGTCTAAGTTGAGAATAATCAAAAGCGAGAAATCCAAAATGCGAGCTTTCTCCTTAGACCTTTGTACAGGCGGCATGGAGGTACCCCTTTGTGACACTTGGTTGAAACATGGCATGCGAAGATCCGGTAGTCCAAGCTAAGTAGGACGAGGTGCGGGCACTATTAGTATACTATGCATGAGGCTTGCAACTTGTAAGATATAATTTACATAACTCATATGCTTTATTACTACCATTGACAAAATTGTTTCATGTTTTCAAAATAAAAGCTCTAGCACAAATACAGCAATCGATGCTTTCCTCTTGAAGGACCTTTCTTTTACTTTTATTGTTGAGTCAGTTTACCTATCTCCTTCCACCTTAAGAAGCAAACACTTGTGTGAGCTGTGCATTGATTCCTACATACTTGCATATTGCACTTGTTATATTACTTTATGTTGACAATATCCATGAGATATACATGTTATAAGTTGAAAGCAACCGCTGAAACTTAATCTTCCTTTGTGTTGCTTCAACACCTTTACTTTGATTTATTGCTTTATGAGTTAACTCTTATGCAAGACTTATTGATGCTTGTCTTGAAGTACTATTCATGAAAAGTCTTTGCTATATGATTCACTTGTTTACTCATGTCATTACTTTTGTTTTGATCGCTGCATTCATTACATATGTTTACAAATAGTATGATCAAGATTATGATGGCATGTCACTTCAGAAATTATCTTTGTTATCGTTTTACACGCTTCGGGACGAGCGAGAACTAAGCTTGGGGATGCCGATACGTCTCCAACGTATCGATAATTTCTTATGTTCCATGCTACTTTATTGATGATACCTACATGTTTTATGCACATTATATGTCATATTTATGCATTTTACGGAACTAACCTATTAACAAGATGCCGAAGAGCCGAGTTGTTGTTTTATCGCTGTTTTTGGTTTCAGAAATCCTAGTAAGGAAATATTCTCGGAATTGGACGAAACTTTCGCCCAGGGTCCTATTTTTGCACGAAGCTTCCAGAAGACCGAAGAGATAATGAAGTGGGGCCACAAGGCAGCCAGGGGCTAGGTCGGCGCGGCCCAGGCCCTGGCCGCGCCGGCCTACCCCCTGGGCCCCTCGTGTGGCCCCCCGCGTTGCCCTTCCGCCTACTTAAAGTCTCCGTCGCGAAACCCCCGGTACGCGAGAGCCACGATACGGAAAACCTTCCGGAGACGCCGCCGCCGCGAATCCCATCTCGGGGGATTCGAGGAGATCGCCTCCGGCACCCTGCCGGAGAGGGGATTCATCTCCCGGGAGGACTCTACACCGCCATGGTCGCCTCCGGAGTGATGAGTGAGTAGTTCACCCCTGGACCATGGGTCCATAGCCGTAGCTAGATGGTCGTCTTCTCCTTGTTGTGCTTCATTGTTGGATCTTGTGAGCTGCCTAACATGATCAAGATCATCTATATGTAATTCTATATGTTGTGTTTGTCGGGATCCGATGGATAGAGAGTACTATGATTATGGTGATTATCAATCTATTGTTTATGTGTTGTTTATGATCTTGCATGCTCTCCGTTATTAGTAGAGGCTCTGGCCAAGTTTGTACTCTTAACTCCAAGAGGGAGTATTTATGCTCGATAGTGGGTTCATGCCTCCATTAAATGCAGGACGAGTGACAGAAAGTTCTAAGGTTGTGGATGTGATGTAGCCACTAGGGATAAAACATTGATTCTATGTCTAAGGATGTAGTTGTCGATTACATTACGCACCATACTTAATGCAATTGTCTGTTGCTTAGCAACTTAATGCCGAATGGGGTTCGGATGATAACCTCGAAGGTGGACTTTTTAGGCATAGATGCGGTTGGATGGCGGTCTATGTACTTTGTCGTAATGCCCGGATTAAATCTCACTATATTTATCATATCATGTATATGCATTGTTATGCCTTTCTCTATTTGTCAATTGCCCATTGTAATTTGTTCACCCAACATGCTTTTATCTTATGGGAGAGACACCTCTAGTGAACTGTGGACCCCGGTCCTATTCTTTACATAGCATACAATCT
Organism: Lolium rigidum; assembly: GCF_022539505.1. Taxonomy (NCBI): domain Eukaryota; kingdom Viridiplantae; phylum Streptophyta; class Magnoliopsida; order Poales; family Poaceae; genus Lolium; species Lolium rigidum. Next base: position 117,573,063 of record NC_061508.1, on the reverse strand, counting down.
ACTGCAATACTTGTTTACTGTTTTCTTTGCAAACATCTTCCACTCGATACGTTTAATCCTTTGTTACAGCAAGCCGGTGAGATTGACAACCTCACTGTTTCGTTGGGACAAAGTACTTTGGTTGTGTTGTGCAGGTTCCACGTTGGCGCCGGAATCCCTGTTGTTGTGCCGCATCACATTTCGCGACCATGAACCTTCAACGTGCTTCTTGGCTCCTACTGGTTCGATTAAACCTTGGTTTCATACTGAGGGAAACTTGCTTCTATACGCATCATACCTTCCTCTTGGGGTTCCCAACGGACGTGTACATCTACGCGTA